>NC_083107.1:46652287-46970502 GCF_949774975.1 Lagenorhynchus albirostris | reverse complement strand
AGAGAAAACAAAAATGAAGGAAAGGTAGAGGTGACATGTTGAAAACAAAACAGGAGAAAGGAAGAAAAATAAATAAATGATATAAATATTTGTGCATGACTAGTAAATTATCTCTGAAAATGACTCCAAAAGTAAGCTTCAAAACTGTTTGAGACAATGCAGCAGCATTTGAAAAAAATTTCATTGCTTTCTAATGATTCTATTTTGCATAGTATTTATTTTGATATTTAAATTCAAATGTGAGTAAGCTCATTCTCAATGTTCCATTATCAAACATGATTTCAGTCTTTAAAAATCATCAGTAGATGAAAGATGCAGAAGCTGGGTGGTGGTTACAAGTTACTGTAATAAGATGAAAAATTCAGCCTTGAATATATTTCATAAAATGAACCTAGGATCAAATCCAGGCTATTTTCAATTATCTTTGGCCATAATTAAAGCCAAACTCTGAGATACTGTTAACTTTTACATCAACAATGTAGAATTTAAATAGAAAAAAATTATGGTATAAAAAGTATTGGTTGCATGTTAATGAAAGAATAATGATTTCTGTGTGTGTGTGTTGAAATGTAGCTCAAGTAACAGAAAGATGTTCTAAACGAAATTAATAATTTCATCTTTGATGCCAAAGCCATATAGACAAATTGGCCTTGAATATTAGGCAGCAAAATGGAATTGCCTAAGTCTATTTTTCAAAAGATCATCTTAACATTTCTCAAAGTTATCTACTCAAAGGAGCTCACATATTTCCAGGTGTTTATGCAAACCATCATGTAATGTATTAAAATATTAATAGAGCAAAAATTTGGAAGTGTATGGTATCATTCCATCATTTAATAAAACTTCAAATGTATTTTAAGTGACTGTTGAGTTTTTTTTTATCAATTTCTAGATATATTTGTAAGTTTCATACTTATATTAGTTTGTGTGGGCTGTACAACAATATTGGATACCTTATACCACAGACTGATAGCTTAAACAACAGAAATTAGTTTTCTTATAGAAATTAATTTTCTGCCCTCAAGTTCTGGAGGGCAGAAGTCCCAGAATCAGGTGCCATTTGGTTGCTTTCTGGTGAGTGCTCTCTTCCTAGCTTATGGAGAGCCACCTTATTGTTGAGTCCTTACACGGCCTTTCCTCTGTTGTGTGCCAGTGGAGAAAGAAAATGGTAGGGTGTCTCTTCCTCTTCTTATTAGAAGACCAATCTCATCAGATTTGGGACCCGTACTTATGCCTTCATTTAACCTTAATTACTGTCCCAAAGGCCTTATCTACAAATACCATCACACTGGGGGGTTACAGCTTTGACAAATGAATTCTGGGGAACAAAATACAGCACATAACAACACTACACAATTAAGTGATTTACTGCTTACTAATCATAGGACTTGATTAAGAATGTTTTAAATCAGAAGTAGAACTGAGTAAGTCGTTTGCATGTAGATAAATTTTGGAACAAACAGTATTCAACAGTCATTTTGAAACTTGAAAGAGTACAAAATAAATGTTAATTTTCTGTAGTATAGTCTGAAGTCAGGGAGCATGATTCTTCCAGCTCTGTTCTTTCTCAAGATTGTTTTGGTCATTCAGGGTATTTTGTGTTTCCATACAAATTTTAAAATTATTTGTTCTAGTTCTGTGAAAAATTATATTGGTATTTTGATAGGGATTGCACTGAATCTGTAGATTGCCTTGGGTAGTTTGGCCATTTTAATGATATTATTTATTCCAATCCAAGAACATGGTCTATCTATCTGTTTGTGTCATCTTCTATTTCTTTCATCAGCATCTTACATTTTCAGAGTACAGATCTTTTACCTCCTTAGGCAGGTTTATTCCTAGGTATTTTATTCTTTTGATGCAATGGTAAATGGGATTGTTTCCTTAATTTCTCTTTCTGATAGTTTGTTGTTAGTATACAGAAATGCAACAGATTTCTGTATATTAATTTTGTACCCTGCAACTTCACTGAATTCATTGATGAGCTCTATTAGTTTTCTTGTGATGTCTTCAGGATTTCCTATGTATAGTACCCTATCATCTGCAAACAGTGACAGTTATACTTCTTCTTTTCCCACTCGGATTCCCTTTATTTCTTTTTCTTCTCTGTTTGTTGTGGCCAGGACTTCCAAAATTATGCTGAAAAAAGGTGGCAAGAGTGGACAGCCTTGCCTTGTTCTTGATCCTGGAGGAAATGCTTTCAGCTTTTCACCACTGGGCATGAAGTTAGCTGTGGGTTTGTCATATATGGCCTTTATCATGTTGAGGTATGTTCCCTGTATGACTACTTTCAGGAGAATTTTTGATCATAAATGGATGTTGAACATTATCAAAAGCTTTTACTGCATCTGTTGAGATGCTCATATGGGTTTTATTCTTCAATTTGTTAATGTGGTGTATCATATTGACTTCAGACTTTACTACAAAGCTATAGTCATCAAAACAACATGGTACTGGCACAAAAACAGACACATAGATCAGTGGAACAGGATAGAAGCCCAGAAATAATGCACTTATGGTCACCTAATCTATGACAAAGGAGGCAAGAATATACAATGGAGAAAAATCAGTCCCTTCAATAACTGGTGCTTGGGAAACTAGAGAGCTACATGCAAAAGAATGAAAATAAAACATTCTCTAACACTATATACAAAAATAAACTCAAAATGGATTAAAGACCTAAATGTAAGACTGGATACTATAAAACTCTTAGAGGAAAACATAGGCAGAATGTTCTTTGACACAAATGCACCAGTATTCTTTTGGGTCCGTCTCTTAAAGCAAAGGAAACAAAAACAAAAATAAACAAATGGGACCTAATTAAACTTAAAAGCTCTGCACAGCAAAGGAAACCATGGAAAAAATGAAAATACAATACTGAATGGGAGAAAATATTTGCAAATGATATGACAGATGAGGTATTAATATCCAACACATATAAACAACTCACACAACTCAACATCAAAAAAAAAAAAGATTAAAAATGTGCAGAAGTTAATAGACATTTTTCCAAAGAGGAAATGCAAATGGCCAACAGGCACATGAAAAGACGCTCAACATCACTAATCATCAGGGAAATACAAATCAAATCACAGTAAGTTATCATCTCACACCTATCAGAATAGCTATCATCAAAAAGAAAACAAAGAAAGAATGTTGGTGAGGATGTGGAGAAAAGGGAACCCTCATACACTGTTGGTGGGAATGTAAATTGCTGCAGCCACTGTGGAAAACAATATGCAGGTTTATCAAAAAACTAAAAACAGAACTACCATATGATCCAGCAATTCTAATCCTGGGTATATATCTGAAAAAAATGAAAACACTAATTGGAAAGGATACATGCATCCCAATGTTCACAGCAGCATTATTTACAATTGCCAAGGTAGGTAAGTAACGTAAGTGTCCATCAACAGATGAACAGATAAAGAAGCTGTGGTATATACATACAGTGGATTACTACTCAGCCATAAAAAGAATAAAATGTTGCCATTTGCAGCAACATGGATAAACTTGGAGGGCATTATGCTAAATGAAATAAGCCAGACAGAAAAACAAATACTATATGATATCACTCATATGTGGAATCTAAAAACTACAACAAACTAGTGAATAAAACAAAAAAGCAGCAGACTCACAGATATAGAGAACAAACTATTGGTACCAGTGGGAAGAGGAAAGGAAAGATAGGCAATATAGGGGTAGGGGAAAAAAAGGGTTATTATGGGATTATATGAAATCAGGTGTTTAAAACATTTGAAAATTGTAAAGCACTATAGAATTTAAAGAATCTTTCATTCAATAACAAAATAAATGTTAATTTTTAAGAATAATCTGAAGATTTGGGTTTCTATTACACTCACATCCCTATGTGAAATGGGTTATGAACATTACTTCCATTTCCAACAGTGAATAAATTATGCTCATCCATAATATTTATATAATTTAACTAAAATCACAAGGCAGATAGAAGTAAAGCCAGAATCCCAGCTACCTAACTTATAACTGTTAATAAGAACAATCGGCAATTGTGCCCCAAATTTTCAACAATGTAGGGTTGTAGAATTAAATGGAATTCAACTTAATTGGAACAGTTGGAAGAAAGAAAGATGGTGAATAACTGATCTTATTAATAAGTGTTAATGATACTGGGAGAATACTATTATCCCCATAAGTAACAGTTCACCCCTCCCAATTAGAAGATTGTAAGAGACTTTTCAACAGCCTCTTTTCTCAGATTCATAACACGGGAAGAAGTGAACATCTTGGCTGGGAGCATAAAAAGTAGGAGTGGGATAATACATAGCCTTAATTGTTTTTAAATAATGCATCAATAAATAAATCTGATTGGTCCCAAAGCAGAAGTCAGTATTGAATAAGAAGAACTATATAGAGCAAAATAAGGTGCCAGAGGAGAAGCTGTCCTTGACTTTATATCACTAAGCAAGTAACTGTAACTGCTTAAGTCCACATATGTTAATGAATGACTAAAAATAATTTGCATTTTGCATAATAAAATTTCAAATCCAGGGACAGAGTGCTTTGGATTTCAATCTTCCTCAGGAGAGGCCATTATACTAACTTAGAAATCAAACATTTCCATGAAAATCCTCTGCAGAAAACAACATGATGATTGGATTACCATTTATTTTCAGCACAGCCTAGAAACTGAACAGATGGCAAACTTATCACCACTGTGAGTCTGATAGCTGCATTGACTTTCAGTAATTTAAGACAAAGGATAATACAGTTTAATGGAGGTTTATCACATAGAAGAGTTTCTGTACAACACATGTATGGTGTGTGTATTTTGCAGAAAATCAAGAAATATGACCACAAAAGTCAATGTTCCATCATTTGGAAATTCTTACAAGATGTACAAATGTTTGGAGCACCAGCAACATGTTTGGCCCAGCCAAGTGGCAGATTAGGCTTTGGGGCCTTCTACTTCTATTTCTTTGCACCAAAGCCCACACTTGGATAAAGTAGGTATGGCTTTGGATTTTTCACCTAGGACACTTTAAACCCTTTAAATCACCAACTTCAAGTATTAAGGAGTTATCTCCAAACATTCATACCCTGGTGTCTATAATCTATACTGCGCAGTTCTCAGACTTTCAATATCACTATCTTGGTAAAGCTAACTGCTGGTCTTACAATCTATGTTACTGACATAATCATCATGCCTTGGGAGTAATCAAAATGCTAATTGTAACATTAGGACTCTGATGCTCCTGAAATGTAGTCATTTTATATATAGCTGGTTGTTGTAGACAGGGTATTTAGTAATTAATGTTTTTCATTGTTTCCGAGTGGTAAAAATTATTAGAATTTTAACTCCTGATTATAGCATACTTTTTCTTTAGATATTTTTAAGGCTAAAATAAAGTTCCTAAATCTATTTTTGTGGAAAAAACTTTGGATTAAGTTATTTTATAGACACTCTTTATATATTTTGAAGTAGTTTTTGCACAGTGATGCCCAATATAATGTCTCCTAATGAGCTTCTTTTAATGTATCACATAAATGTAGAGAACTCCTGTTAACACATCTATTATTAACTGTATGATGTCCGCGCACTGAAACATTAGTAGCGTTCCAATGTAAACTCAGTAATTATTCACTCCTTAGTCTCTTTGTTTCAGCTACTTGTGTACTGTTGTATAAACCCATTTTGCCACCTCACTGATCAACCTACATGGACCATAATTCCCAGAAAATTGTATTGTTTGCAGATGAAAATAAATTACAAAAAAGGAGTATATTTGGGTGAATCATAGAAAGTACAAGGTATTATAATCATCTCATCTTTTCTTTACTTCTTCCTTCTATGTCTTGCTCTTTCTACTTATTGGCTCCAGGGTTTTTTTCTGACTACGAAATTTCTTTTCTTTATTTATTTTTATCTTTTTTTTCCTTCCACAGCCTACAACAAGTAATGATTCAATGTATACTCACAAACTCCTTTTTTCCTCTCATTAAAATTCTAATTTATATTAGGCAGCCCAGCTGGATTCAAATAAATAGACTTCTGTATAAAACCACCTTTGTTGAACCACTAGCTCTACTACTTAGTACCAACTTGTTCTCAATCTAGTTAAAATTTCTTTGCCTCAGCTTCCTCAACTTTAAAATGAAAGGGTCTGTTATAATTAATGACTAAAATAATATCTATAAAGTGATTAATATAGGTTTCCACATACAGTAAGCACTGAGTAAAATTAGCTATTTTATTGTACTTTCAATATGAAGATAACCTCTACCTTATAGGTCTGTGATGATTTTGTGAAACAGCGTTTGTATAGAATGTAGCACTCAATATATATTCTAGCAATGATGACAATACTTCATTCTCTTAAAAAAGTGTCACAGAGTTTTTGCACATATATAATGTCAAACTGTCTTCTTAACAATTTAATAAGATAGCTCTTAATTTGTATTCTGAGAGCTTGAAAGTCAAAAAGAAAACATGCTCTTAGCTCTACTATACTATTGAAAGATGTTCCTGAGACTTTAGAATGATGCTAAGAAACATTAGACTACAGACTTTAATGAAATTATAAACATAGACTTGGGTGACATGGCAATGCAGTCAGGAATAAAAGTGAGTCAGTTTCCACCTTGGGTAGCACTGTGTTTCAAGACATCTCTAACTGGCTTAACCAGACTCTATCTGTAGTAATCCTTTAAAAATATATACTCTTTATTTCCCTACTCTTTATCACTTTTATATATAGGGTAACCGTGTAATATTTCTGTGAAAAATCAAGCCCACTATCAACAATATTATTGGAAACATGTAAACATCTAAATGAGTCTAGTCTCCTCAATTTGTAGTTAAGAAAATGAGACTTAAAGAGATTTTTAAAAAATCTTGACTAAAAGAAGATATAGAGAAACTATCCAGAAACAACAACTGTAATTAATTTAGTGTTTGTGCTGTCAGGGTTTCTCCCATTCCTTACATACACAGGAGGATGGGCTTAACTGGGCTTTCAATATATGTTTGTCTTTTCTCAGTACTGAAAGTCTTTTAAAAGATAATTTTGTTCCCTTATAGCAGGTGTGTCATCCTAAGAATTACTGATATTTTGGGTAGGATAATTCTGTGCTGTGTTTAGGAGGCAGTAGGGGCTGTCTTGTGTGTTGTAAGATATTGAGAAGCATCCCTGGTCTCTCTACCAATAGTTGCCAGGCACATTTCCCAAAACCAGTTGTGATAACCAAAACTGTCTCCAGATATCTGGTTCCCTGGAGATCAAAATAACCCAATAGGGAACCACTTATTTATGGATTAGTTTTAAGCAGTCCACAACTTAGCCATACTGCTTTATTCCATGTCCCACCTTATTTCAAGATGATCTTCTCTCCATTTTAAGCTCAAGCTGAGTTTTAACAAAATTTTAGTAATACTTTCCTCAAACTTCCCTATATTCAAAGTTATTTTTAAAATGTTCCACCTCTAATATGAACAAGATAATAATGAGCAAGAAAATCACATTTATTTGTTAAAATGATTAAAATAAGAGTATATACAGTGACTGATGCCCCACAAGGTTTACTAAATAATATAGGATTTTAATCAAAATATCAACAGGTTTGGTGGTCTTGGTCATACTGCTATAGTGTTGGAGGTAATGGGGGGAGTAAGAGATATCCCTTATAGTTTTCTGGCAATTACACTTGGTCTTGGCAGTGGCCAGAACTTAATGATTCAGCAGGTACTAGACAAACCCTATAACAAGAAGGCAAGATGTATTTGTCATGGTACAGACAGGATAACAGATACCACTCCAAAGATTTCAAGAGAAAGGTGTTTAATATAGGTAATTGGTAACAAAGTATTGGAGGGACTTTGATAGACCTTTTCAACATTTGATAAAACCAGGGCTTCTGGGTTAATCAATTATTTGGTTAGACTAGTATGTCCCATGTCAGTGAGCCCAAGGCTACAGTTACTTTGCTCTGAAATGAAGTATTTGCCCAGAAGAAAAGATTTGTAAAGTATATAATTCATTGAATTTATTTTATGACATTTCACAAGTCCTTGGATGGTGGTGCTGTCAGAAGTGTCTGTGGCAGAAAAAGGCAAATCCATATCAAGAATTAGTGTCTATACCAGTAAGAACAAATTGCCACCCCCTGCAGGATCCAAGGAGCCTGATATAATAAGATGCCTTCAAATGCTTGACTGGTTCCTACTGAGACTGTTGACATATTGGCGGTGGCTCATTATTGTTTTTTGCAGTTGGTAGGGTGGATACTCAGCAGTGGCAAGAAACAGATTAGCTTAATGAGGGGAAGCCCATGTTGTTTAGCTCAGCATAATCTCTTCATCCTCACTTCCATGGAGACTTTGTAGATGAGCTCATTGAGCAAAAACCTAGGTGTTTAAGAAACAGGCTAACTGATACAAACAGGGTAGGTCATCTTGTCTACTGCCTTTTGAGACCTCCTCACTAATGGTACTGTGTAAACATGGGTAGAACACAGATATCCTACATTTTATGCCTATTGTGAAAGACCCATCCATGTGTCTCTTCAAACTTCTTTAGCATCTTCTAATCATGTTCTCTTCTTTACATATTTTTGGCCATACAGCCAAACCATGAGCCACTCTCCAAAATTTAATATATACCTATTACCTCTGATCATTTTTTTCATCAAAGCAAAGTGAACAAGACACATTGTTTGAATATCTGCCCACTTGAAGGATTTCCTTTCATCGTCTTTCAGTGTCATCTAAAACCGCTGTGGTAATGAGAAAATAAGATCCTTCCATATTGTGTCAGACTATGGACAACCATGTAAAAACTATGTCCAAGTATCTTCTTCCTCAGTGCTATAGTTATAGGGAATGCAGTGTGAAACCACAGATGTGCATTAAGAGAAATAAATCAACGTAGCAAGAATGGATGCCTTAGAACTCTGATCTTCCTGTTCACGCAGTTCACAGTGTCTTCATCATTTGTCCAACTGCAATTTAATATGTGCTTCTTCCACTTGTTTAGGGATTCTGATAATGCACATTTGATTTTTATGCCTTGTCTGATCAGATAACATCAGGTTTGTAGTGTGATACCTGGAATGCATAGTCCTTGATGTTTTGTGGTGAAGCATTCCATCTCTACAAGAACCCAAGAGCAAGTTCTCAAAACATAAATAGTATCTGGGGACATGACTTTCCTAAAATGCCTTAGGGTTGGCACTGTGATTATATTTTGGGGCTCCATAAATCATTCATGTCTGCTAAAAACTCTTCAATGCCATTGGATTTACTGTATCTCAAGACCTAAGGAACAGAAGAGTTTGTATGTAGCCTGAATCTGTTGCAGAACATTGGTTTGCTTTGATCCTCATTTAAACTGGCATTCCAAGAGATAACTTGGAGCATAATACTCAAATGGGTAAACACTGCCTCCTAAACAAAAAAGGAAGAATATGGTACCAAGCGTTGCATGTGTAAGTCTGTGTGTATGTGGAATACATTGTAGTAAAAGATGGATTAACTTTTCTCTCTCTTTTAAGGAAATATTCTGACAAGACTTAGACCATTGGAATATAACAATTCACAGAGAGTAACCTAGAAATTTATAGGATTCTTCTTCAAAAGGACATAGCTTCTTTTCATTAAATGACTTTGGATATGTAACTAGCACTGTTTGGGAAATGAGATCCAGACCAGATTCAGAGTTTTCCTGATTATACAGCCATGTAATATTTTTTACTAGATGCCCATCTATTTCACTGCTATGATCCCTTAAACATCACCAAAAATCTTCACATATTGACATTTATTTGTTGCTCCAGCCCTACTCTCATTAGAATAACTATGCCCACCTCTTTGCCTCTGCCAATCCAAGATCCCATTATGCCATTTGAAACTGGGGAGCGGATTTTTTTTTTTTTTTTTTTTTTTTGTGGTACGTGGGCCTCTCACTGTTGTGGTCTCTCCCGTTGCGGAGCACAGGCTCCGGACGCACAGGCTCAGTGGCCATGGCTCACGGGCCCAGCTGCTCTGCAGCATGTGGGATCTTCCCGGACCAGGGTACGAACCCATGTCCCCTGCATCGGCAGGTGGACTCTCAACCACTGCGCCACCAGGGAAGCCCTGGGGAGCGGATTTTAATGGCCACATTTCTTACCTTCAGATATGCAGAGGGCAGTCAACACAATGATACTGGTGTGCATTTTATAACGTTGGATTGAAGGCAGAGAGTCTAGGCACTCTTGGGGTATATTTTTGTGGTGGTGGAGTTAAACATTCTTATATCCCTATAATCATCTATTTAATACCAGAGAGTTTCTGTTATTTTAGCCTCAATGAATATAGGACAATTGTGGATCCAGGCTTCTACCAATCAATTGAGCTACTCTAGTAAACACACCAGTATCAACAAATTTAGCCTGATTGAATGTGACACCCTATCTTCCTTGGTCAAGATCAGGGGTCAGCAAACTTCTTCTCAAAGGACACAGTGATAAATATATAAATATATTAGGCTTGATGGCCCTAAGGTTTATGTTATAACCACTCAATTCTGCCATGGTAGCACAAAAGCAGCTGTTGACATATATACATAAATGTGTTTCAATAAATCTTTATTTATAAAAATAGATGGGCCTACATAATTCGGTTTTCTGACCCCTGGTCTAGAACCCTAGAAATTCACTTCCTAATATATGTGCCAGCTTTTTGCTGAAATAAAATAGCAATTAAAAATATTTAAGGGTATGAGTTATCTCTTCCTGGTTCTGACTCTACATTTGTCTCCTTAGACCAAACATAATGGGATATTACCTTAATTTGGAGCCTGGTTCAATGAGAGGTAGTAAAGGCGGCTGGCGGGGAGGGGCGGGGGGGGGGGGAGTAAACTAATGCTAATGTGTATCCCTTTGAAAGGTGAATCTATAGCTGATGTTATTATAGGTTCTTCAAACAAAGGAAGGCCAGTCTCCTCACACAGGGAAGGACCTGTGGAGGCTCAAGGGAAATTGGGGTGTTCAAGCTTCTGTGATTTATTTGTCTTCACACAAGCCCTCGTTACAATTCTCAGCGTCCCATTTCTTTACCATCAATTTCCCAATTTTCAATAAGAGCAATAAGTTCATGAATCAACTTACATTTTAATTTTCCCTCATGCAAAGTCAAATTTGGGGTTTGGATTTTAGGTGCAACATTCTTATTATGAGATAAGATATGCTTGTAGCATAATCATGGAAAGTTAGTGGTTTTCATTCTGTAACTTGTGCTGAAATTTTGAAGCCTGTGCTTGTCCTTTTTCCCCCTAAACTTACATTGCTAGGAATTGCTAGCAAGCCTGTATCTTTTTTCTCACCAAAAAAGTCAATTGTAGCAAACATCCAGTGTTTCAAAGTCTTGTCTTAAATTGGCACTCCATCCCAAACAAAAGTAAGTAATGAATTAAATAACTTCAGTTACCGCATACATTTACATTACCCCATTTTCCTCTGGCAATGATGTTATTATCACTTTCAAGCCTAGACAAGTCAGAAAACCCACCCCAGACTGCAACCTTTAAAGATCAATTTCCTGGGACTACTTCCTATAGTAAGTGCAATATCAGAGTCAACTTGAGAAAATAGAAAGATTTATAGATATTCCAAACAGAGAAGGATTTAGTGCAGGGAACTGGCTACAAATATGTCATGAGTGAAGAGAGGGTGGTTCTTGAAGAACATGTGAGAGGAGAAATGAAATTTAGGGACAAGGAGGTCATTCCAACCCTTGGACTAGAACCAACAAATCTGAACTAACTACAGAGTAACTGAAGTTGCATGGCCAGAGCTAAAACTACTGGAGTGGTGCTGAGCAGCAAGTGTTTGAATCCTGAAATGAAACTGCTGCCTAAGGAAAAAAAAATAGATTATTATTATTTTTGTTTTGGACACGTCTTACCTTAATAAATCCCGTAGTTAGACCAGCTGGCAATGGATTTGGGAATGCAGTCTGCAGTCTTCCAGTACCTGTAATACAGAGCAGAGAACAAATAAGTGAAAGAGGGGCTGTAGTCAATGATAAATATCTCACAAATAGGTAGACAGTCAAGCCACAAGGATCATCTAGACGTAAGCATCACATGTATGTTTTAGTGAAAGAGATGCGTTTCCTGGAAGGTCAACAGGTCAGCATTCAGAAGTTCTGCCTTAGGCAAACAGATAATGATGGTAATGGTGTCTGGGGATCATGCATAATGATAAGCAATGTGTGATAACCTTGCTGTTCCCAACAGAAAATTATCCCGATAAAGAGGACAGAATTTTGGTTTAAATAAAGACCTGGAGAAGCAAAAGAATTTCTATGGGGAGCAAGTCATGAATTCTTTATTTTTAAAATCTGTAATAAAGAAATATCTTTGTCATTCATAAATTTATTGACTTGTGAATAAAGATAAGTATGCAAAAACCCTGTAATCAACTTAGAACTTTGTTTCTAGTACTAAGCTTTGTGACATGTATGTCTGTGCAGAGGGGAAGACACCTTATAATGTCTTAATTAGATTGCATCTGTTTGAATTAAGCTCCTCATGTACTACTTGTAAGTGAACACAGCTGTCTCTCCCCATGAAGGAACAATCGGTGAGGATACTGCTATTGACTACACCATCAAATTCCCATAAAGAGAAAAAAGTATGGATCAAGAGCATTTCAACACAGTGAAAAGATGATGAGAAAGTTTTAAAAATATAGCAGTAATACTAAATTCCAATCTGTCACATCATCACCTGAGTTGAAGTTTATCTGACAAAATATATCTAAAAAGTTAATTCTAATTTGTTAAGCTCTGCATGAGAGAGTAAAGATCTATGAGATTAAAAATTATACCCAGCTATTTACTCTTTGATACTTGAAAGCACCTCCTTCCTTTAATTTCTCTCTGGCTGCAGCTTCTAACAAGGTTATTCCTATGGGTAGGAAGCTGTTTATGTGATATAAAAGTAAGGCAAGGTTCCCTATATACCAATATGTGGTTCACAATAGAACTTTGTTTATACTAAGTTCTGAGATGTGTGGCAAAATGATAAACTTCTCAGAATTCATCATTATTTGGATTATGTGTCCATATATATAGTTTTTACAGTTATTCTTTAAAACTAACAGGATTCTAGAATGAAAATGTCATGTCATAAAAGTCTTTAAAACATATATTTACTTATATTTACCAGTATTAGTGTGTTTTTAGGTAGGCCAAGATGTCAGGAAATCGGATCAAAATTGTTACAAATTGAGTAATCTGAAAACCACATATAACTTTTGTTCCTTTCATAGCTTGGAATATACCTTAACTTGAAGTTAAAAACAAATAATTTATTTGAAGTTCATTAGAAGTTGGTTAACAGGGGATAAGAAAGGAATATTGGCCCATACAGATCATACTATAACTTTATCACTAATTCTTCAGTATTCTTGGTGTTATTTTTGATGGACATGTGATCAACTGAATGGTCCATTTAAATATGGTGATAAAAAGAGTAGTACACATAATTAGTAATATCTTAGTACAATGATTCTAGCCCTAAGGGGAAAAAAAGATACATGACATAGAAAATAAACAAGATTAAATGAATTTATCTTCTTTTGTGGGCCTCAAAATTGCTCAAATGATATCATTTGTTTTCCAACATCCCTTTGAGATAGCATACAAAAACAACTACATACAAGACACAATACCATTATTTTCCAGAAGATTATAATAAGCCAAGGACTGCAGCAAATAATTACAGAAATAGATAAGAGCTAGTAGTCAAGAGAATTAGTTTCTGCCAGTAAACTTAAATAATTCATTTAATCTTTATGGGTTTAAGTGTTATCGTATGTAAAAGGGGATGGTCATATTTATTTCATCTGCCTCATTAGGTATTCTGAGAATCAAATGATTAGCATAACAGCTAAAAAGCTCTAGAGAAAGTTCAAAGGGTGACGATAAAAGTTAGGATGACATGGTACAGTCAGGACATGACGAAGCTGTCACTAGAGACTGAGTTTTCTATTCAGTGCAGAGAGGATCACAGAAGTTATGAGTCATACCTAGGCAAGCACAATAAGAACACTAGATGGAGAGCCCTTTAAAAATTACCCACTCTCCAAGACTAGTAATACGTTTTTTTATTAGTGATGAAATCTGACAAATAAAATTGTAGGTAATTAACTAGTGTCTGTTACTTACTCCAAAGGTAGAGCAGAATGAACTATAATAGCACTGTGTGGATTAATTACCAAGAATATTAAAGAGGTAAGAATGGCTTGGCTCATAGCCTAACAAAAATTCGGTCAAGGAATCAAGGAAAATATTCCCTCACAGCCCACTTAAAACCATTTACTTAAAAGCGAGGAGATAAATATCTGTTTATTATGATTTAGAAGACAGGGGGGAAAAAATGACAAAATAACCTTGATCCCAGAGTAAATAAAAATTCAATTACAATATAAGTTCTTTTTAATGATCTTTTAAAAAGGAGCCATATTTTAGTCTCAAGGGATGCAAATGCTTATGTAGATTTCCATGAAATCACAGTCAGTTGATCTATAAACACAGGTTCCATTTTGAAAAAAGTAAAAAGAGCAATTGCTATATTTTCCATCTTATTTTGGATGGTTGATCATTGGGGAGTTGCTTTGGCATTTCAAAGTATTTATTTAACACTTCCCTAAAATAACTGTCAATTGCCTCTTTTTTGTAACAAGATAGCAATAGTTAGGGATATTCATGATTATAAGAACATATGGTCTGCACATATATGAAACATGATCTATTTAATGACGACCTGCTGCCAACTTTTGATAAGCAATTTACATTAGAGCTTTAATTCAATTCAACAGATAGTTGCTGAGTGGCAAATTTATGCAAAACACTTAGAAAGTTAATGCATAGATACAAAGATGAAAAGACAAATTTCTGCTTTTCAGGGAAGTGAAATGTGTGTCTAGGATTAAGTTTTTTGTTTTGTTTTGTTTTCCCACACTGAGTGGCTTGGGGGATCTTAGTTTCCCGACCAGGGAAGGAACCTGGGCCCGTGGCAGTGAAAGCACTAAGTCTTAAGCACTGGACCACTAGGAAATTCCCAAATATTGTTAGTAAAAATATTCAGTGTACAGGTAAAAAGGTCTTGTGTAACAGTTAAAACTCCTCTAAAGAAGTGGTATTTGTAATTAAATGAATGATAGAAATATTTTAGATTTTATTAGTGAAGACTGCACATGACGTAGACATACAAGCATACACAATATTTTATTTATTTATTTATTTATTTTTTGCTGTACACGGGCCTCTCACTGTTGTGGCTTTTCCCATTGCGGAGCACAGACTCTGGACGCGCAGGCTCAGCGGCCATGGCTCACGGGCCTAGCCGCTCTGCGGCATGTGGGATCTTCCCTGACCGGGGCACGAACCCATGTCCCCTGCATCGGCAGGCAGACTCTCAACCACTGTGCCACCAGGGAAGCGCCATACACAATATTTTAAAAACAACAAATAATTTTATTTTGTTGCCTATTCTGTTTGGGTAATATGACAGTAAGTTAAAAGAGAGAAAATTTTACTTTTGGAGCCTTAGGTGGAGAAGAGTTTGGAGGAAGAATCTTTAGCTAGGAAGCTTCTACAGTAAATTTTTCCAGAGAATAAAAATCTAAGGCAGGATGCTGGTATTTAGAAATGGGGTCCTGAGAATTCACTGACAATCTGTGAACTAGAAAATATAGAGAGAATGCAAAACTGATGCCAATGTTTTCAGCCTCATGTTATAACAGAAATGGGAAACATGGGGACAGGGTTGAGGTGAAGAAATATTAAGAACATATTGAAGTTCAGCTTCCAGCAAGATAGTCATGTTTTAATAATATTAAATATGTATTTAATAATATTGAATATGTATTGGAATATGTGCTATGTTCAGATACATCTTTGTCTGAAACATTTTGCGTACTGATGCCAAAGCATACTTACTTAGACTCTGAATTTCTGATTTCAGTTTCTTTACTTAAAAAATAGATTCAGTAGATAATCCCAACTACTTCTACATTTTAAAATGTTCTGACTCTGGGTATCAGTGAAACTGGCAGAATAAGGAATTCCAAAAAATCTATCACTCCATAGATAACAAATAAACTGGCAAAAACTGTTGGGATCAACTTTTTTGGAATTCTAGAAACTAAGGAAAATCTTACAACCATAGGAATGCATAATCAAAAAAAAATGGCTGGAAAAAAAAAAACTGGCTGATTTTCAGTAAGAATAAAGAGTTCTGTGGTATTTAACCTACACTGGCCCCATCCCTCTTCCCAGCTCAGTGATTGCTTTGAAGATAACAACCACATTTCTGGTACAGGTACCAGTACCTAAAGTTGCAGAATGAACCTCATTTGCAAAGAATTGTGCTTGTGTGTTTTGACCTATATGTTGGCTTCATGGAAGATGTCCAAAGGGCCTGTCTTGGCCTATCTCAGAACACTTCCAATGATGAGGCAGATACTCGGGAGGCATTTGTCTAAAACACTCACAGGCAAATGTGTTAGCCTTTGGAAATGAGTTCTGAAAAGCTCAAACATATCCCTTGGAAACTAGAAATTAATGAGCACATGTATGTATGCACATGTTCAAGAAAGACCTGAAAATGCCCTAAGCTCTTACCTATAGCTCACACTTAGAATTTGTGCAAATAGAAAGTGGAAGTGAATACATAGTTCTAAACTGTCCAACTGTGTGTAGAAGCATGTCCCAGAGCCTGTTTTCAAAGACTTGAAGATACTTTTTGGATGCAGGTACTTAAGGAAATCTATGCCCAACCCCTAACTGAATAACACTAAGCTAAAGGAACAAAGACTTGAGTAGCCACACATAACAAAGAAAACAGACATTACAAAATTAGTTCAATAAAGTTACTAAACAAATCCTGGAGATGAGGGAGAATCTTTTTACCCAATTTTCTTATAGTTTTCAAAATGTCCAGTTTTCAACAAAACTTATGAAAAATGCAAAGAAACAATGAAACATGATTTATACACAAGAAAATAGAAGCAATTAATAAAAATTGTTCTGAGGAAGCACAAACATTTTACTTACTAGACTGAGACTTTAAATTAATTGTTTTAAGTATGCTCAAAAGCTGAAGGAAAACATATACAAAGAACCAAAGGAAACAATAAGAAAACTATCTCATCAAATAGAGAAAATCAATAAAGAGGCAGAAGTTACAAAAAGGAACCAAACCAAAATTCTGGAAGTAAAAACTGCAACAAGTAAAATGAAAAAAATAAAATCACCATAGGGTTTTCAGTAGCAGGTTTGAGCAGGCAAAAGAAGGAATAAAACAACCTGAAAGAAAGGTCAATTGATATTTGATCTGATAATAGAAATAAACAAGAATGAAGCAAAATAAACAAAGCTTAAGAATCTTATGGGACACCATCAAGTGTACCAACACAAACATAATGGGAGTCCCAGTAGGTTAGGAGAGAAAGAAAAGAGCAGAAAGAATATATTATAATGGCCAAAAACAACCTATATTTGATCAAAAAAAACATAAATCTACACATTCAAAACTCTCAGTAAGTTCCAAGTAGGATAAACTCAGAGATCCACACCAGATACATTATAATGACACTGCTGAAAAACAAAGACAGAGAATCTTAAAGGTACTAAGAACCAACTTGTCAAATACGAGATTCTCATTAAGAACACCTGCTAACTTCTCATCAGAAACTGTAAGTGCAGAAGGCAGTAGAAGGATACATTCTAAGTGCTCTAAGACAAACAAAACTCTTAGCCAAGAATTCTATATCTGGAAAAACTCTCCTTCAAAACTGAAGCATAAATTAAGACATTTAAATAAAATAAAAGCTATGATAGTTTGTCACTATTAGACCTGCCCTATAAGAAATGTTAGAGGGAGCCATCAAGCTGAAATAAAGGAAATTAGGCAGTAATCTGAATCCACACAAACAAATGAAACCAGTAAAAGTAATTACATAAGTAAATATGAAAGTAAGTATTGATGTACTTTTTGTTTGCAACTCTTTCTTTTTTCCTTATGATTTAAAAGGCAAGTGCATAAATCAGTATTCTAAATCTGTGGATGAACACCCAGTGTTTAATGTTTCTTTCAGAAACAATGTATATCCCCTAATATGATCATATGAGCACCACAGACTTGTTCTGCTTGAGTTTCTTCCTTCACACAGCAAGTCTTAAGTGTCTAAGTCACATATCTCCTCTCAACTTGCATGCCTTGGTTTCTCACTGATTTTATTCTCATAGCATTTAGATCTGATCTTAAATTTTAAAGTCCTTCAGGAGGTAGACACTATTAAAACCAATAGGGGATTATCTGGGTTTATTAGCATCCTATTTCTTTTTTTTTTTTTTGGTTCATATATAGAGAAAAAAATGAGCCCTAGAGCAAAATGTATTTTGATCTATAATTTGCATATTATTTCCTATAACAAAATATAAATGCAATAGAACATAGAAAATAATTGGCATCAATAATTCTGATTCTTCTGAAAACAGCTCCAATATTATTCCTGATAATTAATCAAGAAAATGGATAGTACCATAGATTAAGTGACTTAAGAAACAGATATTTAGTTTCTCATAGTTCTGGAGGCTTAAAGCACAAAATCAAAGTTCTGGCCAATTTTGTGTCTTGTGAGAGCTCTCTTCCTGGCTTTCAGATGGCCACCTTCTTGCTATGTCCTTACATGGTCTATCCTGAGTGAATGTGCATGGAAAGAAATAGAGAGAGCAAGCTCTCCAGTGTCTCTTTTTATAAGAACAGTATTCTTATCAGATCACGACCCTACCCTTATGATCTAATTTAACCTCATTTACTTCCTTCGGGGTCTCAACTACAAATATAGTCACACTAGGGGTTAGGGCTTAAACGTGAATGGGCGGGAAGAGAAACATTCAGTCCATAACAAAGTAAAAGATTAGAATGCTGATTTTGCTTCATTTTGTTCTACTTAGAAATGGAATGAAATGAGGAAAATAAAAAGTGAGGGCAACTTCTACAAACATCCAAAAATTAAACCTCATAGCTCTGTCTTCATTGATTATGTAGTGGGCTTCTAGTGCATCAGAGATTTAAACCAGTGCAGATTAAAAATAATTCTCTGTATTTTATGTGAGTTTTGTTTTCTAATGAAAAAATATTACTATTTGAATGTCTTTAATTTCTCTATAAATATTACTGAAGTTTCCTTAACACAAGGTCATTTTCCATAAGAAACAAATTTTTTATAACCTCATGATAATTATTTAATACCTAAAGACAAACAGTTTATATAATTTATCACCACAATCATCTGAAATAATTATTATCGTTGTTATTTTATAGTTGATAAAGTTGAGACTTGTAGAATTTAAGTAATATCCACAGGGGACAGGGCTAACAATTAGTTCTGGAGAGATATTAAGCCAAGAAGATTTACTTTAGGAACCTCACTTGGTACATTATTTGATAGCTCAAATCCATAAAATTTAGCTCACTGTATGGAAAGGAGTCATATAAAGTCAATAAAAGTGTTAAATTAATCATAACCATGTTCCAGCCCTAGATATATTATTACTCCTAAGAGTTACTTTATTTTCAACTGCATTTCTTTTAGAAAGCATATAGTCTGGTTGGTCGTACTTTCAATCTGACAATATATTATTTTGTTTTGTTTTTTTCCAGTACGCAGGCCTCTCACTGTTGTGGCCTCTGCCGTTGCAGAGCACAGGCTCCAGACGTGCAGGCTCAGCGACCATGGCTCACGGGCCCAGCCGCTCCGCGGCATGTGGGATCTTCCCGGACTGGGGCACGAACCCGTGTCCCCTGCATCAGCAGGAGGACTCTCAACCACTGCGCCACCTGGGAAGCCTCTGACAATATATTGTTTTGACTGGAGTTTTAAACCATTTATATGTACTTATTTTACTTCTATTGATGTTACAAAGTTTATAAGGCATATTTTTCTTGTTATCATTTAACTATCAAAAATAAGACTTACATACTCATATATATATTCATTTCTGGTGATATGCATTCCTTTGTGTAGTTACAGGTTTCTTTTTGGTATCATTTTCCTCTTGGCTACATTTCTTATAGAGTAGGTGTGCTAGTAGTTAATTCATTTAGCTTTTATATGTTTGAAAATGTATTTTTTTCACCCTTGTTCTTCAAAGTCATTTTTCCTGGTCGTAGAACTTTAGGTTGATAGTTTTTGTCTCTGACACTTTAAACAGTCTGTTCACTGTTCTTTCTGATGAAACATCTTTGGTCATTCTTATCGTTAACCCTCTTTCTATAATGTCTCTTTATCGTTCTGCTTTTCAAGATCTCTCTTCATAATTGGTTTTAACAATTTTTATTATGATGTTATCATGATGTACTTTACTTCATCTTTCATATGCCAGAAGTTATTTTAGCTTGTATTGTGAAATTATAACTGTCAACTTATTTGGAACATTTTCAGCCATTATTTCTTCAAATATATTTTCTACCACCACCTTCCTTTGAAGACTCCAGTTACATATACATTGGGTTATTTGAAGTTTTCTATAGCTCACTGATGCTATGTTAACTGTTTTTCTTTTCTTTTGGTGTAGTTTCTTTTCCTATATCTTAGGTTTACTAGTCTTATCTCCTGTGGTATCTAATTTGCAATTTATTTCCTCTTAGAAATCATTTTTGTTTCATTTTCTAATCACAGAACTTGTGTTTTTGATCTCTAGAAGTTTGATTTAGGTCTTTTAAAATATATCTTCCCTGTCTTTCCTTCACATATTTATGCTTTCCTCTTTATTTGTGAAAATATGAAGTATTACTTAGAAGACCTGTTTAGTGTATTATTCTACTAATTCTGTCATCTGTGTAATACTGGGGTACAGTTCTATTGATTGATTTTTTCCCCCACATTATGGATTGTATTTACCTGTATTTTTGAATGTTTAGTAATTGTTTATTGAATACGAAACATTGTGACTTTAAATGTTTAGGTGCTGTTTTCTTTTGTGTGTGTTTCTTTAAATATTTTTGAGTTTTGTTCTGGGAGGATGCTAAATTCCTTGAAAACATATTTTGCCTCCTCCATCTCACCTTTATGTTTGGTTAGGTATGACCAAGGTAGCCTTTAGTCCATGGCTAATCTGTCCCCACAATGAAACAATACCTTACTTAGTACTGAACCCAGTACCTCGTGATTTCAAGTTTACCGCATTTGGTTGTTGAATCGTGAATATTTCCAGTATTGTGGACCCCTATTCATGTTCTGCATTCTCCTTTCTGCTGATTTTTTTCCCAGACTCAGGTAGTTTCCTCATACACATGTGCCTATCAGTATGCAGCTAAAGACGTAGAGGATTCCTATGCAAGTATCTAAAATCAATCAATCTTTCCAGTCACCTTTCTCTCTCTTCCCCCTACCCCACCACTGGCCTTCTCATCTCTGTTACTCTCTCCTGCAAATCCTTGGCCTCCCTGAATACTGAGCTCTTTCTTCTCAATTCAGAAAACATGAAATGCTTTGTTTAGATCCCCTATACCTGTGCTGCATATTCTGAATCCTGGAAACTCTCTCAAAGCAGTAAGCTGGGATAATTCACAATTTACCTCCTTTGTTTCCCATCTCCCAGAAATTACTCTCTTATGCTGTCCCCTGCCTACTGTCTAAAAACCATTGTTTCAAGCATGTGGGTTTCTTTTTTGTTTTAGGTCCGAAGGTACATCCAGTGTTGGTCACTCTGTTATGCACACAAGTGGAAGTCTATGCCATATACTTTGCATATTCTACTTATCATCCTTTCCTTAAATCATTTTCCCCCTTCTCTCCAGGATTCTATTAGATTGAACAAGATTTTTCCTCCTTTACATACGAAGCATACAGAATTGAGTTAATCATAATTTCAGGTCACAGCAAAACACTATGCTCTAAATTCATGTTTTATCATTATTTTATTTCATTTACCTTTCCCTCTTCCTACCCAATTCCAACTGCCTTTTCTCTCTCTCTCTCTCTCAAAGCCATATTCTCTAATAAAGTCTAATACAGGTCCTTATACATGCTTGTATGGATTTTTTGTGTGTGAATGCGTGCATGTAATTTTTGTGTGTGAATGTATGTGTGTGCATAATTTTAATAGTGACATTATCTTAACTTCATTCTGTTCTTTACTTTTTACTCAAATTAATTTTTACGATTTGCTCATTTTGCTGCATTTCACTGTTCTAACTTAATGCACTGTATATTCAGACCATAATTTTTCTACGTGTATTAGATACATTTCCCTAATCATGAACCATGACTTGTCACCAGTTCCCTATGAAGACAAATAAGACCAAGATTAACAACATATTGATGTTCTTTTTTGATATGTGAAAAATTTTTCACTGGTAAATATGCCAGCAAATGTTATGATAGGATATATATGTATATGATAGGATATATATGTATATGATAGGATATACAAAATCAATATCCTTTAGTCAAACCAGATTGCTTTCATTAATGGCTTCTAACACTGGGTTCTTTGCCAGCAGTATCCAGGAATGTTCTTCTCTGTATATCTTTATGCATCCATCCAATAAATGACTCCTAATGGTACAAAGAAATATCTTATTACATAATTTGCCTTTCTTTGATTTCTATCATATCTTATATAATCTTTAAATCTCATTTTTTATTATTGGTTATCCACATGTTTTGACCATATACTATTGCTTTTTTCTTTGTCTTCTGTTGTTCGTGTGCACAAGTTCAGGGGGACCTTTGTTAAACACAAATCTTTAATTTTAATGTAGTTAAACTATCCATATTTATCCTTATGGTTTATTTTGGGGTCTTTTTAAAGAGATCTTTTTTTTGCGTTACGTGGGCATCTCACTGTTGTGGCCTCTCCCGTTGCGGAGCACAGGCTCCGGACGCACAGGCTCAGCGACCATGGCTCACGGGCCCAGCCGCTCCGCGGCATGTGGGATCTTCCCGGACCGGGGCACGAACCCGTGTCCCCTGCATCGGCAGGCGGACTCTCAACCACTGCGCCACCAGGGAAGCCCTAAAGAGATCTTTAACTATCACTAATTCAAAATATATCCTTTGAAATACCTTACAATCGTACTATGTTGCATCTAGTTATGCATTTATTTTGACTTATCCTTTTGGGGATTCTTTTTGTGACATTATTCTGATAATTCTTCACTGTATTTAATCCAGACATTTGTCAGTAATTTTCTACTCTCACATTGACTTCTTCCATTTTCCGCTGTGATATTATTTCATTCCATCCTCCCAAAACTTCTCATCCTATTTTCCACGTTTTATTTCTCTCTGCTGCAGAGTTAATAACTTTTCCAGTTGTGTCTCCCAACCACTAGTTCCCCATTTAGTTGTCACTAGTTGACCATTATTCTTGCCCATTTTTTCAATTTCATTCATTTAAAAAATAAATTCTCCCATTTTCTTTCATGCAATCCTGTTGTCAGATTATTTCTATTCTTTAATTTATCTCTGAACATTTTAAGCACACATTTTAATGTCTCTAAGGCTGCTTTCCTTTATATTTCTTGAAGAGCATACTATCATACTTTCCTTGAATATCCCTTTCAGATGTGTTCTATGAAAATAAACAGACATAAAAACACACAGGGAAGGCCAATCCAACCCCTCTTCTTTAGGTATATGAATCATATTGTAAAAATATCTGCAAGTTCCTTTTTCAACTTATTACAAATATTAGAATTCTGCCCTCACAATTATACAAATTTACATGCTCACCACTGTTGCATAATACTTATTTCTCTATACCCTTATCGTTGTTTTGTTGGATTCTCCACACCCAATACAATTTTTAAAATACTGCCTATAAAGTAGGAGAAAAGAGTATGCTTTTCCATTAATCAAGGTTTTCTGATATATTTCTATTTACAGTTTCAAGCCTTCCTCCATCTAATTTCAAAGCTGGTAATTAAACTGGAGATAATATTTTATCAACACTCTGATTTTATAGATAAGAAAATTAAAGGCCATAGAGTTCAGTGCTAGAGGAGCGACTCAGCGAATTTCTGATATACCTTTCAAGACCTATAATGTCAAGTATGGTTCTAATTTGACTTTTTAATTTTTCAACCTCTAATTATTTTAGGTTTTCTCTCCAAACCAGAATTGCAAAGATGGAGATAAATCACTCTACATTTTCTCCCTTATTATCTACATAACAACCTGTACAACCACCTTTCAATCAGTGATCTAAGAAATTATCCTGGATTATTTCTGGACTCTTTTACTTCACTATTAGTCCTTTTCTTTTTTTACAACCTCTTGTTTTGAATACACTTCCCTAATCAGTGGCACCTCAGTGTGCCTTAAAGTTATCTCTGCTTTGAGGCCTCTGCTATCCTTCATTCCTACAAAATGCATTAAACAGATAAAAGTGAAGGTATTCCTAAATGAATATTCTTTGATGTGCTATCTCTGGTGGCTCTGTGGGAGAGGAGATAGTACCAAGTACCATTAGTCAGGGTGAGAAACCAAACTGGCTTGATGAAACACTGATTTTAAAAGCTAGTATATCCCACATCCTAATCTGACCAGAACCCCATGATACTATAAGGGTCAACACTTCTGATCACCATGGAGACAGAGAATTCCTGATGGCTAGGTAAGAGCCAGTGCACTTTGTATATTTCAAGGAATCTCAGTTAAGTTAAAATGAGCTTTTGGTTAACCCGAGGAATCTGAAGGAAATATAAAGCCATCCAAAATAAAATTATTTTCTATTAGGAAAGTTCTGTATTTGATGATTAATATAACGGCAAATACTTGTAGCTTTTTCCATGCGTGGAACATTTTTCCTTGACTGGAAGGAAAACTACTCATGCAAAGAACATTTTCATTGAATTTACGATTCATCCTTTTCCAGGTATTTTGCTAATCAATTATAAATGCTCTCTTGGATAATCCTCAAAAAATACTATGAGGTAAGTGTTATTTATTCCCATTTTGCAGATGGGGAACCACAGTGAGAAAAATATAACTTGTCAAAATTGCATAGCTAGACTTCAGAATGTGATAAAAGAACATATGATAACATTTTAATGACAGTATCTAAATGGTGGGTACTTGGATGTTTGGTATAACTCTTCTTCAATACTTTCATTAAAAAATGCTGGGGGAAATATTGCATAGCTAATAATTAGAAGTCTGCAAATTTCAATCAGGCCTGACTGTTTCTAAAAATAGCTCCCCTAACCTACCAGTGCTCACTAGTTTTGTAGGGATATTAGTATAAATAACTTCTGTCATATCATGGAAGGAACCTGCAATTTGCAAATAGAAGAGCTAAGTTTAAGTCTCACCTCTCCCCACCTTTTCGCTGATCTTGATTGCTAATAAATAAAGCCAAGCTTACAGTGCTTTTAAGTTTACTGTAATAACATTCGTGAACTAGTGTAATAATTATGTTCAAGTACCATAAAAACCAGGTCATAGAACAAAAATGATGGTGAGAGTTTGTTTCTTAGTCCCATTACTAGAGCACTAGACTATCAAAGTAGATAAATAACAATTCTTTTTTCCAGTAGGACACTGGACACTGTAGGTCTTCTTTCTAATGGTGGGAAAAAAAATTGGAATTTAAAAACTCTGGGAAAAAAGGCAAAAGTCTCAATTAAGGAGGTCAGGAAACTAGGGGAAAAGAAGTGATAATTAGGGAACTCAATCTGAGAAAAGAGAAAATTGTACCATCTGGGCTCTGTTTTGGAAAATTGCTTTGTGGACATTGGGAAGGGCCATTCTGAACACTGAACTGGTAGATGCCCCATGAACATCCTTTGTAGTAGGGAAAATGCAAGAATAGACTCAGGCAGGCATAAAGCCTGGGCTCAACTACAATGTGATACACATAAGAAGGTGACTTTGGAAAACTAACATTTATTCAAACTTTCGGCAAACACTCAGGAACATGTCCAGATTAATCTAGTACCTCACACTGGTTGGCAGGTAGTCATAAAGGTAAGATTCCTCAGAAAAATCAGGAGAGGATGAAAATACAGGAAATCTGCTATAAGAATGGCAAAGGTTGCCCTTTGAAAAATTTGATGATTCTTGCCCCGGTCAACCAGCTTTATTGGCAGCAGAAACGTCAAATGAGGAGTCCTGAAGGTTAGAAAAGCTTATCCCTTCATAGGAAGTGCTGTTCTATAACCTCTACATGTAGCTTGATGTTAGAAAGTTGAAATTTTAACCCACATTATTTTTAACCCACTCTACCCTTCAATAGTCTCTACTATAGTTTTCTAGCCAATCCCATTCTTCTTCCTTTGTGATGATGATAGAGACGACTCCCATAAAAAGGTCCCATGCCCACAGCCCACCTCTTAGAATAACTTGTTCCTTAACCATCAGTCTCAAATCTCTGCTCTCAGGCAGAGCTAAGCAGACCAGAAATCAGGGCCAAGACAAAACAAAAATTCCCAGAACAATAAATCTATCTAAAATGGGTGCTCCTTATGATGGTTAATGATCAAATCATTTTATATATCTTAGGAGGTTTGAATATGAAATTAACAGATAAAATAGTTATTGGCAATGAAGGAGATGGAAATAAGTAGGAAGAGCTACAGAGGCAGAGGAAATGAGTAATGACATTAGGAGACTGCTAGAGTTTCTATGCTTTAGTGTCACCAACATTACGTATTTCCATGTGGCCTAGTTATTTAACATCTGAGGTAGTTGCTATAGAGAAGACTTACCTTCTTGTTCCTTGACTCTAGCTAAGCACAGTCTGTGTTTGCTACTCTAAACATGAAGTAGCTATGCAAACACATTCTGTTATGTCACTCCTAGAGAA
The DNA here is from genome assembly GCF_949774975.1 of Lagenorhynchus albirostris. Lineage (NCBI taxonomy): Eukaryota > Metazoa > Chordata > Mammalia > Artiodactyla > Delphinidae > Lagenorhynchus > Lagenorhynchus albirostris. Next base: position 46,943,657 of record NC_083107.1, on the reverse strand, counting down.
ATATCCTAAATTCCAAAGTGAGGAATTCTCCACATTGAGAGAATTAGGACAACAATGAGAAGTCAGCACAACTTATAACAAGTCAACACAATTTATAACCACTGTATGGGAGAAGCAAATTGTGAGAAGTTTAGAAGAAGCAAAACCAGTTGCAAGAGTGTAGGGACAATAGGTAAGGTAAACAAGGAGAGCAGAGATGTCAGCAGTGTAAACCTCTGCAAAAGGGGAGCCACAGAAGCAGCTGACAGATCCTCCTGAGGCCTCCAGATAGCAAGGCAGATGGTGTGGCAAGTAGAAACCCCAATAGCGCTTGTACTCATCATTAAGGAAAGAACAGTAGCCATCAAGTAGCCAAGAGGAAAGGAAGATGAATGAAGGCCTTGGGATCTCAAAAGCTCCATAGTCTTAAAGATTATTAGGCTTTTCCCCTCAGCCTTAGTCATTCCCTCAAGTTTATATGGCCTTGGTAAAGCATATTATAACTATTACAGAAACAGACACTTTGGGCTTAGAATGAAGTAAAAATATACATTTCCCAAATCAAAATTAAGTTACATAAAGCTAGATACAATGAACACAAGTTGTTTTAATAGATATTTCAAAAAAAGTTTTGCTAAAATATTTTCACTACAATTATCTATATCATTGAATTATGTAACAATTTTCAAACAGAATCCAGAGATATATGCTCATTAATGACAGCTAATAGCTATCTTTGAGTGCAGTCTATGATCTTGGATGATAACAGCTTTACATATATGTTCATTTAATCCCAGTGACAACCAACCCTGTGAGTATACTATTATCCCTCTTCTTAACAGTTAAGTAAAATTTACTACTTAAAAAGGCCATTGTTTGTACCAGTAGAGTCAATGGCACATGTTCTATTACAGAAACTTAAATATATTTTTCTTATAAAAGTGAAATGCACATAAGAGTCCCTTCAATTATTACTGAGTACTAGAGAATACATTCCAATTTCTGTATTTCACTTCTGACCAAGACAGTCTTAACATTCCCCTTGGCTTGACTAAACTTTAGGCAAGTTTTTTCCTAACTACTGGCCCCTGACCTCTCTTTTCTTAGAGCATTTACTTTAGAAAACTTTCAAATGTAAATTTGGTCTTTGTTCTGTTGAGATGTGAATATTCTCTCAGCTTCTTTCGCAAGGATTTGGGAGCCATCCCTTTGAAATGCAATCTTCAAGTAAGACACTGCCCTTCTCCTAGATACACACCTGTGTGTGTGTGTGTGTGTGTGTGTGTGTGTGTGTGTGTGTGTGTGTGTGTGTGTGTGTGTGTGTGTGTGTGTTGGAGGGAGGAATCTAACTCCAACAAATATCAATTAGCAAGCACAGAAGACAATCACATTGACCAACTTCTGCCCATCCCCTCAACATCCTTCAGTACTTTTGCATTAGCTCAACTCAGTGCTTAAAAGCACTCCAGTTTTTTGTTTCAGAGGAGTTAAGTTTAATCTCTCTTCCTTATTGCAACAGTCTTGAATGAAGTCTTCCTTGCTTGTTTAACTTGTCTGGTTCAATTTTTCTTTGACACATCACACACAGAACTTAAAATTGAATGAAACCTCAAGATGTCTGCTAAAAATATAATAAACAAGGGTAAAACTGATCTTCATTTCCTAATTATTCATTTTATTTCCACTAGAATTTGAATTTTGAATATATAATTTAATTCTGTATGATGCATTCAAGTAAGCTTTAAAAAGAAATACTAATATTAAAATTAGTGTTTTTCAGACATTTTATACATCTTTTGTAAAACGAGAAGTGGTGCACTTTCTCAAGATTAGTGCTCTGATTTAAAAGTGTAACCAAGTAAGATCCTATGGGGCCTTCCTTGGGAAAGACCCCTCCCCCAACGTCCTCTGCCTGCCTCTTGTTTGTAGAAAGGCTGTAGTCTCCCAGGCCCCCACCGAGTCACAAAAGCCTGGCTCAAGAATTAATGACTGAAAGGATGTGAACATATAGTGACAAAAATAGCAGTTGGGCCAGGAGAACTGGTAAGAATGTAAACAGTAAATCAGCCATATGGTAGTCACAGAATCTTTAGCTCCTGTATGAAGTACCTAGATAACAGTATCTCACGCACATTTCCTAAGTTGTTTTACAGATGCTAACCCCTCCCCGCAAATCACCATGAATACATAGCCCCAAGACCTACTGGAGCCTGAGGATTGATAATATTAACCCCTGTGACACTGCCCTGTTACTTTATCATCAACAAATGAGAAAATTGTGCATGAACTGATCACACACCCTGAGACTCCCCTCCCTCACCTTGCCTTTAAAAATGCTTTCCTGAAACCAATCAGGGAGTTCAAGCTTTTTGAGCATTAACAGCCCTGGACTCTTTGTCTGGTGTCTTACAATAAACACTGCACTCTTCTTCACCACAACCCACTGTCAGTAGAGTGTACCCAAGTTTGGTTCTGTAACAAAAGACTCTACACTGTATCACAAAGGTTAAGAGAGTTTATTGAGTGTGTTTGGAGGAGAATTTAACCCTTTCAGGGTCTGTTTGATTGGTGTGGGTCAAGATTTACATCATCCATTGTTTTCTTACTTTTTCAGCCATTTCTTCTATTGATGTATTGCAGCTGTATTTGCACAATGCCAAATATGTAGTAAATAAGCAGGAAAGGTCCATGCATAGATTTTTCTAAATGTCTAACTGCTCCATGATACATAAGTAACTATCTTGATTTTAAATTTAATCTCTCAACTCTAATCCAGTTATTTTTCAATGTCTTGACAATTTTATGAGGAAAAGAAAATGATGGCTTGGTTTTTAAAAATACTGAACTAGAGTGGAGAAAAATCACACCACCAAATATAAGAAATATCACACCACCACATATCCAACTGACAGTAAAATGGGGAAAACCTAGTTCCATCTTATAACACGTCTTTTGCTGCACAGAGGCACTTACTTCAGCTGAATATTTTGTCTATTATTGGTACCGTACAATTTGTATATGGTCAATGCTGTGTAACGGCATTCCTGGTGGATTTATCAAAATGAGATGCTATTCTCTTGAGGTTCTTTTAGGGATGATGTCTTAAAATTAAACTTAAGATCAACAAAAATGCCCATATATGCTTGGATTTCTGCAGTCAATGGAAAGCAAATAACATTTTAAGTGATAAGATAAGCATGCATTTGATGTGTGTATTTGGATTAAACTCTGGCTTAGCTTAGTGTGATCTATAAACTTATTTTAAATTTTAGATTCTCTAGTTGTCCACATTTCTCAATCAAAACCAAGTAAATTAGCAACTGTTTTGATATATCAGTCAAAAGCCAATGTTTCCTGTATTTGTTTCATGTCTTCTTTTTAATAAAAGATATGTAGTATATTCTATCATGGTACTAATATTGTCTCATCATGCAGTTTGAATTAAAATTGTAATGATACAAAAAGGTCTCTCCTGGGGCACTCTTAATTCATATTTTCACAGATGTTCCTACTGCTTGTGAAAGCAGCTTTGGATTTGGTAAGCTTGGCAAAGCTAGAGCTGCTATAATGTGATGATGACTTCAAAATGGCAGTGGAAAGAATGAAAATGGAAAATTAATTATTTTACATTCAGAAACTTTGTTTATAATTGAATCATGTTATTTTCCAGGTAAATGTTGTTGCCTTGGGTTTCCAGGGAATCTGTGTCTAATGATTATTACTGTTTCTTAAAAATAACAACTCATTAGGGCTTCCCTGGTGGCGCAGTGGTTGAGAGTCCGCCTGCTGATGCAGGGGATGCAGGTTCGTGCCCCAGTCCGGGAAGATCCCACATGCCGCAGAGCGGCTGGGCCCGTGAGCCATGGCCGCTGAGCCTGTGCGTCCGGAGCCTGTGCTCCGCAATGGGAGAGGCCACAAGAGTGAGAGGCCCGCGTACCGCAAACAAAAACAAAAACAAAAAACAAAAATAACAACTCATTAAGATGACTATCTTCTGGCAGCCTTACCTTATAAGGCATTTCTTCATGTCATGGAGCAGATTGAAAAAGAAAAGGATGTTTATGGCTTGATTTATTCATGTAAAATGTTAATAAAGTAAAAGAGTCACACTGAAATACCTTGTTTACAAGAGACACTGGAGATGGAATACAACAAATACATATTAAAAGCATTTGGAAAAATAGAATATATTAAAATGTAGCACCATCCAAGCATACAAACAAGTAATAACAGACATGCAAAATAATATAAAGTAGCAAAGCACAAGTAAGAATGAAGAGGTTTAGGTATATTCAGATTTGTGGTAGAAACTGGTAGAAAACTGCTATTAAAAATTTGTGGTAGAAACTGCTATTAAAGACATATTTTTATATTTGAATTTGTTATGACATGATTGAACATTAGATTGGATCCATTTTAACATTTGTTACAGCTTTGTGATCTGTAGCGGTACTTCTACACATAATGATAAGGGAAAAGTAATAACAATGAATATGTTTCAAAAGTAGAGATTACTAATATTTTTCACACTGGTAATGAGATCATCTATAATGCAGAGGGGCACATTTTCAGTCATTAAGTATATTACTTTACAGCTTTGTATCTTTCTGAAATAGAATTTTGGGGTACTTTTATTTGAAAATACTGTCATGCCTTTTGAACTTAAAATACAGCATACTTATTTGCAAACACACACACACACACACACACACACACACACACACACACACACACCCCTTTTTGAAAATAGCAGTTAATTGTTCCTATCCACAATTGGGGAAAAGTCAGATATAATTCATAATGTTGTAATTTTAAAACAGCATAACTGCTGGTTCAAAATCCCCATATTATTTTTCCCACTTAAAATACTATCTAATCCTATTGTTTCCTTAATGACTTGGCAAATTCTCTGAGCATGAAATTTATTGACATATATATCATTCAACTTAAGTTCAATATAGTTGTCCATTTAAGATTTTACGTTGCACTAAAAATTCTGTTACTGTAAATTTTTACAAGTCAAAAATTATTAATGAAACCAAAATCATGTTGTCTACTGTCAAAATCTCCCTTCCTCATGTTCCATTCATTCCACCTTTATTCCTTTACTTGACTAAATAACAAATACATATCAAAAGCATGAGAAAGAACAGAATGTATAAAAATGCAGTAGCATTTGAGCATACTAGCAAGTAATAATAGACATGCAAATTAATATAAAGTAGCAAAGCGGTAAAGGTTACCAACCATGATCTCCACGTGGATTGGTTTATTTCGCCCTCACCCACCACCCACCCTATAACAATGTAAGTCTCATGAGAGAAGAGGGTTTTTCTATCTAGTTTACAACTATTTACAGAATGCCCCAAACTGCATTTAACACAGTAAGCGATCAATAAATACTTGTTCAATGAATAAAGGTTGAAAAGGAATAAAGAGTTGTTAATAAAAATGCACTTTACTGAAGAATTAAAGAGATCCTTTGTGCAAGTCATACATTTCCAAATTAATTTAGTTATTGACGTATAGATAACCTCTCTTAAGGGCTCCCCATATCTCTAAAGGATGCCAACATCCTTGGTGATTCTCAACCAGCCTCCAGTTTATGCAACCATTTTTGATCCTTAAAATTGCAGGAACCTGCAGCTGTGGCCAAGGCTCCACTGGTAGCTGAATATGTCTTCCACGATGTTCCCTTGAATCCCTCCATGTGTATACTATAAGCCACTTGTTTGTTTTTTTGCCAGCACATTTGTGAACTTGATCATGTGCAAGCAATTCAATTAACTCAGATATGTACATACATATTACCAACTTAAAAAAAAGCCCTCCTAGATATTATGCTAGGTGAAATATGTCAGACAAAGACAAATACTGTATGATCTCAATCATACGTAGAATCTAAAAGAGCCGAACTTACAGAAAGAGAGTAGAATGGTGGTTTCCAAGGGCTGGGGGATGGGGGAAAAATGGGGAGTTGTTGGTCAAAGGGTTCAAACTTCTAGAAATAAGTGGAATAAATTCTAGGGATCTAATGCACAGTATAGTGACTATAGTTAAATTATTGTATTATATACTTCAGAGTTGCTAAGAGAGTAGATCTTAAATGCTCTTACCACACACAAATACACAAATGGTAGTGGTAATCATTTCATACTATTTACATATATCAAATCGTCATATCTTATATTTTAAATTTACACAATGTTATATGTCAATTGTATCTCAATAAACTTGGGGAAAAAGCCCTTCTTTTCCAATTTACCCTTCCTTCAAACATTTCCACTGGTTTCCCACTATTTATAGTACTAAATATAAGATCCTTTTGTTAGCAACTGAAATCTTCAATAAATGTTCTCAAACTTATCCTTGACAACTAACACAGATAATTCTAAAGGATTAGTGAGCCCTTCATATGAATTTCAAATAAAAAAACACATTTTTATAATTTTAAAAATGACAAAATTAGAAGTAGAAATGATATTGTCTATATATAGGCTGGGTAAACAATTTGGTTAAGAATAAGTGATCAATAAATTTAATCATTATAAGCTACACAATGATCTGTGATTTATTTAGTATGATTAATGTTTGAATTTGGTCAATGTCTTGATACAACCCATTAATTCTTGTGATATGCTGCCCTTTCCTTTCAATCAAAACAAAAAAAACCAAATTAAATGTATTATGTTAATTCAAAATGCACAAAATGACTTGTTCACTTAGTACTTGATTCCAAGTCCCATATACTGATTTTAAATGATTTACTCATTTTTAATCTGAGCAATTAATATATACATAAGATCGACCTCAACCAAATTCAGCTATAAGTAAAGCAATGAATGGCCAGATTGTGAATGAGAGATATGTTCCCAAGCTGTTAACAAAATTGTTAAGTAAGCAAGTATTATTCTATCAAATATACGAGATGTATGATTTCTCTTAGAGCTAGCTGGAAAATTAAGAAGAATAAGCAATGCAGGAACCATGACCATTTTCACTATCGTAATCCCTCCACTTGGAAGAAAAGAAAACTTAAAACATCAAGTCCAAACCCGCTGCTTTGAAATGTGCCCAGGGACTCAACTTCTGCTCCCCATGTACAGAAATGCAGAAGGAGTTAGATCTAAGCCGACAGCTCACACTGACCAAATGGATTCCAACTGAGAAGAAGAAGAAAATACATTGACAGAACTGTCCATCTATGACTCATGGTTCTGGTGCAGGTGCTTTTAGAAAGAGGAAGTATCAGGTTTTCTTAAGAAACTCTAATAACTGGAGGGTTACTGAAGATGATCGCATTTAACAAGCCTCAGTGAACTTCCCCACACCTATCTCATAGGCAGTATGTAGTATCTGGATTCAGGAATGGATCTCTTTCAGCCAGAGCAACAACTCTATGCTTTACGAAGAACAGAAGGTTTGGTTTGACATGCAATAAAATACTCTACAAACCAAAAAGTGTTAGATAACTATGTAACATCAAAATAATTTATCTGGGGATTCACCTACTATATCAGAAATATTATTTTAGACCTAACCCAACACACCTCTCATTCATGGCTCTTTCATTACAAGTATCTTTGTACTGTTACAGATGCCAGAATGAAAATGGAATTATGAAATTGAACTTGACATTCACCTGAGAATTTAATGTCATCTGACTGCCTGATAAGTTAAAGATAGATGCTGATGGATTTTAGAAGTTCTTTTTTCCAATCTTACCTGTTTATAGAACATGACATGGCTAAAAACAATTATAATAAATCACTATTTTTTTATTTATAAATAACCAATCAAAGAGAAGCACAACATACTCCCCTTGAAGCTGAAAATGTAGTCTTAAAAATGCTTGAAATATTTTAAAGTGTTTTCTCACATTTCCAGTGTTTCAACAGTATTTATTATATCTTATTACGCTTCACAACAATCCTGCGAGGTAGACTATGTAAACATTTTTATTCTCATTTTATAAATGAGGCAATCAGAAATGATACGAATTATTCAAGGTTTACAACTATTTGATAACAGAGCTAGAGTTGGGAATATTGCTATACTTTGGGATTATAGGGAAAAGTCTTTTCACTAGGAAGTTGGAAATCACAAAAGTTGAATTTTAAAATCAAAACATATGACTCCAACAAGAGATACAGTCATCATGCAAAAAATAAATGACATCTGGGTCAGCAAGCCTTAACAGTAAATTAGTGAGACATGATTATATATTCTTTCTGGAAAAAATGTACAAAATAAAGGATTGAGAAATCCTTGCTTATTTTCTCAATATCATCAAGGAGCAAATGTTTTGAATTATAACTAACAGACCTATATTCATATTTATGACTTAATAACGATTGTCACTTAAACGGTTATGATTTAAATTTTAATTTGGGTCTTACAAAAATGTCTTATAGTTACCAAGATAACGGCAAATTGTAGTTTGTCCAACATTTAGGTTTTTTCCATGTCCTCCAGAAGACTTTTCACCTGATGTGGCCTAACCTGAATCATCTAGTTTGTACATAATTACTATGCTCATTCACTCATGTAATGAGGAATTACTGACTCTAAGTGACAGCAAAAAATGTCCACACTTTGGGATCAAAATGAAAGTAACACGATCCTTATGTTCAAGAAATCACATTTTCACAAAAGATAAATATATGTAAGCAAGTAAATATAACACAATACATGTTCTAACAGACACTACTGGCCATTGTTCACAAAAAGCAGAGAAAATGAGTACGTATAGGAGTTCAGAAGCTACTTCCCAGAAGAGAGTATCCCTGTCTCTGACCTTAAAAGTGTAAGAAGAGTTTTGCCAGGCAGCTGAACTGGCAGAAAGACACTGTGAGCAAATAAAACACATAAAGACATAAAGATACAGTATTTTTAGGAAAATAAAAATAGTTTAGTGTTACTAGTGCATAGCTTGCAAGCAGAAAGTGGGGAGGCTAGAGGAATAGCTTTGAAAAGAAACAGATTTGGTAACTAAGGAGTTTAAATATCTTCTTTAGGTGAAGGAAGTTGTTTAATTGTAATTTTTAATTAGGAAATTGGCATGATCAGAACTAAATTTTAGAAAACCTATGTTCATAAATAAGGAAACAGAAACTCAAAGTTTAAGTAATTCCTCTGACATCTGGGATTCAAACTTAAATCTAGATAATGCTATAATGCTGTTTCCCAGTTTAAGATATTATAAAATGCTATGTTGAGAGCCTGGACTAAGGATAGCAGAGGTATTAAGGTAGAATTGTTGAGACTTGTCTTTGGGATCAATTAAATATGGGAATGATGCAGAGGGAAAAGTTGAATGTGAACCTGAGGCAATGAATAAATATAAGAGCTTAAACAAGATGAAAGATAAAAGTAAATGATCAGAGTGCAGAACATTTTACTTCGATACATTCTGATGATATATGTAGGTAGAGATGCTTAATAAGCATTTAAGTAACTGGAACTTGACATAGTTGTATATGTCTACAATGTTACACATACTAAAATAAACTCAGAAGTCATAAGGCTTGGGAGCAAACAACTTCTGAAAATATTGGATAAACAGAGAAAATAAAGGGGCTGTGGTTAGACCTCTGGTGTATTAGTTTGCTAAAGCTGCTATAAAAAAAGTATCGCAAACTAGCTGGCTTAAACCACAGAAATGTATTTCATAGTTTGGGAGACTAGAAAGGTCCAAAATCAAGGTGTCAGCAGGGATGGTTCATACTGAGGGTTGTGAAGGAATGATCTGTTCCAGACCTCTCTCCTTGACTTGTAGATGGCCATCTAATCAGTCTTTCTCTTCACATGATATTTCCTGCATCTGTGTGTCCACGTATCCCCTTTTTATAAGGATATAAGTCATACTGGATTAGGATTTTTGGTAATGATCTCATTTTAATTTGATTACCTCTGTAAAGATCCTATCTCAAGTAAAGTCACATTCTGAGGTACTAGGGTATTTTCAAAATATAAAATTTTGAGGAACATAATTCATTTCATAACACTCTACCCTCTGCCGCCCCACCAATTCCTGTCCTTTTCACATAAATAATTCACCCAATTACAACATCTGGAAAAATCTTAACAAATTCCAGCATCACCTCTGTCCAAAATGCCACCTAACCATCATCTAAATTAGGTATGGGTGAGATATCATTCATCCTGAGGCAAAATATCTTTCTAGTTGTGAACCTGTAAAAGCATAAAATAAGTTACCTGCTTCCAAAATGCAATGATGGACAAGCACAAGGTAAACATTCCCACTTCAAGAGAGAGAAATCAAAAGAAAGGGTAAATTTCAGAAAGCAAGTCTGAAATCTAGCAGAGAAATTCCATTCGATTTTAAGGCGTGAGAACAAACCTCTCTGCCTAGATGGTCCTTGGCTCTTATGGCTGCAGCCTCTGGCAGCCAGCTCTCTCAAACTGAGGAGTTGGTCCTACTCTAAGGAACTGAAGAGAAGACAGTCCTGCTCCCTGGTCTGTGTCCTTTGGGCCTGTGGTGTTAGTGGAAGCCCTAATGATCCTGAACTGCCTTTGGGGTCATTCTTCTCTTTTCTTGAAGGATAGCACATGTTTGGGGCCAGAGTGCTCTACCTATCCACTTCCTGTCTGTAGAATCCCAAAAGTCCAAAAGCCTTTCTATATATATATATATATATATATATATACACACACATATATACATATACTTACATATACACATATACATTTATACATACATACATTTTTATATATACACTTATGTATATATACACATTTGTATATGTATAACATCTCATAATCACATCATAATACATAATAATAATGTGATTTGAAGGCTACTTCGAAATTTGTAGGGTTGCCCTTCAGGCTAGAGATTCTGGCATGACTTTATGTTGCTGTCCTAAGTCTGAAGGCAGTCTGGAGGCAGAATTCCTTCCTCTTTGGGAGATCATGATCTTTTAAGGCCATCAACTGATCGGATGAGGCCAATCCACATTACAAAGGGCAATCTGGTTTATCCAAAATATGCTAATTTAAATGTTAACTACATTTTAAAAATACTTTCACAGCAACATCTAGACTGGTGTTTGACCTAGCAGCTGGGCGCTATAGCCTAGCTAGGAGAGCACATAAAATTAACCAACACATATGGGAACAACAAAAGTAAAAGAGTGGGCAGAAAAAAATGATTCAGTAAAAAAGCTAAGAATTAGAATTACGGAGGAAAATGAGAAAGTCCTGTAGTGGAAGCTCAAGGGGTAGAAATATAAGAAGGATTTTTTTTGGTGAACTGTATCAGAATACACAGAGGAAGCAAATGAACTGTAGATTAGAAAGTGCCCATTTTCTAAAGAAATCATTTGGAAGTTTCATAAAGATAGGCAAAAGATTTAGACAGGAATGCATCAAGGAGAAAATTCTATTTCCTGATGCATGACTAAAGAGATAACCTAAATAAAGCTCCTGCCCAAAACAACTAATAACCCTGGCTAAAATATATTAAAACAAACCATTCTAAAAGCTTTGCTGAGCTAAGGAGAAATTTAAAAATAAACAGTCAGAGGCCTCAAAACAAAGTAAAAGTGGAAAGTCTAAGAGAGAAGCTCACGGTGAGGTCAGCTTTTGCCCCGAGGTTTCTTTCAAACTCTAGTGACAATGAATTTCTCACTGATGATAGTACAACAGACAGTGACAAAGCTGAGTGTATAAAAAGATATTCTATGTAATGCTGGTGTCCCTAAAGGTAAACTAGAAAAAACCAAAACATATAGAAAAGATAATTGCTAATTTTGACTTTTATTCTGGGTAGATGGGAAATTGAAAAATGAAAACAAAAAAGTCTCATTAAACCTGAATGCAAAATCTGAATTTCTGAAGAATCATCACCTGAATTAGGTATATTATATGATCTGAAAATCCTTAGGGTGAAAAAGATGTCTGAAATTTTTATTGCTTTCAGGTATCTGTCAGATTCAAATACAAAATTTTGGGAGGAAAACAAGTTTAACTCAGTCATCAAAGAACTACCACACATAAAATTCCAAGAAATTTGAGACCACAATAAAATATCATGAAATATATAGGAATAGAAGGCAGAATGGACAGGAGCCAGCAATAACTGCAGAAAACAGAAACAAATCAACAAGAACTTCAGACACTGGAATGATCATAAAATGGAAAATAATTATGTTTAATATGTTTTTTAAAAGAATAAAAATGCAATTTATAAAAAAATAAAATTAGAATATCATAAAAGCAGCCAGAGAGGAAAGGAAGATCCTCTTCAAACACCAATTAGACTGACGTTTGACTTTTTTAATAGCAACAATGGAATCCAGAAGATAGTCGATTAACATCTTTAGTGAGCTGAGAAAATATAACTGTGAATCTTACATTGCATGTCTACTACAAATATCTTTCATGAACAAGGCCAAAATGAAGGTATTTTCAGAGCTTACAAATTTTGTCACCAAAAGAACTTTCCACAGAGATTGCTAATGGGTGTACTTCAGGAACAATAAAACAACTCCACGATTAATATTCAAGATGAGATGGCAAGTACAGAATCTGGTAACTATTTGGGTAAATTTAAACTAATAATGACTATTAAAAATAAATCATAAGTATAATGTCAAATTTGTGGGGTTAAAAAGGAAAAAAATCTAAAATACCAGACAAGACTGTAAAAACTGGGTGCAGAGCAATATGAATTAAGGTGTTCCAGTATATTTATATTGTTTGGAAGAAACATATAAAGATAATGATTAACTTTGGACTTTACGAAGTATGGATGTTAAAATTTTTGGAAAAGCAATTGCATGACATAGCATATGTATGTAATGAAAACACAACAGGGGAACTTCAAAAAAATCCACAAGAATTAGTGATATATAAGAAAACAAAGAAAAACCTCTTTTCAAGAAATGTCATTCTGAAGAGACAAATATATTTAAGTTGTCAGAGGTTTTTTTTAAATGATGGAGAACAATACATTTTGAAATGTAGTAGATAAGATGATTCTACTCACATGACTCATTCAACAGACATTCTATCAATACTCATTGCATCCTAAGCTTGTGTTTAGAATTGCTAGACACCTTACTAGATACCAGAGATACAAATAGTTAGATGACAGTCCTTGTACTCAAGGACTCAAGGACTTACAAAGGGACCATTTCTTTATGGACTTGGCTGCTTTATAAAGAGTTTGCACATTATCCTAGCAACACATAGGTATGAGAGAGTTTTAAGCAAGGGGATGACATAATCAAATTTGTACTTTAGAAACTCATTCTAGGTTCAGGACAAAGAACGTGTAGTAGGTTCTCAAGAGTTGGGAAACTCTGTAGCTATCCAAGAAAGAAAAACTGACTGAACAAGGTAGTAGCAGTGGTTATTGAAAAAAAAATGGACAGATGTGAATTTGAATATGTGAATACTTCTCAATAGGAAAACAGCAACTCTCCACTGAGTGGCCACTGGTATCATATAACTAAGTGCCCACCTTTACAGTGGAATTCATCACCATATATATAATTATGAGTTTATATAAGTTGAGAACACTTGAACTCAGAAGATGTGCATGTAAGCTTTAAAATTTAAGTTCAAACAGGATCACCATGACAGTGCTAGTAAATTCCCCAAGGATTTTTATAATGGCATCCTGCCCAATGAAAAATACAACTTATAAAATAATTAAGGAGAGGCTTGTGGGAAATCATGCTCCATGAATAGACAAACATTTTTCTTAAAGTCTGAGTTCACTTTTGATTTTGAACTTTGGAATAATGATGGAAAAAGTTAAAAGTTTCCAGTTTTCAGAGTGTTATAAGTTTCCTGCTTCAGAACTTTTTTTTGAAATGCTTTATCTGAAGCTGCAGTTAATGATGTCCTCAGCTCTGCAAATTAAGCCGATGCTTTTACATCAATGAAAAGAGGCACTGAGAGAGAGATATTCAATGTGCGGATACTGAATCTCAAGGACTGTAAACCGTTTTTTGCCTAAATGTTTCATCTCCAGAGTTTCAGATTTTGAAGGGTCTGTCCGAAATTTAAAAGTACAGATCAAGGGGAAATTGCCTGTGTGACTCAAGAGCCTGGTAACCAAGCTTCCTTGCCTGTCATCATAGGGATTCCTTGAAGCTAGGAAGCCAATCTTTGCTTTTTTGGGAGTGTTAGCCTGGCCAAGAACTACAGTAAAAAGTACACAAGGAAAACTAATATGCACAATTAGTTTACTAATTATGTGTGCATAATTAAAAATTAATCAAGTAAAATAATCAAGAAATAACAGCAAAATATTTGATATTTGTCCAAATTAATGCTAGTTTGTAATGCTAAAAACCATTTGTATTCACTTCTGTCATTCTTGAAAGAAACTAGGAAACCAGAGCTGTGAGTTTAAGGAAATTAAATTCCACTATTCATGTTCATTTAAATACTTCCAAAAAATCCTTCTCTTTCCTTTGTTCCTTAAAATTATAATTTGAGAAGAGGCAAATTATATTTTCCTCATCAGTTTATCTGCTAATTCATTGTTGGTGCTCCTAAGTCTGATTTTTTCTTAGCTGGCCAGATAAACACTTTCAGCTCTTTAGAGGGTTTCATGGATAGGCTTTTACAAATTATCATTGAACAAAATGGAAGAAGTGATGGCATCCTGATTAACTGTAAAATCTTCCTCAAATTGAAATTTGACAGAGTGGCTAATATTCTAATTTGGAAGGAAGACAAAGTCGGGACTGTCAATCAAATAATGATCCCCTGTCACTCACCCTCGCCTCCCTGCCAAACGCTTCTTAAAAGCACCCTTAAGCCTGTACAGGAATACTGCTTTCAATTTGCAGAGACAGCCCGCTCTGTCTCTCTGAGAGTGTTATCTTTGCTTCCATAAACTTTTCTTTCGGCTTGCTTCACTTCGCTGAAACTGCCCGCTCTCAGAAACAGCCTGCTCTCTCTTTGTCTCTTTCCCTCTCTGAGAGTGTACCTATGCTTAAATAAACTTTGCTTTGTGCTTAAGCTTAACGTGGTAGTTTGCAATGCTTCGCTTACTACCGCAGACCGAGACGGATGGTCCAGGTCTTCTGGTGACCTCCTCGGTTGAAGCTATTTTGTTACAACACACGTCCACCCGGTGACATTGCAAAGGCTATACATTTATAACGTGTCACGTATAAAATATAAGAATTTGATAGATAATAACCCATTTTCTTCCCTTACTCCACTTACTAATGGTAATTCGGGAAAATATTTCTCTGTTTTACTTTGCTTATCAAGAAATCCCATTTTATAAAATCTCACAATCCCCAAATCCATTATTTGCTGATTAGATTTTAAAATCTGAGATTTTAAGTGCTTCTTGTTGTCCATTTTCAACATATCTGAGGCTAGTTTTTAAATGTTTCAATCATGCTTTATGCCCATACTTTATATTACTAAGCCCTTAGAATGTGCGAAGATTCTACTAAGCACTATGAAAACCCAAAACCAATTAATGGATACTGCAGTGAAGAAGTTCACAGGAATTCAAATGAGGGTGTATAATTGGGCTAGGGTTGTGTTACTTCCAGCTGGAAATGGGGGGAAAAAAAGATAATAATGGACTTCTGAGGAGGTAGCGATTGAGCTCTTGATTTGCAGATAAAGCAGAAAAATAAAATGGAAAATCAAGTAGGATGAAGACAAAGTGACAACAGGAGAGGGCCAGGCAAAGGAATGGGAACATGAGTAAAGACAGTATCAGAGTAGATAGTTCGTAGGAGGAACACAGACTTTGGTTTAGGGGAAGAGTAAGAAATGTGATTGGTAAGCAGTTTTGTCATCATTTTGGATAATGATAAATGCTACGCTGGGAAGTTTGAACTTACCCTAGAGTCATGGAACAGCTCTGGAAGGTTTTCAAACAGGGAAGTTGACAGGATCAAATTGTGTTAGAAAAAGATCAAATTAGCATCAATCTTGGAAGGATAAGGAGTTGGACAAGGAAACAAAGTATTACCTTTAATGAAAGTAATTCTAAAATTTCTACATGTGACAAGCAGGAAAAGGTTTAATTTCAACAAATGCTGTCCTCTTTCACAGGCTCTGGAGACACATGGCTCCCTGATGTTGGCAATACCTTGAAATATTTAACAATGTTTAACTGTAGTGATGAATTATTTTATAGTCCTTATAGCATGTCAATCCAACTTTTCATTTGAGTTGGCAGTGACAAGCCAGTTCACACAAGGGAAGAGAAGTAGACTATGAACATTTTTCACATTTACTACAGTTGTTAAGCACTTTGACTGCCTGCTATAAGGGAACATGTCTTGGAAGAAAAATCTGCATCTTAAACTAATATTTAAGATATGTTTAGCATCTCACTTGCCTCCAACTTACTTAGAAAATCAGTATAAATAAAAGTGAACTCAGCTATATATTTTTAGAAAAAATTCAATTTTATCACCATAGTAAGCAACCTAAAATAATGCAGCAGTAGAGGAAAGAAATTTCAAGTGAAAAGAGCAATGGATTCATTAAATATTTCATTCATTTATGGAGTGCTTACTGAATAATTACAAACAAAAGTATTTCAACTTATGAAAAGCCCACAGAAAGAAAAATACTATGTTGTAAAACAATCAGGGAATCTATTCGCTATAGCAGGTTAAAGAAAACTTTCATGAATGAGAGATATTTACTTGAGGTCATAATGGTGAGTAGAGTTTGCCTGATGAAAAGACAGGGAAGACTAGTGTCTTGTCCTGTTGTTGCCCCATGTCAGCAACATCACCCTACTTATAGAAGGGAGTAATAATTTTTTGCCCACACACTCACATGGCAGTTGATAGGGCTGAATGAAAAAAATTATTAAAAATATATATTACCTGTCTCTGTTCTGCCATTAATTTGTTACGTGACCAAGGAAAAGTTACCCAATATGTCCAAACTTTAAATTGAGTGAACTAGATTCAAAATAATCTTTATAATTTTTGTTCTCACCTTGAAAAAGTTTTATGATTATATGGTGGCTTAAAGGGGTTCATCATTTATTTCTACTCTATTTGAAAAATGGATTTTTCTAAGTCAACTGTCACAAGCTTAAGGAGAGGGAATATTGTAGTACCTTATTTTTTTTTCCAAATAAAATACAAAATTTTTAAGTTTTAGAAAACTAAAATATCCATCTCATCAAGTTAGTCCAAAACATTTTAAAATTTCAAGATGGCTTATCTTGAAATATACCTACATTCTGAGAACAGACAATTGCCTTATTGTCTTATAGTTTTCAGAAAATCATAGAAATTGAACATCAATCATACTAGTTATATATAGATAAGTATTAAATGACACTAAGCTCTTACTTGTCAATGTCATTATTTTCTTTAGAGCCAAAATTTTCATATCTATAAAATGAGATATTTGAATGAATGACCTCAAACACCCCTTTCAGTTATATGATTCCATTACCTATAAAATACTTTACAAATAACATGTTTTAAATCACGTGTGACCTCTACTATAAGTTGCTTTTATAAACTAGTGGTGGGCATGATTAAAAAATTGACCCACTCACACATGTTAACCATTATTTGGTAGGTAAACTTTGTTTTATTTTGTTACTTGGGGACCCAGACAACAGAGGGTGCACAATCTGAGACTGCATCATGTAGAAGGTACAACTACCACGTTCACTGTGGCGAGTTAAGAGTCCTCATGGTGTTCTCACTCTGCTCTTCTATGGTTCTGCCTAGAAGGGAACCATGTCACCTCTACTCAGAGCACACTGACAATAAGTCCAATGGTCCTGCCTAACAGCAGGCTGGGAAGATAAAAAGAGACTTAGAACATGAGCACCAGCCATGCCTCCCATACAGAACCATGCAGTCTTAGAAGAGAGAAGCTGTGTTATGTAAAGTGCAGCACTTTAAGGGAGCAGGGTGACCCCACAGAGATGAAGTGACTTCATCAATCACATAGCTAGGTAGAGGCAAACCTGGAACAGATAGTTCTTAATGACCTAGCTTTTATTTTATTTAAAAATCTTAAAGGTTTTATTTTAATGATTGATTTTTTTTTTTTTTAAATACCAACAGAGAAAATGAACAATTGTAGACACTGTGTGTCTATCCAATTCCATGCTTTGGAGTATGGAACTTTCAGCCTAGAAACTTCTCAGGTGCGTTTTAATTCTAATCCTCTGTGGCTATAGCATTTAATGTCTAGGTGACTGCCCAAAGCCAGGCAAATAGCTGAGGCCAGCACAATCTGGATAAGATGGGCTAGGATTTAATTTCATTACCTCCTTTTATATATTACAAAGAGAGCAGAGTTATCTTTTTAACACAGGCTTATTACTCATTTTCAATGGTAAATGCCTAAGTTCACTACAGATACTTAAGCGCTAGTCAGGTGGCAGTGCCTGCAATTTCCCCTGAATGTCATCGTAGTAAAAGAACTATGGCACCTTCTAACCCTGCCACTCCACTGTGCTCTCCAAAGGGTTATCTATAAATACTTCTAGCTACAGAGGCAGTCTCCTCTTTCATGCTCCCTCTTTATCTCTTTTTTTTTTTCCTTTTCTGAACAGATATGAGAAAGAAAAAAAAAAAAAGGCATTAACCACACTTGAGATCCTGTCTTTTTTTTGTATGTGAATCTTGTCCTAACACATGTCTCCTCCTGAAACTCTAGTATTTTTTAAATTCCACATGCATGGCCACTTTTTGAACTGTCCAAAAATTTTAGGCAGGAATGTTCAAAAGGTTTGATCTCTAAAGTTCTGTCTAGCTTTATCAGATTTTGACATTTGTCTGTTTATGGTTTCAGTCACTCATATAATTAATGATTATTCCTTTGCTCTGTTCTTAGCTACCCTGTCTAAACCTTTCCCCATGGACCCTCTGCCTTATGGCTACAATGTTCGACTCATGGGCTCATGCTGTCCTCTATTTAGCCAAAATATTTTACCACTACCCTTCTTAAAAGTAAGGAGCTAGTGGCCCAGTTCACAATCCATTCGGAGGCTTTTCCTATCCCATCTTTCATTCCATTTGGGTTACTAACTGGCTTTTCTAATACACCAACTTGCATTAAGCTTGTTATACCCATGGCTGAAGTTACAATGATGCATTGTTGCCAAACAGCTTTTCATTTTAGCAAAGACCTCATTCTTAATCCATAGAGGTGAATATTAGACATTTCTCACACTTCAACCTGTCAGTGAGGGAAACGCTTTTTGCCTGAATTAGCTTTTGGTTTCTCTTCAATGATTCCCCATTGTGGTTACCTGCTCTGTACAAATCTTGTCCCTCTTGGCTGCCCTGTGAAAGGAGGTCTGTGGTGCCATGTTATATTCTGACCACAGTGACTGTCTGCAGTTCACAGGATAAAGGCCTGACCTATATAATGGTGGGCTCTCCCTTGAAGAGGAGAGACAACACTTTCTATTTCATCTATGGAAGAGGGATGTCTTGAAAGAGGAAACAAAAATTTAAAATGAGGGCTTCAATACATCAAACAGATCAAAAAGGAATTTCTCAGCTGTCTTTGTAAATTATGGCCTTACATTTGCATTTTGAGAAGTTGAATTCTCCTAGGGATTATTTAGAAATGAACTTATGAAGGCTTTTACCATGTTTCCATGACCAGCTGCTAGATATTGAGAGATCTTTAAGGCCAGTTCAAGATGAAGATGAGAGACCTACATTTTACAAGCTGGATGATCCAATTATGTACTATAGCTCAGTGTTTTCTCGTCTGTTAGCTCTGAGTATTTAATAAGGTTTTGTTTAAATGATCTATTCTAAAAATTATCAGTTATAGATTGTTTGGGAAAAATATTCAGGTGACCACTTAGGGAGGAGCATTAAAAGGAAAAAATATCCCACTAAGACCTGTGTAGTAGCAAAAGCATTAATAAAAATAGAATAAAATATTCTGGTCATTCTTCTAAGTTCTATGCCTTTTCATTCTATCAACACCATTAATTGATAGTGCTATTCATAAGCCCATTAGTAGATGAGAAAACTTGGGGCACAGAAAAGTTAAGCAATTTATTCACGGTCACATAGATCATAAGCAGTAGAGGCCAGAGCCTCAGAGGAAGTAAACCTTTGGGAATGCTAGACTCAAAAATCTTTTGCATAAGATGATTCTCTCTCCTTCTCCTTTGCCTACATTGGGTATTCTCAGTTTGATTTTATTAAGGAAAACAGTGGGCTCCAACATATCCAAACATCGTAACTTACTGAGCTTGGTTTTGTGGCTCCATCATTGCTCCCTTATGCCAGTATAATACTCTCCTTATCTCCTCTCAGTGATCACATAATTAGAATAAATTATAGAGCTATCACAATCAATTTTGGAATCTGCTTAGTTACATAAGTGTTATTTCCATGAATGCCTTAGTTTTTTGACATTGTATTTCTTCTCAAATATCTCACATTGAGGGAAACATTCTTCTGCTTTTACTTATTCATCCAACTAACTGCTTTCACTCTTTTTTATTTAATATTTTATTTATTTATTTGGTCGCACCAGGTCTTAGTTGCAGCAGGCAGGATCCTTAGTAGTGGCATGCAAACTCTTAGTTGCAGCATGCATGTGGGATCTGGTTCCCTGACCAGGAATCAAACCCCAGGCCCCCTGCATTAGGAGCACAGAGTCTTATACACTACACCACCAGCAAAGTCCCACTGCTTTCACTCTTTTCACGTAAAGGATGCTTTCTCTACAGTAATAAAAGGTATTTGTTTTACCAAGTCAGCTACTTTCAAAGATCAGTCTTTCTCAAGAAAATGATGAGGTGAATTAAGAAATCCTAAAGTTCTCTTGAATATTCCACTTATTCTACTGAAAAGAGCAAAGTTAACAGTGTTGTCTTGAAAAGGATAAGTAGAACATGAATGAATGAGTAGCAATTTATTAGACATTTTGAAGAGCTAATGCATACCTAAAAAGTTCTATAGCTTCCTTTTTCTTCTTTACTTCAAACTAACTCAATAATCTGTTAGCTACCTATCATCCTCCTAGCTTAAATCCTAGAATTATGAAGGTTTGCCGACTCTACCCTTTTGAGAAATGGCAGATAATAGAGAAAGTAAGACAGAGAAATAATACAAAAATTGAAAAAGGAACCTCTGGGCACTTTTCTAAGGGTAGTGATAAAGCGAGAAACAAGAACAAGGGCAGCCTATCTTTGCCATTCAGACTGATTTTAACAGGAGTGCTAAAGAGGGTGAAAACAAAAGAAAGGAGAAATGAAAACTGATTACTTTAGTGTTCCCATGCATAATTTCAAAAGAAATCTCCATCTTCAAATGGCATTTAGTATGAGATCAAGTGAATACACAGTAATGCTACAGAGGATATATATCTTGAAAAGCTTTCTTATCTGAAAAAATATTTTGTTGATAATTACTGTCTTTTTAAGACTACCATGTGAGTATTTATTGTTTCTCATTACTTTCCTGAGTTCCCATGATTTGTAGAAAAGGATATGCAAGTTAGTTGGGGTAAGAATGGACTTAGTCCCCTACTTTGGTCCATAAAATTGAGTCGTTAATTGAGTGAGTTGAGGATGTCTTTTGATGTTACTTAGCTAATTGTGAGTACTGGCCATACCTTTATTACAGAGTAATCTTGGTTCAGGAATAGATCATGGAATGAGCAACTGGCTGGAATCAATAGGTGGAGGAAAAGACATTGAGTTTTTCAGGAAGAATTAGTTGTTTCATGTTTTGAAAACCCAAGAGAACAGTTAAAGAACTTGGCAATTGTTTTTGTTTTGGGGGAGGGTTCACAGAAAAATTAAAGAAAGGTACAGGGATTTACATATATCTCCTGCCCCCCACAGCAATTGTTCAATTATTATTTTTCAGTAAGTTTAATATCTTTTTCATTTTTAACAAAAGATCAGGGGCTCTCTTAAGTTCCCTTACATTCTATGACTATATTGCAAGTTCAGGTCAGGTTGTTGGGTATGTGTCACTCACTGATGGGAGTTTTAAGGTGAAAAGTGGTAGACAGTGTTGATGATGTATAGTTCTAACTTCAATCTATCCAGAAACAAATGAAATCTGGAGGAATGTTGATCATATAGGTAACAACTTTTTTTGGATTAGCACTGGAAAGGGAGAAACTCAAAGTAGTATGGGTTACTGTTCCCTCCATGGCATCTCATAGATTTTATATGCCCATAACCAACCAATGAAATTTAAAAATAATAAGAAATATATGTCTATAAGTTGTGCTCTGTTGTTTACATCCTATTAAATGTTTTGTTTTAATTTGGCTAATAAGTTATAAGCCTAATAAGTTATACCATATGAACTATGAACTAGATGTTTATGAAATGTGAAAAACAAACTGCTGTAGAAAGCTTTGTATCAGATTCTGTAAAATAAAATGAAATTTAAGACTTTCATTTATGGATAGTAAAGGGTGAGGAGTAAAAAAAATAATACTCACAAATCTCTGTGAGCAAATATAAACAGGGCAAGAAAAAAACTGAAGATCAATAAATAAGAACCCAAATTTTGATTTCAGGGTATGGCATCAGAAGTTACTCATCCACAAAGCCCCATCACCCAATCCCATCTAGCTTATGTTCTTCTTTTTTTTTTACTATCCTCTATCCACAATGGCCTTCAGTTTCCTTCCTCAGGTACTTTGTACTTCCTCTTTTTTCTGTCAAAACCATTTTCTCAATATACTTAACACTACTCACCCCTTCTCACCTCTCAGATGTTAATTTACATAGTACCTCCTCAGGGAATTCCCCTAAATATCATATCCTGATTAGCTTCCCACCTTCTTTTATTTTCATTGTTGTTAGAGCACAACATGAAAGCTATACTCAAAAAATTTAAGTGTTCAGTCTGCTATTGTTGACTACTGGTACAACATAGTATAACAGATCCCTAAAGTTAATTTATCTTGCTTAACTGAAACTTTATGCCTGTTAATTAGTAACTTCCCATTTCCCCCTCCCTCCAGTCCCTGGACAATCACTATTCCACTGTCTGATTTTATGAATTTGACTGTTTTAGATACCTCATGTAAGAGGAATAATGCAGTGTTTGTCTTTCCAGGACTAGCTTATTTCGCTTAGCAAAATGCCCTCAAGCCTCATCCATGTTGTACCATGTGTCAGAATTTCCTTCCTTTTAAGGCTGAATTACTTTCCATTGTAGGTATATACCACATTTTCTTTATCCATTCAACTGTTGACATTTAGGTTGTTTTCAAATCTTGGTTATTGTAAATCACACTGCAATGAAAATAAGAAGCTAATATCTCTTCAAGGTCTTGATTTAAATTCTTTTGGATAAATACCTAGATGTGGGATTGCTGGATCAGATGATAGTCCTATTTTTAGTTTTTTTGAGGAGCCTCCATACTGATTTCCATGATGGCTACACCATTTTGCTTCCCTCCAACAGCATGCAAGGGCTCCGATTTTTCCACATCATTGCCAACACTTGTTGTCTTTTGTTTTTGTTGATACAGCTGTACAGACAGGTATGAGGTGATACTTTATCGTGGTTTTGATTTTAAATGTCCTAATGATTAGTGCATTGAGAATTTTTTCATATACCTGTTGGCCATTTGCATGTCTTCTTTGGAGAAATGTCTGTTCAGGTCCCTGGTCATTGATACTTCCTTTGGAGGATGGTGGCCATGAAGGATTACAGAATTCTGTCTAAGAATTCCATTGAATCTACTGTTTCTGGCTCAGAGACTCAGGAACCTACAGAGCTCTGTTTTTAAGAGGTATCTTATTTCTTATATTGAGAGATGGAGGGTAAGTGAACAAGGTTCCCCTCTGTGTTTCCTATTACTAACATGGCATCCCTATACATGCACTGCTACTTTAAGCTTCTAATTGCCTTTTGTGCTATTTTTGATCCCCTCACACAGGTTAAGGGAGAAATTAGTGGTGAGGGAGTATTAAGAGCTCTAAGTTTTCATCTGTGACTCAAGCCAAACCTGAAACCATTACATCATAACTTGGCTGTAGAGTCAAGTTACGAAATTAGCTGTCATTGTATGACTTGGTTCTTGGTTAACAAGCCATCTTTCCTCTCCAGAGAAGCAGGGATTATGCTAGCAGGATATGTGGATTGAATTTTAGCACCAATTTTTTTCCTTCCTGTTTCCTTTTGAGCAAATTCAGTTTTGATATCAGATATAAGATATATTTTATTCAGTATTTTCTAGTTATTATAAAGTATAGTTCCTGAAATCTGATAATCTGATACCTGTTACTACACTTCAAACAGTGGAAGTGTTTTTGAATATCTTTATTTTTACTGGGAAAGTAAATTCTGATGCTGCTTTGCATCATCCTGACCACCGCAGAAGTCATTCCTTCTCTGATTATCTCAGGATAGGAAGATATATGGGTAATCAAGCCATATTTAATGCTGCTGATCTTACAGTACACTTGGCAACAGGAAACTAGAAATAGAGTTCACATATACTAATTAAGTCATCTTGGGGTCAAGTTACCACGGTTATATCTTATAATACATACTGGTGCTCATTTCCTCCTCCCTACTTCATACAAGTTTTTTCAAGGACTTCCTAAATCTAATAGCTGTATTCCATTATTTTTTCTGCTTTACCTCCCCCCCCCCCCAAAAAAAAAATGCCAGGGAGAAAGAAACAGAATAGTCACACATTCAACACTCTTATATATCCTCTTTGGTTATTTCTGCCAAATTTAATAACATCTGTCACTAAAGATGGATTTTCTTATCTCTGTGATTTTGGTTAACATATTTGGGAGAAATAAGGTTTGATTGTGATATTGTTCCTAAAGTATTTATTTACCTTTAGTCACCTCTAACATTTGTCACATCTAAGTTGGCTGCATGTTTCTTTCTCTGAATTTTTATCCACATTACTTCATGTTAAGGGTCTTTATTTGACCTATAGCTCCCAATTTCGATAGACTTTTGAAAATGAGACAAACTTTTACATGACAATATTAGTAATCCTTATTTTTGTGGTCAGAATAAGATACAAGGATGCAGTGAACAGCACAAGGTATACAGCCAATATTTTATAAAAACTTTATGTGGCAGTCTCTAGGTCCATCCACCTCACTACAAATAAGAAGTCAGAAAGAGAAAAACAAATACCGTATGCTAACACATATATATGGAATCTAACAACAACAACAAAAATGGTTCTGAAGAACATAGGGGCAGGACTGGAGTAAAGATGCAAATGTAGAGAATGGACTTGAGGACATGGGGAGGGGGAAGGGTAAGCTGGGACAAGTGAGAGAGTGGCATGGACTTATATATACTACCAAATGTAAAACAGATAGCTAGTGGGAAGCAGCTGCATAGCACAGGGAGATCAGCTCGGTGTTTTGTGACCACACAGAGGTGTGGGATAGGGAGGGTGGGAGGGAGACACAAGAGGGAGGAGATATGGGGACATATGTATATATATAGCTAATTCACTTTGTTATAAAGCAGAAACTAACACACCATTGTAAAGCAATTATACTCAAATAAAGATGTTAAAAAAAAACTTTATGTGGAATATAATTTATAAAAACATCAAATCAGTATGTTGTACACCGTAAACTAATATTGTAAATCAACTATATTTCAATAAAAAATTATTTCAAAAACTTAAAAGAGGGGGGCTTAATTTAAATTTAGAGCGAATCTTTACATCTTCTTTAATGACCATCTTAGAACATACCTTTCCATATTAAACTCTTTCCAAAGGACAAAAACTTGTCTTTTTCCTCGTATGAGGCAATTCTTATTTTAATTGTTTATTAACGTCCTCCCTATAAAGATTCCTCCAAAATGAGAATCTGATTCAAAATTTTCATATATGATGACTGATAAAAATCATTTGGATATTACACTGATACATACTCCATATTTTAGCATAAGGACTGGTGATTATCTTGTAATTCAATACATCACACCTTAAATTCTAGGATAAGTTTTTAAAAGCTTAAAACTACCCCACATCTTAATTAGGCAATTTCCAGTTCATTAATCCCAGTACTTTGTCTCTTTTGCTCATTACAAGTGATTGACTTATTTTAGCTTATACTTTTTAATGAACTTTTCCACATTTTTTATCCCATGACAACTTGATTTTGAAATTCCTACCATCCTGTTGCAAAAATAAATTACAACTTTATTTGGTCATATTTTTATGTATGTGTTGTTATGTCCATGTCAACATCTTCTATACCCATCCTGTTGCCAGCTTCTATTTGTAAGAAAAGAGTTAATATACACACTTATTTTGATAATGCAAGGCTCCTTCTTCTGTTTTCCCCTCAGGGAAAAAAAAATTAACAAAAAATACAAGGAAGGAGCAAAGACAACTAACTGGACAATTTTTCCTCTCTGACCATCACCAGATCAGTTATTATACATGGTGTTAATAAGCTACTGAACATTCTATAAATCAGGTAGCAGAAGAGAAAGACAATGAAAATATGCTCACAATTAATTGGTGTGCACTGCCTAAGAGACACATCAGACTTATTCATTGCACCTTCTCACACAAAATATCAAATGACCAATGGCACTTTTTAAAGAACTAGAACAAAAAAATCTTAAAATTTGTACAGAGACACAAAAGACCCTGAATAGCCAAAGCAGTCTTGAGGGAAAAAAATGGAGCTGGAGGAATCAGACTCCCTTACTTCAGACTATACTACAAAGCTACAGTAATCAAGACAATATGGTACTGGCACAAAAACAGAAACACAGATCAACGGAACAAGATAGAAAGCCCAGAGATAAACCCACTCACGTATGCTCAACTAACCTATGACAAAGGAGGCAAGGATATACAATGGAGAAAAGACAGTCTCTTCAATAAGTGGTGCTGGGAAAACTGGATAGCTACATATAAAAGAATGAAATTAGAACACTCTCTAACACCATACACAAAAACAAACTCAAAATGGATTAGAGACCTAAACGTTAAGACCAGACACTATAAAACTCTTAGAGGAAAACATAGGAAGAACACTCTTTGACATAAATCACAGCAAGATCTTTTTGATCCACCTCTTAGAGTAATGGAAATAAAAACAAAAATAAACAAATGGGACCTAATGAAACTTCAATGCTTTTGCACAGCAAAGGAAACCATAAACAAGATGAAAAGACGACCCTCAGAATGGGAGAAAATTCTGCAAACGAATCAATGGACAAAGGATTAATCTCCAAAATATATAAACAGCTCATGCAGCTCAATATTAAAAAAACAAACAACCCAACCAAAAATGGGCAGAAGACCTAAACAGATATTTCTCCAAAGAAGCCATACAGATGGCCAAGAAGCACATGAAAAGCTGCTGAACATTACTAATTATTCGAAAAATGCAAATCAAAACTACAATGAGGTATCACCTCACACTGGTTAGAGTGGGCATCAACAGAAAATCTACAAAGAACAAATGCTGGAGAGGGTGTGGAGAAAAGGGAACCCTCTTGCACTGTTGTTGGGAATGTAAATTGACACAGCCACTATGGGGAACAGTACGGAGGTTCCTTAAAAAACTAAAAATAGAATTACCATATGATTCAGCAATCCCACTACTGGGCATATACCCAGAGAAAATCATAATTCAAAAAGACACATGCACCCCCCAATGTTCACTGCAGCACTATTTACAATAGCCAGGTCATGGAAGCAACTTAAATAGCCATCGACAGATGAATGGATAAAGAAGTTGTGGTACATATATACAATGGAATATTACTCAGCCATAAAAAGGAAGGAAACTGGGTCATTTGTAGAGACGTGGATGGATCTAGAGACTGTCATACAGAGTGAAGTAAGTCAGAAAGAGAAAAACAAATATCATATGTTAACTCATATACGTGGAACCTAGAAAAATGGTACAGGGTGAACCAGTTTGCAGGGCAGAAATTGAGACACAGATGTAGAGAACAAACGTATGGACACCAAAGGGGGAAAGCAGTGGGGGGGGGGGTGGTGTGATGAATTGGGAGATTGGGATTGACATGTATAGACTGATGTGTATAAAATTGATGACTAATAAGGACCTGCTGTATAAAAAAAAGAAAATAAAATTAAAAAAAAAATAGATTGATGAATTATGCTGATATACCCTAGCTCATTTTGATGGTGGGAAGTTCCCACCTCTAAAAATCAGCCAACCCCTTAACTATGCAATGGATTCAGACAAAAAATTTAAATTAACTATGGAAGTTTAGGTGTGTAGTATTACATATATGATACTGAAAGATTTTTTAAAATTGTAAAGACTTCTTGATTAACAAGGATTTAAAAAAAAATTACCTTTCTTTCTAACCTGCTATCCTGTCTCAGACTGACAAACCATTAACATTGAAAAGGAACCACAAAATATTATATATGTTCCTAACCTTATTGCTTCCATAATTGCATCTCTTTCTGCCAGAAGTAGGTATGGTCCACAAAAGACATATTATTTTAATAAAATGTCATTGGTTTCTTAAAATACGTTATTTCTGTCCATTAATTTTAGAAAACAAAATTAAATAATTAGAGAAGTCTTATTAAATTAATACTAATAAATAATATAATTAATATATCAATATTAGCATACATTAATATATTCTTAGTATATTAACATAAATATAATAGACAATATTAATATACAACTAGAAAAGTCACTTTCAGACAGATAAACAATAAAACACTAAAAGGAAAAGTTAAGGTCTGGACCTTTACTTTGACTTATGAACAATTAATGGATACCTGACCCTATTGATCTGAAAGTTCTAAAGAACTTCTGGTTTAATTTTGGAAACAGGAAGGCCCTCGGAATTTGTCCTTGACTCAAAGTCATAGCATCACACCACTTATCAACTCAATGACTTTGAACATATCGTACTATTTATTATGTTGACATATTTTTTAAGTCATTGTTTAGATTAAATGACAACACCGTGTAATACATAGCACAACTGCTTCTTCTAAAAATAATAGTTTGCTTTCTCTTTTCACTAAAAAAAAGTTAGGAAAAAAAGTGTAATTGTTACAACTCTGGATAATAAGCTATTTATTTATTTATATTATTTAATTAAGGGAGGGTATTTTTTGTCTCAGAGGTCAATGATATATAGATAAATTGTAATGGGTCCTTTCATGTTAATGTCTGGGAAGACACTATTATAAAAAAATGTAAATTTTCCAGATACTAATCTGTAGATTTTTCCAAATTCCAAATCCAAAACTACAGCATTTTTTTTCCACTAGACTGATAAGCTGATTGTAAAATTTACCTGTAATTACAAAGCAATAGGAAAAGAAGAACCAAGTTGGGTGTATTACTCTGTTCTATATAAGAAAGTATTATACAAATACAGCAATGTATTGGGGCAGGGTTAGAGAAATCAGAACAATGCAGCAGGAAAGAGAGGACAGAAATACACATATGCACTATTCCAAACCCAATGCATAACAAAAGGGATGCTCCAAAATGAAAGACTGTTAAATAGTATTACTGGGACATTTGGTTATCCATATGGAAAATATTAAAATGGATATTTTTCTCACAACATACTTAAAAATAAATTCCACATGGATACAAGAACTTAAATGTGAAAGGCAAAACTATAAACATTTTTTAAAGAAAATACAGAAACAGTATCTTTGTGATCTTAGAGTAAGGAATGATTTAACAATCTATTACATATATAACTCCATAGGAAAAGAATTCAAAAATTCACATCTATTAGAATTAAGGTCTTTGAGTAAAAATACAATAAAGCAAGGGGGAAAATCTGCAAATCTGGAGAAAGTGTTTCCAACACATAACTGACTGAGGCTAGTGTTAATTCAGGGAAAGGGGTGGCAGATGGAAATAGGGTGCACATACAGGGTAATTCAAAGATACTTATAAAGTTAAATTTCTTAAATTGGCAATTTCAAATGACCAATTCAAATCACTTACTATTCTGTGAACTGTTCATGATCTCTTGTGAAGTTATACAACCTCTTGTATATAAGAATAAAAATAATGAACTTCACAAATAAAATAAATTACTTAAAAAAAAAACACGATAGAGGAAATCTTCATGCCATTAAATTTGGCAATGATTTCTAGACTATGACACTGCGATAGGCAAAAGAAGAAAAAATACATAAATTTGGACTACATCAAAATTTAAATGACTGTGTATCAAAGGATACAATCAAGAGAGTAAAACGGTAACCCATGGGATGAGAGAAAATATTTGCAAATCATATATTTGATAATAGGTTAATATCAAAAAATAAAGAACTCCTACAACTCAACAAGAAACAAACAACCTAATTAAAAAGTGGGAAAAGGATTTGAACAGCCATTTCTCAAAAAAAGATATACAAATGGTCACTGAGTCCATGAAAAGATTCTGAATATGGAAATGCAAGTCGAAACCAAAATGAGATACCACCTCACATCCATTAGGATGGCTGTTATTAAAAAAACATAATTAATTAAAAAAAACTAGAAAACAATAATTGTTGGTGAAGATGTGAAATAACTGAAACCCTTCAGCACTGTTGGTAGGAATGTAAAACGAAGCAGTCATTACAAAAAACAGTATGGTAGTTCCTTTTTCCAGGAACAAAAACAGAATTACCATATGATCCACTCCTAGGTGTATATCTAAAATAATTGAAATCCCACTTCCTGGTGTATATTCAAAGTAATTGAATGCCCAGTCTCAAAGAGATATTTGTAAACAACATGAATGCACTTAATACTACTGAAAGGTACACTTAAAAATGATTAAGATGGTAAATTTTATACGGAGACACTTGTGAATTTTACCACAGTTTTTAAAAGAGGATTTAAATCTTCCCTTGCTGATATATATCAAGTGAAGCAGCAGCTGTATTTGACATAAAAACGTCTCAAAAGCTACTGCTTTCTAATGAGCCTGAAATATTACTGTCCCCCCTGGTATTCTCCTGATTTCATGTATGCAATAACAGTTCTTAGAATACCTAATGTTTTGGCTTTTCCTATATTTTTCTAGGTTACCAGAGACCTTCAGAAGGTCAAGTGCAGTAGGAGGCTTATTTTTATACATTATATCATGTCCCTATCATTTTAGTTAAATAAAATCAGTGAGTCAATATGCCCAATGAGCTTACTAAAGTACTTGAAACAATTTCATGATTAATCAGTAGAAATGCTTCTTTCACTATATTAATTTACACTGCAGAAATCTGAGTCAATACAGGTATGTGTACTCCCAACAAAGCTGTGTTTTTAATAATCAAACCTTCCCACTTGCTTAGAATTGTAGGAGATCCCATTATACATAAACTCGTCATCTCTTTGTGTGGGACTGGTTGTGTTGTGACATCCATATATTTTTTACCCATGTCAAATATATTATGACAAAGTGTGTGTGTGTGTGTGTGTGTGTTTCGAAGTCAGTTTGTGACTGATCCTAGAAGTATCCATGAAGTTATTATTGTTATGTATTTTAAGATTTATTTACCTATTTTACTATTAGTACTGGGAAAAGAGAGAAGTTAAAAATTACCCCTTCAAAGCTTGCAGCTTTTTGCAAATTTGAATTTAGTTGTCTTTTGTATATCGGTTTTTGTAAAATAATAGTGAATGGATAAATTTGCATAAAGTGAGAAATATCTGCTTTAAAACTGGGAAGGATTTTAATTTGATCATTCATCATCTCTGCCGATCCTTTGCTCATATGTTGTGTGATAGATTAGAATGTGTTATTGAGGACATAGAAACAGTTAGCATTCTTAATGCTAACATTTGTAACTAGAAACAAATTCTGACAAGTGGAAGCTTAGTGGGATACTAGCTATTCATTTCTTTGCAATATTTAATGTATACATTACTTACATCTTATTGTATGTCTTAACAAATACAATAAGTTGCATTGTTGGTGGAAAAGCTGAGCTATCTTTCTACAAATCAATAATAATTAAGACAAATCACTTATATTTCAATACATTATACATGCCCAGAAACCTTGAAAGATAAACTATTAATATTTATGGTAAAAATGATGAAGCCAGTGTCACTAAATTTTATTGACTTTTTTATTTTTTGACTATTTTATTGACTATTTTATTGACTATTTTATTGACTATTTTATTTTTTATTTTATTTTATTTCTTCATATAGAAGAAATATATTTAGCTTAGAGTTTTAATAATGGTGAATTTTCAGCATTTGTATCTTAGAAAAAGGGAATGGAAATCCTGGAAGGAAAACAGGCCTTCATACTAATATTTAACCTACAGTTTAATTCATTGAACTGAGTCATGAGTAGAAATCCACTCACTGCATATATACTCCTTTTCTAACCAATCCTTTTCTTTGAAACATTAAAGAGAAAAGCAGATGTTAGTATGTATGTTTAATAAATCTCTATTGGCTGTCAAAATATTTCCATAGATTTGAAACACAATTCCAAGTGGAGAGACAACTATTTGGGTGTGGCTCTTCATTAAGGAGACCATATAAGTAATTACGTAAAATATGCCCTCAAGACAGACAAAATTGCTTCCTGAATGATGCTTTAGTACACAAGCTAATTCCCCTTGGTATTCACTTCTGGGCTCTAGAGAATTGTTACAATCCCTAGGGTTTTATAGGTGACTCATAAAAATCAGAAAATTATGTAACTGAAAGTCATCATGCAACCTCCACAAATTACATTCCACAAATAAATGAACTGACTACCTCAGAGGTAAAGAGATCTGTTCAGGGCCCTACACCTAAAGAGATCAGCCTTAAGAGTATTCTAGTTCAACTAAGGTTTTTCTTTTTTTCTTTTCTCTTCTCTCCTCTTTCTTCCTTCTCTCCTTTCTTCTCTTTTTCCTTTCTTCCTCTTTCCCTTCCATTTTCCTTCATTTTTTAAATTTCTGACTTATAAACTCCTTCTTGTCTTTATTTTCCTTCATCTTCTCTCTTTCTCTCCTATCTCTAATTCCTACTTCTTTGTCAAATAAGAAAAGACTGGTCCAGCATCAGTCAAGTAACTAGTGTTGAGGGCTAGACTGAATATAGGGGACCAGAGCTTCTACCTGAGGCAAGATGGGATGCATTTTCCCATTGAGGTAATGAATAGAAAAATATACAAACAGCAGAAAGCAAGAGGAGTTGTCACTGAGGGATTTCACAATTTTTTTCCAAACTTTTCCTTAAATAAGATATTGTTGAATATTATTTGAAATATTAATATATACTCACTTAAGTTTTCACTCACTCCACTCTCTTTTCCTCTTCATACATGTACTCTATTCAAGCACACCATCATCTAAAATATCAATATACACCACATAGAACAAGAATCCCACAAGATATTTGGTACAAAAATCAGTTTCATATTAAAATAATCTTAAATGCTACATATTAAGTATCAGTCATACTTCTCATCAAAATCCCTGAAAAGTCCAACAACAAGGATTCCTGCTTCATTTTTTAACTCAGAGTTTCCTAAGCACAACCTCAAACTCATTTGTGTGTGTATATGTAACAGCTGCTGACATACCAACAAAGCTTACTCATTTGACAAATATCTACTAAATACTCTTTATTCCTGGCACTCTACTCTGTACTGAGGCTCAGTATGAGACTTCAGTAATCCTATACTCCAGGTCTGTCTTCTGCTTCTCACTCCTCCAGCCACACCCAACTATACACATCCACCCCTGAAACTTTCTTTCATAGTCTGAAACTGCAGTGCCTTTATTCAGACTGTGAACAGCCGTCAGAACTGCACCTCTGTGTGTCATACGTCAAGTACCAGATCAATGCCTTTTTTTTTTAATAAATTTATTTTTTTTTTTTTGCTGTGTTGGGTCTTCGTTGCTGCACACGGGCTTTCTCTAGTTCTGGAGAGCAAGGGCTACTGTTTGTTGAGGTGCACGGGCTTCTCATTGCTGGGGCCTCTCTTGCTGCGGAGCATGGGACCTAGGCGTGCAGGCTTCAGTAGTTGCAGCACGTGAGCTCAGTAGTTTGTGGCGCACGGGCTTAGTTGCTCCACGGCATGTGGGATCTTCCCAGACCAGGGCTCAAACCCGGGTCCCCTGGATTGGCAGGCGGACTCTCAACCACTGTGCCCACCAGGGAAGCCCCAGATCAACACCTTTATTTCTGTTAAAACTTATCCAAAATTTCCCTCCCCAAATCCAAATTTAACTTCACGCATCTCTAACCTTCTTGGTATTGTACTCAGACATACTGTCTGCCATTAGTTGTTTCACTCTTTCCGTTACTACACTGTGGATCCTTGTAAGTAGAGATTTAGTTACTTTTACATCTATACCCCTTGTACTTCCACAATGTCTTAGACATTCTAAGCATGAGAAAAAAATTTTATTAAAGTGAATTATTCGTAGAAAGAGAAAGACCTTGAAATTTTATTTGGTACCTGTGTCAGGTATTTCAGACCCTCTTAGCCTTGTCTATCTCTTGTTCTAGCTGCTGCTTCAGCAGCCAGTTTTCCATTGTAAGCACTTTCAAGCAAATTTCAACTTACCAGCATCCAGAATCATGCCCAGGCAGAGTCTCTTGCTCTCTGCCCATGTGCTTCCTCCGAAACACAGAGGGACAATACTTGCCCATGTGAAGTGCATGCACATGGAGTAAAACTGAGAGTTGGGAGTGGGTTTATAAATTATTTCCTTTCTCCTTCAACTACCCCCCACCATTACCACTGCTCCTATTGAAATTCATTAGGCTTATTAATAGGCGCCAGTTCTATGAGACTGAGCAATAACTTGTCCTTGATGGAAGGCAACTTGCAAATGTCTCTGAGTATCTGTTTTTTCTTCTTCCCCAATTCATTTCCCTAGTCCTTCATTGCTGGTCCCTGGGTGTATACTCCTTAATAACGTGGTAACTCAGAAACTGCCTGTTTTAGTTTCTGCCTTATGAGAAAACCAGGTAGAGATTGGGATTTTAGTTAACATTAAATTAGGCTCAAAAGCTGCTGTATGAGAGTCTCTTTAACAATCAATGAATACTATAGAAAAGTCAGCTGTGAGAATATAGTCTTCAGTGAACTCTCATGACCAAACTGATGTTAATGAGCCTCACTTTTACTCTTTTCCTTTCACAAATATATACACACTCATTATGCTCTTATAATTCCAGACTGTTTCTCTCTCTGATTACAGAAAATATTCTCTTCAACATATTACTAATACTACTATCAATGTTATTATTATCATCATCATGAATCTGAGTAGATTAACACTGCTATCATCTGTTTGGTTGTTACAAATAACAAAAATACTAATAACTTAAATTCATATAACACTGTCAGTGCTATTTTGCACATGGATTAAATAAGAATATTACAGTGCCTATTTCAGCACACTGCCATTTTGAAAAATCTTTATAATACTGTTAGAACAAAGAAAGACTGTAAAAGGTTGACTGTGATCTCAACAAGACACTTAACAAAGTCATGTTACCCTTTAAAGAAAAAAGAGTAAGAGAATGATGGGGTGGGTGGTGATACTCTTTTTGTGGATTTTTTTTAGGTAGTTGAGTGATGATAATGTTGCCTTCAGTCTGCAATGAAATTTCCAAGTGGCAAGCTCAAATCTTTCTATTTTAATCTGTCATGACACATTATTAACTATGTTTTAATCACGAAATTAAATTAAAATGGATAACTGCCTACTCAATTGTCAAAAGGTAAAAATATCTGAGTGACAATATATTGAGTGACAGAATCAATGTTCTCAAAAGACTCAGACAATTGAAATGATCAAACAAAATAACATGATGAAATTTTTTATAGCTGTTAGAAGAAAGAACCCAAAAGTGTTGAAAATCTACTATGTGCCCAGGTAACTGACACTAATACAACTAATAACTTTCAAGGGAATGAATAGTTCACTGAATCTTACATTGGTTAAGTTATACCAGAAATACATTGCTCACTTTATATTAATGATTACTGTTGAAATATGAATTACTGAAAAGTGAACAAGAAATAATCTGACCTATCAGCTTGGATGGAGAGGAATCAGTAAAATAAGTCATTTATTAATGTATTTACTCATCTACCTTTATGCACTGAATTCTTTATTTTTATAAGATTTTATTTTAGCCCCTTGGAATTCAGTGGTAAAGCAAAGAGATATAGTGCCTGCTGTCAACATGGAACATACAGCTTAATAAGATAGATATTAAATAGTAAATCAAATAACAATATAATTAGAAATTGCAATATGGGCTCTAAAAATAAATTTCAGAAAAGACTGATTTAGGTAGGAGTGTCAGGAAGGAACATTTTAAGCACTATTTAAAAAATAAATCCTGTCATGTGACTAAGCTGAAAGTATGAAATGTTACTGTATACAAGAAGCTTTGTGTACCAGATGCTTTAAGATTCTTGAAAAGCTGATGTTTAGAAGTCTGATTTAATGACTAAGGGTAGAAGTACTGTCCATTTCTACTGTGACAATTCATTGTCATAATAGGTAATAATTATATGAAGACTGAATTCAACTCCAAATTTAAAAAACCTCCTAAGTTAGAGCTGCCCAGTAGTGGAATGATTCACATAGTAGTGAACTATTCCTCAAAGTGTATAAGTAGATGCCACTTGATTTGGAGTAGGTTAAAGATTCCTAGTGTTCCTTCCAATTTTAAGAATATATTTTTAGCATTGTATTTTATATCAAGATAAGTACTTTCCTCACTTTACAAGAATTGTTTTATAATTTCTATATCATACACCCCCACTTTCTCCCCCCCAAAAAACAGCACAGACATTATAGCACCATTATTAATTGCATCAAATCAGTTTCACTCATGTTCTGTATGTTTCACTGTGGCTTAGCGTCTCCAGAAGTATTAAAACTATGTTTATGGAGAATATTACTATTGTTTAGCATTATCATTGTCTTTAAGACAGTATAGCTTGGTAGTTAAAAACAGACACTGAGGAGTCAGATTGCCTGATGGAAAATCCCTGTCCCATTGCTGTGTGTTCTTAGGCAAGATATTTAACCACTGTGTCCCTCAGTCTCATCCTCTGTAAAATAAAAATAACACAAATCTCATACATTAGTTGTGAAGATTAAATGAGATAACATATGCCAAAATGTTTAGCTTTAAGTTATTTTTGTAAATTTGAAACTATTTAACTTAATTTAATTAAGTAATTATATTTAATTATAATTTAATTATAATTTTATATTTTTAAATATTTAAAAATTACTATGATGACCAAAAAATTCCTGTAATGGCATACAGACTAACACCAGTGGTATTTTTCTTTGCTTCTGCCATTTTGAAGAAGCAAAGCCACAGAATGTTTAATAAGAAAAATACTTCCTTGATTTAATGTTAATATTATAGAAAAGAGACTGTATTTTAAAATAAATATAAAAGTTCAACTCTGAAAGCCATTTATCACAGCTCACACTACATATCGACATTCAAAATGAATTAGAACACAACACCATCCATAAATAAGCTTGCAAAAGCTAGAACCTAAATGTAATTAAACTTCTAATTTCAGCAATTAAATTATAGGAAATATAGAGGGACAGGGGATAGAGGAGCATGACAAACAACAAGAAGAGGGTACAATCAGTATATTCCGGACTGTAGGGGACACTCAAAATAAACTACCCAGTATCATCAACATGAAGGAGGAGGAGAGGGGGAGGGAGAGAGAGAGAGAGAGAGAGAGAGAGAGAGAGAGAGAGAGAGAGAGAGAGAGAGGGAGGGAGGGAGGGAGGGAGGGAGGGAGGGAGGCAAGGGCTATATATTAAAAGAGACTTGTGGGATCTATCTACCAATATCCATATATGGACCTTGTTTTGATCCTGATTCAAACAAAACAAAAATATCTGTTTAAAAATAAAACATAAATGACAATTAGAAATTTGAACAATAGCTAGATATTTCTGGATATTATGGGATTACTTTTTGATTTTTAAATATAATGGTAATATGCATATGTTTTTCAAAAAAGACTGAAATATTTACACACAAAATGTTTATAATATATATAGGAAGGGGGAGGGAATGGCATACAGATGACTCAGGATTGACTATGTCTCGTCAATTGTTCAATATGGGCAACAGGTACATTATAAAACCATCTTTATTTTTAAAATTTGAAAATGTCCATAACAGAAAAAATGTTTAAAAGTCAATTAGAGAAATTAGCCAATTTTAGAACTATATAAACGATTTATAAAATTAAGCTCTTAAAACTATTCTTCAGACTACAGCCATATAGTTTTTAAAAATGTATATAGAAATATAGCTATATAAATATACAGGCATACATAATAGTGTTCTCAAATGATGTGTTCTCATATTCTATGATTTATCATTCTCAGTTAACTGAGGCCAAAATAACTCATTACCCTTGACCATTAAGGAAAGCTATTTTATTTTTTTGAATTATCCAGATAATTTCCCAAATGTTCAAATTTATTTCTGAGCATGTATAGACACTCAGCAAAGAACAACCTTAGGAATTCTTTATTAATGCCATGAATTACAAACATTATCTTTTGCTGTGCTAAGAAGGAATAGTGACATTTTGTGAAGAGAAAAATGTGTCTGCTGAAGAAAGCTGGTTAGTAAGCTTAAGAATTTATTTTTCTGGAAATAGTTTTAAATCAAATGTGCTGGGTATAGTCTATGCACTACAGTATGACATATGAAGAGGATCACAAGATTAAAACCTTAGGTCTAGGCTAGGCTTGGACAATTTTCCATTACAGCCAATGTCATGGGAATGGATACATTTCAAGCACTTCTGTATGCATTTTTAATAATGGGGGAAGTAGATAAAAGAACAATTCAGCATTTTGGCTATTTACAAATACTGTGTAATAATACAAAAGTCAATATATAATTTTTCCAAGAAAAAGTAAAGCCCTATCAGACATAATAAATTCCTCAATAAATTAATATGTCTTCATCTAGCACCTGTGCTGGGAAAGGTGCTGTCATGATTATAAAATTCTATCACATCAGAATTTGGCTCTCATGATTCATAGTTACAACAAATATACACAAATAATACACACATTCCCTTGTGGCAAACATGGCCTGCAGGCTTTCCTCATATCCATTCTCTCCTTTTCAATTCCTAATGGCAATGTGTCCAGACAAAATGCCTCCCCAGAATCATTTACAGATAGGAGCCATATGACAATTTGTTCTAATGGGGTATAAAGTGAAGTTATGGTTTCATTCTTCTGGGAAAGCATTTTTAAAAAGAATAGATTTATTAGCAACCCTATTTCACTCCTTTCAGTTTCCACTTCCTCCTGCCTAGAAAACAGGAACAATATTTCACAGTACAGGAGCCATATTAGGACCATGGAGACAGAAGCTGCACATTAAAATCAGCAGAGCAAGAAGTTAGAGGAGCTTAGGTTCCTGCACTGGATCTTTTAATTGCTGCATCATCCTGGACTGCCTACTTCTGGTTTTCATATTATGTAGGATTAATATAACTGATACCTTTTAGGCTACTATTTCAGAGAATGGGGTGTCTATCAAAACAAATATGAATGTAATAAATTGCAAATTTATACAATAAATATGTGTAATTTGTTATATATAATGTAACTTTATACAAATTTATAATACTGAGAGTCAATATCTAATGTGTCATTTTAACAAATATAAAACTCCATTTAAATTCTGAATATGTATATATATATAGTTATATATAAACATATATAGTCATATATATGTAGTCACACACACAAGTATATTTATACAGAGATATATACACAAATGCACAAACCTGCCTGAGGATTATTTTATGATAATTTATGGATGTAGACTCTGTGACTACTTCTCACCATAATCAATCAAAATCAATATGTATTTTTAAAAAGGATGGTTGCAGAGTACTTATGCAAACGTGAGTACTTACTAATACATGTACCTATATTTTTAATGCAGCAATAAAATAGAAATGAGTGTATCAAAATGGGCACATCAGGGCTACCCTGGTGGCGCAGTGGTTGAGAGTCCGCCTGCCGATGCAGGGGACACGGGTTCGTGCCCCGGTCCGGGAAGATCCCACATGCCACGGAGCAGCTGGGCCCGTGAGCCATGGCCGCTGAGCCTGCGCGTCTGGAGCCTGTGCTCCACAACGGGAGAGGCCACAACAGTGAGGGGCCCACGTACAGCAAAAAAAAAAAAAAAAAAAAAAAAAAGGGCACATCAAAATGGGAGTGGCTGAATAAATTATTATACATCTGTATGGTGAATATTACAGTTATTAAAGCAAATGTGTTAGCTATATGGAAACATGTATCATCGTTACCTCATCATTCCACTTTCAAATGCTGTACATATATGCGTATGTATATAAATATAAGGTGTGTGTATAATAAATATGCCTTAGCATGGAAAAAGAAGGATGCCCACCATACTAAGTTTGGAGCATTCAAGACAACGGAATTGAAAAAGTAAGACAGTTGTAGGAAATTATTTCATTATACACCTTTTGTTCTTTTGCATTATTTAACTTATAATAAACATGTCATATATACATACACACATAATATATGTACATACCTATATTAAATCCACATGGAAGAGATAAAAAGAGAAAGATTCTAAAAGATAGCATAATGGTGGAATTTTAGGCATCATCATAGAAGGATACGTGACAAATGAAGGGGAGTAAACTCCATGCAGGCAACAGAGTATATGAGTACTTGTATGTGTGTTTATTACAATTAGATACTATTTGCCTTCATAACAGATATCAAAATACAAATAGTACAGAGAAGCACACATGATAAATTTCCATTGGGCTAAATTCTTAATACATGTCCTTGTTACTATTGTTGTCTTTTTGTTCTTGTTACCTCTCATATGGCAAATTGATCATAACCTTTGTCTTGTAAAAGTCTGCCTTGATGCATATAATATATGAGGGATGAAATTCTCTCATTTAAAGATCACGTCAAGAATGCAGGGAGAGATCTTTCATTCTTTACTTGGTGAGAATGTAGGGTTAATTTTCAGGAACTGTTTACATATCCTGCTCATGGGCACATTTCAAACCCCTAAGTTCTAGGAAGTGTCAAATGTTATCTTCCTTCTTGTACCTTATTTACAACAGTAAACTCTAGATAGAAAAGGGTTGGGAATTCGAAATTTTTCTGGGAACGTTTTAGATGTGATGTTGAGCTCTTCTTGCAGGATGGAATCTCCTTTTTTCCCCTCACTCAACCCCACTATGTCCCTCCAAGATCAAAAATCTTTCTCTTTCAGTAGCTCTGAGTAGCAGTGTTAAAACTTAACTGTCAATTATGGATATACGCTATTTTATAAATTAAAGGTTACATGACACAGCCCTCAGTTTATCTCAAATCAATAACCATCCACATATTTTGAGATCCTATACAAATAACTAATGATTTCATGATTAAAGAACTCTAGCACAGTGGCAAGTGCTGAAGGTGTGGATGCAGCCAAACCTCCAATTCTTGGACTTACTATCTTCATGAATTTGGGAAAAATAC
The DNA here is from genome assembly GCF_949774975.1 of Lagenorhynchus albirostris. Classification (NCBI taxonomy): domain Eukaryota; kingdom Metazoa; phylum Chordata; class Mammalia; order Artiodactyla; family Delphinidae; genus Lagenorhynchus; species Lagenorhynchus albirostris. The sequence goes on along the minus strand of NC_083107.1, from coordinate 46,902,182 downwards.
TCATCTACACAAAAGTTCAGATTCCTTACCCAAATAAATAAATAATAATAGTACTGAGTTTACAGGGTTGTTTGAGCATCAAATTAGATTAGGTACACACCTAGAACATAGAATGAGATTAGTAAAAGTTATTATCACAGATTGTTCTGTCACCTAAATATAGATAAATGTTAATATGGTTTTCTAAATGTTTACTGTATTATAATGCCTGGTATTTAAAAGTTAGTAAGACATGTCTCTAAGTGTTTCACATGCATTACCAAATTTAATCTTCATAAAAATCCCAAAAGGAAGTGGAATGTTAGCACTATTTATATACAAAGAACTTCAGGCTCAGAGAAGCTAGTAATTCATGGAGCTGGGATTCACACACTGGCAGCATAGTTCCTGGCAGCAGTGCCCAAACTCTGAACCACTACGATATCCACCTCTCATGTATCTCATCACTTACCCCTTAAAGAGCATCTATCACATTTAAAGCTTCCTTTCTGCTAAGCAGTTTTGTTGAAATTATATTTTGTATCAAACTTCTGCTTATTCCAGGGCAGCCTGCCCTGGGATTTCAGATTTAATTCTGTACATTTTTCCAGTTTTCTAATTTAGTCTCATTTTCACATTTATCTTAATAACCCGAGACTCTCTCTCTACCACCAGACAGATTTTCCTGGCATCTTCCCTATTTATACATACTTTGCTCACCAAAAAACCACCTTGTTCAACTCCCTCATCCTTTTAGGATTGTAATTTCCCTCCCCCAGCTTCATTTCCTCAGATAACTTATGAAGATGCAGACAAAGCTCTCCCTCTATATAAAAATGTGGTGTCATTAAAAGTAGGCCTACACAGTGTTTTAAGGATAGAGACAGAACTTATTAACTATGATGAACACACAAAGCCTTAGAATTTATGGGAATGTTTCTGTCTTTTGCAATTTATTCTCAGAATATATGATACTACATATGAATATTTGAGGTCACTTTGAGGTGAACATATTCTTGCTCAAACTCAGTATAACTAGAATTTTGAATTCCATGGATAAAAGTCCACAAATTTGTAAGGGAAAATGGTAGAAAGTAATAATATTATTCTCAGTCAATTCCTCTATCAGATATAAAAATCCAGTTCAATTTTCTAAAATATGAAAGAACTCAAGCAGGTGATGAAGGTACTTGAAAAAATATAGTCGAGAAGACAGAAAAACATCTATCTAAGAGAATAGCAGAATGGGATAAAATAATACATTAAGATAAAGTTAAAATGATCTCAGAATGTCAAAATTATATGGCAGCACGATAAATACAAGATACAAATCAAGGTATACAAAGACCAGATCCAGAAGTTCCATATTCACATAAAAGAATTCCAGTAGGTAAGAAGCAAGAAAATGACAATGATACAGAAAAAATTATTTAAAAATCCCATACTGAAGGGCCCACAAAGTGCCATGAAGGAACACACACACACACACACATACACACACACACACACACACACACACACTCACGACTCGAAATGAAGCAGTGACATTTGAGAACATCAGCAATAAAAGGAGAATTCTAAAATATCCCAGAGACCAAAAAAATCTTCATAAAATAAGAAATAGATTGGCATCAGAAAAAAATTCACTAGCAAATTTAACGTAAGAAAAAATGTGGAAATATATTCAAAGAGCTGAGAGAAGATAATTTCAAAACTGAATTATTTGCCTAGCCGAAATAATAGCCAAGGACTGAATAAAATAAATACATGCGCCGTTAGGTCAAAGCACATAAATGGGCAAAATATCAAAACAGTCATCACTCCAAAGAAGACAAACAGATGGCAAATAAACCCATGAAAATAAGCACCTCAAAAACATTAGTCATTAAAAAAATGCAAAATGAAACAATAGCAAGATACATCTCCACACATTCTATGGCTAAAATTAAGATAACTGACAATACCATGTACTTCAAGAATGCCAAGTTATTAGAACTCTCATGCACTATTGGTGGGAATGAAAAATGATGCAGGCATTTTTTGGTGCTTTTTATAAAGTCAATGATACATCAGTTTCATAAGAAATGAAAACCTACATTTGCACAAAACATAAAAAAAATCTGTACAAACATACACAGAATTTGTAGCAGCTTTATTCTCCACCCCCCACCCCCAGGTATGTATGTAGGTATGTATGTATGTATTTTAACATCTTTATTGGAGTATAATTGCTTTACAATGGTGTGTTAGTTTCTGCTTTATAACAAAGTGAATCAGCTATACATATACATACATCCCCATATCCCCTCCCTCTTGCGTCTCCCTCCCACCCTCCCTATCCCACCCTTGTAGGTGGTCACAAAGCACCGAGCTGATCTCCCTGTGCTATGCAGCTGCTTCCCACTAGCTATCTATTTTACATTTGGTAGTGTATATGTATGTAGCAGCTTTATTCTTAACAAGCAAGTCTTCAAACAAGTGAGACATCTTTCAAATGGTGAATATATGAACTGTGGTATATCCATATACCAGAATAGTACTTGGTAATAAAAGGGATCAAACATTCATGCTCATGAATGAGTTTTTTAAATTAATTTTTATTGGAGTACAGTTGCTTTACAATATTGTGTTAGTTTCTACTCCACAGCAAAGTGAATCAGCTATACGTATACATATATCCCCTCTTTCTTTGGATTTCCCTCCCATTTACGTCACCACAGAGCACTGAGTTCCCTGAGCTATACGTAGGTTCTCATTAGTTATCTATTTTATACATAGTATCAGTAGTGTATATCATGCTCATGAATGCGTTTTAAATGCATTTTTCTCAGTAAAAGAACCAGAGCCCAAATGCTATATACTACACAATTCTATTTATATGGCATGCTGGAAAGGGCAAAATTCTAGGGACAGAAAAATTCCTGATTAGCAGAGAAGGAAGAGGGTGATGGCTACCTACAAAAGAGCAGTATAAGGAATACAGTATTATTAAGAAATCTGTATAAATGTATTTATCCCCTTTATTTAAAAAGCATTGATAATCACAGTTCAAGAAGTAAATACAAAATACATATGAAAAGATTATGGAGTAGGTGGGACATACCTAATGCTACTTGAAGTAACAAACAAACCCCCAAATGTTAGAAGAATAAGAAAATAACATTCATTTCTTGCTCAAGTTAAATATCCATTTTTACTATTCCAAGAGCTGATTCAGGATTTCCTACTTCTTTTACTTGTAGCTCTGCTCTAAGTCATGAGGCTCCCAAGTCCACCCTATGGTTAATCTTCATTTGTGCCAACTGTAAGGGAAACTAATACGGATGATCACATATGGGAGGTTTTGATGAGAGGTCTGGATTTGGTGCATAAAACTAGAATTTGGCTACTAGAATTTAGTCACATCCCTATTATAAAACAGACTATAAAATGTAGGAAGAAGATAATACAGTTTTGGTGAATACCTAGCACCATTCTGCCATAACTAGTAAACGTAACTATGCTGCAATAAAACTTAACTGTGACTTAAGACACTATAATTAAATTTTAAAGATAAGAAAGGGAGAAATCTCTTATAAGGATTACTACTCAGATATATACATGCATATATATACACACATATATATATGACTTTTACAAAAAAATAATATAAAGACAGCAACTCAACAGGAAAATGGGTAAAGCATATGAACAGGTAATTGGTAAAAGAAGAAACTTAAATTGTTGAGAAAAAATCTCATGAGAAAAGCAAGTAGTCAGGGAAATACAAATAAGATAATTTTTCACTTGTCACGTTTGCAAGAGTGACTAAATCTAGGTTATTGCCAAGGTCATACCATATGTTTTAAACAGTTACTTCACAGATGCTTACCGTATTATTAAAACTATTTAAAAATAAACATAAATTGTATGATCAATAATGAGAATGTGTCATAAATCAAGTATCCTCTCTAATCTTATTCTTTGCACGTGAAACTCAACTGTTAAAAAGAGAGACAGGGAGAGAATAAAATTCCCATTGTTGGAATTTATACAGAAAAAATGGAGTGCTGGTGTGTGTGCAAATCAGAATAGCCAATTTGGAATGCAATTTTACAGTCTCTATAAACATTACCAAAATGCATACTCTGCGACAAAACCCACCATGTGAATGTTTATTGCATCACTGTTCTAATATTCGCAAATTTTAAAATATCTAAATCTCCAAATACAACATGCTGTGTCCATATTCAAGATTACTAATAGTCAAAGAGTTTATGTTTACATTGCTGAAATGGCAATTTCAGCACACATGCTAAATTGTTAATAGTGATCATCTCTGGCAACAAAAGTGCAGTTAAGGGAACATAACTGGTAAATATATTTATGTATTATATAAGTTTTTATTCTTTGAGCTTTTCTATAAAATAAATATTAATGTTTTATCACAACATTAACTCATTAAAATTAAAGCAGGAAAAGTTTAGCAAATTAAATTGAAGTCACAGGAAAAGTGGGAAAGTGATCCTTATTTGTATATAAAATACCAAGAAAATCCAAGAAAATCAATTAAAACATCATTAGAACTTCAAGTAACCTTTATTCAAATACTCATTTAAGAGGATTAGGCAAAAATTGTATGTTTAATAAACACCTATATAGCAAAGTTTTAACTCCAAGTATTAATCAGAATCCTCTCTGCACTTACCAATCTTCACTTTCTTTCTTATACCCTGACGGGAATTTCACCTCCCCACACCAATAATGGTAGAACCAAGATTTGAAGATACATCTACTACTTAACTCTTCAAAGAAAGAAGATGTGGCACATATATACAATGGAATATTACTCAGCCATAAAAAGAAACGAAATTGAGTTATTTGTAGTGAGGTGGATGGGCCTAGAGACTATCATACAAGTGAAGTTAAGTCAGAAAGAGAAAAACAAATGCTGTATGCTAACACATATATATGGAATCTAAAAAAAAAAAAAAAAAGTTCTAAAGAACCTAGGGGCCAGACAGGAATAAAGACACAGACATTGACAATGGACTTGAAGACACCGGGAGGGGGAAATGTAAGCTGGGATGAAGTGAGAGAGTGGCATGGACATATATACACTACCAAATTGTAAAATACATAGCTAATGGGAAGCAGCTGCATAGCACAGGGAGATCAGCTCGGTGTTTTGTGTCCATCTAGAGGGGTGGGATAGGGAGGGTGGGAGGGAGATGCAAGAGGGGGGAGATATGGGGATATATGTATATGTATAACTGATTCACTTTGTTGTACAGCAGAAATTAACACACCATTGTAAAGCAATTATACTCCAATTAAGATGTTAAAAAAAAAGATCCTGGGTAAGTCCTGGGTAAGGGTAAGAGAGGCTGATGAATAACTCAATGAAAAAGGAAGAACTGATTGCCTCTAAAAAAGAAGGAGATAGAAAGTTCTGAGAGTTCAAGAAAGGGAAGCAGGGGAAGATAACACTGAGAATCAGCTACCCTGAGGCAAGGATCCCCCTGCTGACTTGTGGACTAACCTGTGATTTAATAGTCCTGCACACTGAAGCTCTCCTTGGACTTCAGGTTACATACAATAATGGGGACATGAAGAAAGTATTTTTCCCCTTAACCAAAGTGGAACTGAAATGAACATTGGGGAATTACCTGGGAACAAGAACACCAATATAAATACTGACTGTAGTATTCTTACAGTAAGCAATGAGCTTAATTTAAAATATATATACTTATATTATGTAAACAAACATAACATTCCTAGAAGTAACTAGTAACAAGGTGAAAAGACTAATAAGAAATTTCAAAACTTTGCTATAAAGATTGAAAGAATTTAAAAAATTGGAGAGATATATCATGTTCTTGAGTAGAAGACCAAATATTATAAAGGAGTAAATTAATTGAATCTTGTGATGGTTAATTTTATGTGTCAGGTTGAATGGCCCACAGGGTACCTATATTAAACATAGTTTCTGGTGTGTCTGTGAGAGTACATCTGGATGAGATTAGCATTTTAATTGGTGGACTCAGTAAACTTCCCTCCCTAAAGTGGTTGGCCATCAACCATCCATTGATGGCCTAGATAGAAAAAAAAAAGTAGAGAAAGGAGGAATCTGCCCCTTTTTTTCTTGCCTCACTATTAAGCCAGGTCATCTCATTTCATCTCAGACTGGTATTTACATCACTGGCTCTTCTGGTTCTCAGGCCCTCAAACTCAGACTGAATTACACCACTGGCCTTCCTGGGTCTCCAGCTTGCAGATGGCAGACTGTGGGATATCTAGGCCTCCATAACTTGTGAGCAAATTCATAATAAACCTCCCTTTATATATTATTGGTTCTGCTTCTCTAGAGGACTCTGACTAATACTTCTTGCTTCATCTGGTATTGAAACACATTTTTACATCAAAAATAATTAAAATCGTGTGACATGGTAACCACACACACACACACACACACACACACACACGCACACACACAATTTACCAGTAATGAGAATGATCACAGTGCAAGCCCTAATATGTCAATGACATTGATTTTATGGTACAAATATATTCAGAAATGAAGAAATTATACAATTAAAACATAAAGAAAATAAGGTTTCAAGGAGGAGTGATTTTAATTAGAGCCTCAATTCAAGCCATAACCCTCGGCCCCAAGTTTTGGATATATTAAACAGTTAAGCGTTCACTTATATATTTGATAGATTTAATTCATGTTACATTTTGTATATCTTGGGAGAAATAACTGCAGAATACAAAAATAACCAAATAAATATTAATAGATGCAGTTACTTAACATTGGAAATATCAAGCAGTATTTAAAATCTCACCACAAACTGGAAAAATATGTCAAATAGGATATACAGTGAATAAACTGACAAAAGAAACACTGAGCTCAGTAAGACACAAATTTAGACTAATGTATTACTAATACATGTCATTAGTGATCAAAGAAATAAAAATTAGATTAAAAAAGAGATAATTTCATATTTACATTTGGCAAATTATCACATGTGATGCTGGCAGCCTATCATTGCAGAGGTATGTTCTTGCCTTCAGTATTCTGATGTCAAGGATGTGTTACTAGAACTCCCAACCACAATGCTTAGCTGTACTGTCCCTCTTCTGCCTCTTGTTGTCCTTCCTGGTGACGAGTAATCAATTTTGGACTCATTCCTAGATATCTGGACAGTTTTATTTCCCTTGTCAAATAAGTAGAGACTTCTAGTTTTCTAATCCACAAACAACACAGTCTAATTTACATAGCTGATGATTCTCTCTACTAGGGTTTATTTTAAAATAGAAGTTTGCCTTCTAAAGAAAAAAATTCTAATTATCTGGACATTCTCAATTCCCTTGTCAATCTGGAAGACATAGCAGGTTTTATGATACATCAAATACAGTTTCTTCTAAACTAAAAGATCTGGTCTCAAAAAGGAAATTTTCAAATATCAAAAACATACGTTCACAGACCTCTCTCATTCTTTGAAATTGCTAGACAAATGAAGTGTAGTAATCAAAGAATGTGCAAAGTAATTTTTCTAGCTTAGTTTCTCTTTGAATTCCTTAAAGTATTTTAGCATTCAGTAAATATTTGGTGAATTGCTAATCAAATAAGCATCTAATATTATACACAGTCTTCAAAATACACTTATTTATATACAAACAAATTTAACATCTATAGATAGAATTAGAGTTAGATGTAAAACGGATTTAGAATACCATAAAGTATGTACAAGACAACAAAAAAATTTTAAGTATAAAAAAATCAAGGTAAAAATCACATTTTTTTTTCTTGGTTTTCTAGCAATAAGGTAAGACAGTACATCTGGTTTCTAGAAAAGATTTAAAGAGAAAGATAACACTATCCTGTCTAATTTTTTTGAATAAAAGCAACTTCTACTCTTTATCATTTTAAACCAACTTGCTTAGTAACCCTACTTAGAAAAATCCACTAGGTATCCCTCAAGCTTACACCAATCACTGAACTCCACTTTTATTCAACAGTAGAGCTGGCCATAAAACAGAGAGAATGAAGAGCTCAGGTCACTACATCTTCATTTGCTCACCCCTATACAGGACCTAATGGCTATCCTAACATGCAACATGCAAGGCTATCATAAACTGTAATTGCTGTTTTTAAAACTGGGTTAAAAGACTACATGTAAGTGCAAGGTAGCAAGTTATCATTGTTATTGTCATTACTGCTGTCGCTATTTTCAAAAGAGAAAAGATCCATAATACCACTGCTTGCAACTTATAGTCAACTCAGAGATAACTCAAAAATAGCCTTGAGTTTCCCCTCTTTACTTCCATTTTTATTCCTCAGACAACCAAAAGCTCACTGTAACAAATCTGGGCAGTGGAAAGGAAAAAAAAAAAATTATTTTCACTTCAGACGCCTCTTATTGTGGTTTCATACCCAGATAAGATTTTTTTTTTCCAACAATGAATATAATGTGAGTGATCCTGCAGGAATTTTACTCCACAGTTATTGGGTCCTTTAGATTTGATGGGTTAATGTGGACAAGAACATTCCACTATATTTACTTTCTTCTGTGTTTTTACAAAATAAAAATTTATCTGATTATATGCACTGCTACAACCCTTATTTGTAAACACTGTCAAAGACCAATAATACTGGTTTCTGGTAGTCATGAGGGGAAGTAGCAGGGATTGTGAACATACGTTGTTTAGAGAGGATGTAGAAGGGATGTAGAAGGGAAATAGCTGCTACTTAAGTGAAGAGTGAGGACAATGTTTGACCAAATTGATATGGTTCATACTGTTATATGGCAAGGGTGAGGTGCTGAAGTAAGGTTCCGCCAAGTAAAATCAAGAGAAAGTATAACATCAGCTAGGGAGGAAACTCTGCTTTGGCGCATCTGAATCCTATTCCCCTGTGCTCTCTGGGAAACTTCTTTGTTAAGCATCTCACACATCCCAGATAGATCCACGAAGGCACGAAATATTAACATAAAATGATTGTTTGCAACATGTTAAATATTGTGATGGGGATATATATCTTACAAAAATTCTTTGAGTACTAATTATTACCCATTTTAGGGAGCCAGGTGTCACATTAACATCTGACACCAAAGTCTCTCCTTCCACAAATACTGTGTTAAATTATTTAATCTCCTAATATTAGATATTAAGATTAGATAACCTCATGTTTTGTTTTTGCAATTATACATATATTTTTATATTTTAAATATTTGTTTATTTATTTATGTAGTAGCATTTGCCTTCTTTTCAAAAATTTTCAAAGCTAAGTTACCAGATGATTTTTATTTCCCAAAAATAAGGAGTAACAGGAAGTAGATTTACCCTTCTCAGAAGAGCAACAAAAAAATCATGACAAAATGTATGAAACAACTAATTTCAAGACATCAGGAAGAGAAGAATAGTTCTCCCTGAGTGAGGAGAAATGAATAAGGTGTCCCCTATGATTACCCAATCTTACTAGCAAAAGAGAGGTTTTAGGCAGTAATGTAAGAAGAAGTCTAGACAATGCTCGAGGGTCCCTCTGAGTTCAGGAAACGTAACTGGGAGCCCAGGAAGGATAAGCTAGAGTTTTCAGAATACTAGGGAGGATGAGACTGAACAGAGAAAGAGTAAAGCCAAACTCAGATGTATCACTCAAGGTTTCGGATAAGTACAGATCAATGCATGCATAAGAAGAGATTACTCAAGGACAGGTGAAGAATATTAGAGGAAAAACCTCCAAAGGTCACAAAGGACCAATAATAGTTCCTGTTATCACCAATGAGAGTGGGTGGTAATCATTTTACAGTTTATAAACATATGAAATCAACACATTGTACAACTTAAACTAACACAATGTCATGTGTCAACAGTATCTCAATAAAGTTTTTATCATAAATGTGTGCTGAAATTTGTTGAAAGCTTTTTCTGCATCTACTGAGATTATCATATGGTTTTTCTCCTTCAGTCTGTTAACATGGTGTATCACATTGATTGATTTGTGTATACTGAAGAATCCTTGCATTCCTGGGATAAACCCCACTTGATCATGGTGTATGATCCTTTTAATGTGCTTCTAGATTCCTTTCGCTAGTATTTTGTTGAGAATTTTTGCATCTATGTTCATCAGTGATATTGGCCTGTAGTTTATTTTTTTGTGACATCTTTGTTTTTGGTATCAGGGTGACGGTGGCCTCATAGAATGAGTTTGGGAGTGTTCCTCCCTCTGCTATATTTTGGAAGAGTTTGAGAAGGATAGGTGTTAGCTCTTCTCAAATGTTTGACAGTATTTGCCTGTGAAGGCATCTGGTCCTGGGCTTTTGTTTGTTGGAAGATTTTTAATCACACTTTCAATTTCAGTACTTGTGATTGGTTTGTTTATATTTTCTCTTTCTTCCTGGTTCAGTCTCAGAAGGTTGTGCTTTTTTAAGAATTTGTCCATTTCTTCCAGGTTGTCCATTTTATTGGTGTATGTTGCTTGTAGTAATCTCTCAGATCCTTTGTATTTCTGAAGTGTCAGTTGTTACTTCTCCTTTTTCATTTCTAATTCTGTTGATTTGAGTCTTTTCCCTTTTTTTCTTGATGAGTCTGGCTAATGGTTTATCAATTTTGCTTATCTTCTCAAAGGACTAGCTTTTAGTTTTATTGATCTTTGCTATCGTTTCCTTCATTTCTTTTTCATTTATTTCCGATCTGATCTTTATGATTTCCTTTTTCTGCAAACTTTGGGTTTTTTTGTTCTTCTTTCTCTAATTGCTTTAGGTGTAAGGTTAGGCTGTTTATTTGAGATTCTTGTTTCTTGAAGTAGGATTGTATTGGTATAAACTTCCCTCTTAGAACTGCTTTTGCTGCATCCCATAGGTTTTGGGTCGTCATGTTTTCATTGTCATTTGTTTCTAGGTATTTTTTGATTTCCTCTTTGATTTCTCCAGTGATTCCTTGGTTATTTAGTAGTGTATTGTTTAGCCTCCATGTGTTTGTATTTTTTACAGTTCATTTCCTGTAACTGATATCTAGTCTCAAAGCACTGTGTTTGGAAAAGATACTTGAAACAATTTCAATATTCTTAAATTTACCAAGGCTTGATTTGTGACCCAAGATATGATCTATCCTGGAGAATGTTCCATGAGCACTTGAGAACAATGTGGAATCTGTTGTTTTTGGATGGAATGTACTATAAATATCAATCAAGTCCATCTTGTTTTATGTGTCATTTAAAGCTTGTGTCTTATTTATTTTCATTTTGGATGATCTGTCCATTTGTGAAAGTGGGGTGTTAAAGTGCCCTACTGACTGTGTTACTGTCGATTTCCCATTTTATGGCTGTTAGTATTTGCCTTATGTATTGAGGTGCTCCTATGTTGGGTGCATAGATATTTACAATTGTTATCTTCTTCTTGGATTGATCCCTTAATCATTCTGTAGTCTCCTTGTTTGTCTCTTGTAATAGTCTTTATTTTAAAGTATATTTTGTCTGATATGAGAATTGCTACTCCAGCTTTCTTTCTATTTCCATTTGCATGGAATATCTTTTTCCATCCCCTCATTTTCAGTGTGTATGTGTCCCTAGGTCTGAAGTGGGTCTCTTGTAGACAGCATATATAAAGGTCTCAGTTTTGTATTTGTTCAGCCATTCTGTGTCTTTTGGTTGGAGCATTTAATCCAGCTCCATTTAAAGTAATTATCGATACATATGTTCCTATTTCCATTTTCTTAATTGTTTTAGGTTTGTTATTGTAGGTCTTTCCTTCTCTTGTGTTTCCTGCCTAGAGAAGTTCCTTTAGCATTTGTTGTAAAGCTGGTTTGGTGGTGCTGAATGCTTTTAGCTGTTGCTTGTCTGTAAAGGTTTTAATTTCTCCATTGAATCTGAATGAGATCCTTGCTGGGCAGAGCAATCTTCTTGTAGGTATTCCCTTTCATTGCTTTAAATATGTCTCGCCACTCTCTTCTGACTTGCAGAGTTTGTGATGAAAGATCAGCTGTTAACCTTATGGGGATTCCCTTATATATGATTTGTTGCTTTTCCCTTGCTGCTTTTAGTATTTTTTCTTTGTATTTAATTTTTGATAGTTTAATTAATATGTGTCTTGGCATGTTTCTCCTTGGATTTATCCTGTATGGGACTCTCTGTGCTACTTGGACTTTATTGACTATTTCCTTTCCCATATTAGGGAAGTTTTCAACTATAATCTCTTCTAATATTTTCTCAGTCCCTTTCTTTTTCTTTTCTTCTGGGACTCCTATAATTTGAATGTCAGTGTGTTTAATATTTTCCCAGAGGTCTTGGAGACTGTCCTCAATTACTTTCATTCTTTTTTTCTTCATTCTGCTCTGCAGCAGTTATTTCCACTCTTTTATCTTTCAGGTCACCTTTCGGTTCTTCTGCCCATTATTCTGCTATTGATTCCTTCTAGAGAATTTTTAATTTCATTTATTGGGTTGTTCATCATCATTTGTTTGCTCTTTAGTGCTTCTAGGTCCTTGTTAAACGTTTCTTGTATTTTCTCCTTTCTATGTCCAAGATTTTGGATCATAATTACTATCATTAGTCTGAATTCTTTTTCAGGTAGACTGCCAATTTCCTTTCATTTGTTTGGTCTGGTGTGTTTTTACCTACCTCCTTTATCTGCTGCATATTTCTCTGTTTTCTCATTTTGCTTAACTTACTGTTTGGGGGGTCTCCTTTTCACAGGCTGCAGGTTCGTAGTTCCCGTCGTTTTTGTTGTTTGCCCCCAGTGGGTAATGTTGGTTCAGTGGGTTGTGTAGGCTTCCCGGTGGAGGGGACTGCTGCCTGTGTTCTTGTGTGTGGGGCTCGATCTTGTCTTTCTGGTGGGCAGTCTGGTGGTTTGTTTTGGGGTCTCTGTGAACTTATTATGATTTTAGGCAGCCTCTCTGCTAATGGGTGGGGTTGTGTTCCTGTCTTGCTAGTTGTTTGGCATGGGTTGTCCAGCACTGGCGCTTGCTGGACATTGAGTGGAGCTGAGTCTTAGCGTTGAGATGGAGATATCTGGGAGAGTTCTCGCCAATTGATATCTCATGGGTCCTGGAGGTCTCTGGTGGTCCAATGTTCTGAACTCGGCTCTCCCACCTCAGAGGCTCAGGCCTAACACCAGGTTGGAGCACCAACACCCTGTCCACCACATGGCTCAGAAAGAAAGGGAGAAAAGGAAGAAAGGATGGATGGAAGGAAGGAAGGAAGGAAGGAAGGAAGGAAAATATAATAAAATTATTAAAATAAAAAATTAAAAACTATATATTATTAAAATAAAAAAATAAAGCAACCAAAGAAATAAAGAAATCCACCAGTGATAACAAGTGCTAAAAACTAAACTAAGATAAACATATAAATCAGAAACTAGTCAGTTGCATACAGCAAATCCCAAGTGTACAGGTGCTCCCAAAGTCTACCGCCTCAATTCTGGGATGATTCGTTGTCATCAGGTATTCCACAGATGCAGGTACATCAAGTTGGTTGTGGAGATTTAATCCGCTGCTCCTGAGGCTGCACAGAGAAATTTCCCTTTGTCTTCTTTGTTCGCCCAGCTCCTGAGATTCAGCTTTGGATTTGGCCTCACCTCTATATTTAGGTCACCCTCTGGCATCTGTTCTTTGCCCAGACAGGAGGGTGTTAAGGGAGTAGCTGATTAGGGGGCTCTGGCTCACTCAGGCCTGGGGGCGGGGGGAGGGGAGGGCAGGGTACGGAATGCGGGGCGAGCCTACAACAGCAGAGGCCAGCATAATAATGCAACAGCCTAAGGCTTGCTGTGTGTTCGCCTGGGGAAGTTGTCCCTGGATCACGGGACCCTGGCAGTGGTGGGCTGCACAGGCTCATGGGAGGGGAGGTGTGGATAGTGACCTATGCTTGCACGCAGGATTCTCGGTGGTTGCAGCAGCAGCGTTAGTGTTTCATGCGCATCTCTGGTGTCCGTGCTGATAGCCGCAGCTTGCGCCCATCTCTGGAGCTTGTTTAGGCACTGCCCTGCCTTCTGTGTGCAGACAAGGAAGGAATCCCCTCTCCTTGTGCACCCTGAAACAACAGTCTCTTGACTCTTAGGCACTTCCAGACATTTTCCCGGATTCCTCCCAGTTAGCTGTGGTGCACTAGTTCCGTTCAGACTGTGTTCACACACCCAACCCCAGTCCTCTCCCTGGGATCTGACCTCTGAAGCCAGAGCCTCAGCTCCCAGCCCCCATCTGCCCTGGTGGGTGAACAGAGAAGCCTCTCAGGCTGGTAAGTGCTGGTTGGCATGGATCCTCTGTGTGGGAATCTCTCCACTTTGCCCTCTGCACCCCTGTTGCTGCACTCTCCTCCATGGCTCCAAAGCTTCCCCCCCGCCAACCCCCCATTTCCACCAGTGAAGGGCCTCCTTAGTGTGTGGAAACTTTTCCTCCTTCACAGCTCCCTCCCAGAGGTGAAGGTCCCATCCCTATTCTTTTGTCTCTGTTTTTTCTTTTTTCTTTTGCCCTATCCAGGTACTTGGGGAGTTTCTTGCCTTTGGGGAAGTCTGAGGTCTTCTGCCAGCATTCAGTAGGTTTTCTGTAGGAGGTGTTCCACACGTAGATGTGTTTTTGATGTATTTGTGGGGAGGAAGGTGATCTCCATGTCTTACTCCTCCACCATCTTGAAGGTTCTCCTGATTTAGAGTGCTGATGGGTAACCTGGTACTTTGGCTGCTGGCAGCCAATGAGAGCTCAGTGACTGATTTGTTGTAGGATCAGATACTGCAGTACCGCAGACAGACTTCAGCAGGAAGAAGAAAATATGAGCTCCTTTTTTTTGTTCTCCTTTGTGCTCGGTCCAGTTTCACTTGCTCATAGGGTGCCACGTACAGAGGTCTTGCCCTCAGCTTCAAACCAAAGATCCTCAAGCGAAAAGCCAAGCCCTAGGTTTTGAATAAGCAAATACTTCGAGAAGTAAAGTGCTTCTAAATATTGGGCTAATCTATCCGATCTTCCCTTTTTGGGAGGTCTTCACTCTTCAAATTCTCATTACCCTGGTAGTTTGGAGACATTCGTTTGGAGACATCCAAAAGCATATTAACAAATGTTATTACACTATTACATACAGATATTATTTCTCAGCTGGAATGTTTGACTGAATAAAGCTAGCACACTTGCTCAAAGTGCCAATTCCCTTTTAATAAGTATTAAATAAAAAAAAATTATAGAAGTGAATTTTTTGCTATATTTATTCAAGCAAAATCCAGTGCACCTTGTTAATTCAATAAAAGTATAGTGAGATTTTACTTATCCTTCTTTATTTGGTAATTCACTAGACTTTGACTAATTCTGATTAATAGACTGACACATGCAAATGTGTTATAAACTCCATTTAAGTTAATTTATTTTAAACAGTAAGGCATGTATTTGACTCCTGTTATATTTATATAATTTTACCAATTCAAAGAGAAACCTATTTATAAAAACTAGATCACTTATACTCTTTCAAATCCAATATGAGACAATAGCTTAAATACATGTGTACGACAGTTATTAATGTAAAAGTACCTACTTGACTTTTAAAATTGCATGTTTAATAGCAAAATTCAGATGAATAAATAGTGAAAATTATGTTTTAGTCTCAAAGTAAAGGTCACATTGAGCATTTTTAACCTAAGAGTAGTTATTAAATATATGCCTAATAATCATCCAATTTGGAAATAAGAATATAGATTATAACATAGAAGAAGGCCATTTTATTTGAAATGTATTTTCCCCTTTTATAAGTAGGAGAGCAAGTTAAACACATATTAGCCAGACATAATTAGCATTTCCAAATACCCTTGTAAAAATAAATGAAAAACTAGGTGCTTGTAAGTCTACAAATTATGCAGTTGGAGAGAAATCAAAATATTATCTATGCTGTAACTGTGTTGTTAAAAATTTTACTTTTAACTCTGTGAGGTAGGCCCATATTCAAGAAAGCAATGGTCAGTTATACTATTCATTGCATAGCTTATTTGTGCAAATAAAAGCTTTTGGTAATCCATTGTCATTGTGAAGCTGCTTAAATGAAAAAAAAAGTAAAATTCTAAGTTACTGTATCCCAAAGCATAGGCAGAAGCCTGAACACAATTCAGTAATAACTGTAATTAATCATAAGAATATACATCACTATTAGAAACTGTATCAATATTGTCCTCTGCACTCTCAGAAAACAACTGGCAATGGTTTTTCTCTAAGACTTGCAATTTTCTTTCCCTAATCTCTTAAATCTTCCCAAAACTTCCTATGCACAAAAATTTCTTAGAGAACCAGCACTCATCAATTAGAAAGGCTAAAATCCAGAAAACTGAAAATACCAGTTCCTGATGACAATGTTAAGGAAGAGGAACACTTACTGCTGCTGGGAATGCAAGATGGTAGAACCACTTTGGGAGACAGTTTAGCAGTTTTTTACAAAGCTAAACATGGCCTTACCATGTGATCAAGCAAGCACACTTCCAGGTATTTACCTAACTGATTTGAAAATGTGTCTACACAAAAACCTGCATATGAATCTTTATAGCAGCTGTATTCATAATCACCCAAAACCAGAAGCAACCATGATGTCCTTCAACAGAAGAGTAAATAAACTGTTCCACATCCATACAAAACAGTATTATTCAGCAATAAAAGTGAGTTATCAAGCCAGGAAAAGACATGGATAAAGCTGAAATGCATACTGATAAGCAAAAGAAGCCATTCTGAAATGGTCACACGCTCTATAATTCCAATTATATGACATTTTGGAAAAAACAAACTATAGACATGGTAAAAAAAAAAAAAAAGATCAATAGTTCCAGAAAATGACACAGGCTGAATAAGTGAAGCAGCACGGAGTATTCTTTAGGGCAGTGAAACTATTCTGTATGACACTATAATTGTGGATAAGTGACACTGCATTTTCCACAACACATCAGATTTTTCAGCACAAAGAGTCAACTTTAATGATACATATTCATAAAAAGTAATTTAAGAGCTCAGGGAATTGAGGATAGAATGTAATATGTTAAAAATAAGCAAAACAATCTAAATGTATTACAAACGTATGAAACAACCTCAGTGAAGAAAGTAAAAAATTAGCATGCTGATCTAAATAACTTTGGGAATGTGTAAAGTTGGTAAGCCTAAAGGCAAAAGAAGGTGTACATAAGCAATGAGTATACAGAAACACTCTGTACTATCTTCATAATTTTTTCTGTAAATCTAACACTGTTCCTTCAAAAGGACCTAGGAATATTATTCTTAAGTAACCATATAGTGGATACAGGGATTACAAAAATATCTTTTGTTGATTACTGGATATCAAGCTGAATTGTTGGATACACGGGGTGGATTGGCATTGACATCCAAGCACCAAATAGCTTTGCCATTATTAAAATGAGGGCAGATGGTAGCCAGGTAATAAATGTAGTCCCGGCCTCATTCTAGCTTGAAGCAAATTCTCTGGGCTCACAAACCCAAACAGTGGTCATTTCCTCAGTTTCCAAATGTATAATTGGATTGGCTAAGCTTTGTACTTAGCAGAACACTCACACTGTTTCTTGGGTCTGTGGGATAAGAATCACTGTAGTAGGGAAAGCTAAATTAAATTCTCTGAACTCCTTCACCAAGTTAAATTGTTATATCAATAATAATATTATTGGGCTTCCCTGGTAGAGCAGTGGTTAAGAATCCACTTGCCAATGCAGGGGACACGGGTTCGAGCCCTGGTCTGGGAAGATCCCACATGCCACAGAGCAACTTAGCCCATGCACCCCAACTACTGAGCCTGTGCTCTAGAGCCTGTGAGCCACAATGACTGAGCTCGCATGCCGTAACTACTGAGCCTGTGTGCTGCAACTACTGAAGCCCACGTGCCTAGAGCCCATGCTCCACAACAAGAGGAGCCACCACAATGAGAAGCCCGTGCACCACAACGAACTAGAGAAAGCCCATGCGCAGCAACAAAGACCCAAAGCAGCCAAAAATAAATAAATAAAATTAATAAATTTATAAAAAATATTACTAGGCAAAATTTCTGCCATGATACAGTTAATATTAATAAAATATAGGAAAAAAACCCACAGGATGATCTAAATAGATTTAGACTAAGTATTTAACAAATCCAACATTCATTTCTCATAAAACACAGCAAACTAGAAATAGAATAGAACAACTAGAAGACCAGCAGAAAAAGTCTTCTACAATTAAGGATCTAAAGAAAAAAACAGAGATAGACAGGATCAATGCACCTGTTATAGGCAGCATAATGATCCCTCAAAGATGTCTACATCCTAATTCCCAGAACCTGTGAATATGTTAGGTTACATGGCAAAGGAGAAATATGGTTGCAGATGGAATTAAGAATGCTACTCACCTAACCTTGAGATAAGAAAAATTTTTTGGATTATCCAGGTGGGCCCAATGTTATCACAAGATTCTTAGAAAGTGAAAAAGGAGACAGGAATGCCTGTTAGAGTGATGCAGCATAAGACGCTACTGGCTTTAATGATGGAAGAAAGTCTTGAGCCAAAGAATGAGGACAGCCTCTAGAAGCTGGAGAATGAAGAAAGAAAATGTAATTTTCCCTAGAGCATCCAAAACAGAACACATCCCAGCCAACACTTTGATTTTAGCTCAATGATACCTACTTCAGACTTTTGACCTCCAGAACTGTAAGATAATAAATGTATGTTGTCTAAAACCACTAAATAAGTGGTAATTTTTAAAGAGCAACGATAGGTATCTAATATGGAACTCATCCTCCAGCTGCTGGGAATACTGGCTACCGGTGACTCAGAAATATCTCTCACTGGGAACTGTTCTCAGTTGCAAGGAACTGTCTAGTTAAGGTTTTTCTTCCTTCTAAAGTGTGCCAATGACTAGCTCATGTGGGGTTACAAAGACCTTAGTTGTAATTAAACTGCAGGTCAGCGTGTTTCTCTGCCCACTCCTACCTTCATTTTCTTAAAGTTATGTATTCTGAGACCATTTCCCAATAAATATGCATACAACTCTCCATCTTGGAGTATGTTTCCTGTGACACAGCTCCTTTAACACAGACCCTGCATAAAGAGACTCTGCGTCTTCACTGACATCTACAGAAAAAATCTCTGTCTCAGAATTTCAGTACTTTTTAGAGACATTAACTCATTAAAGTTTTCCATAATGCATTATTTTCAGTTATTCCCCCAGATTCCACACTTCGATTAACGACTATATTCCCAAAGAGCAAAATGGTTTTAATGTACCCTGATTTCATTAAATAAGGCTTTAAAAAACAAAGTATTACATTGTTTATTCAAAACAGCAGTTTGGGTATGTAAGGTGTCAATTCAACCTGTGTGTAGAAAAGCCAACTTAAAACAAAGCTCTCTACTGATACTTATTATCCTTGCCACATCACATTATAAAATAAAACAAACAAAAAATAAACCATAAACCTTACAAAATTAACTTTATGCTTGCTTATAATATACAGAGAAAGCCATGCATAATGAAGACATAATCACACATTTTTTTTCTTTGAAAACATTATTTTAAGTTGGTAGTTCAATATTAAATCTAGAAGGGAGTTTTCTGTAGAATTGACTGATCATTGTTATACATTAGGACCTACTCCTTTTTGAGTGGCACCAGTATAATTAATTGCTGCTCCTGACTCACAGCTATCAGATATTAGGTTTCACATGAATTAAGTTAATAAAATTTATAAGTCTTGCAGAGAGGTCAAGAATCTGAGCAATTCTATTACTTTTGCTTATTTTTTCCCCTTTGTGAAATATGGATAATTTAAAAAGTACTCTTATTCACCTTTTAACTGTTTTTCATTTAATAAACTTTTATTGAGAATAATCAGGGAATCGTTATGTATTTGGCAAAAAGTACATCTTTATTACTTAACTTCTTGTTCAGATGATTCAAAATTAGAATTGAAAGAGACCCTAGAGTGATTCCAATGTGACAGGAAATCTGTTCAGTGAAAAAGTAGACTTCAGTGTCCTCACTCTCTATCTTAGAAAATGAAGCCTTGAAAGTTTATGTGACACCCCACCCCAAGTTTATATACCTAGTGGTTGCAAAGGAAGGATGGGAACCTAATGAGTCTAATTTTATTTCCACCAAAAGGGCCCTTAAAATATAAGAAGGAAGGGAAATAGGGGAGATTCAGTGTGTGATAGAGACCTAACCTCCTGCTGCTGGCTTGACAATGAAGGGGGTCATGTCAAAAAGCATAAGAAGAAAGTAAATTCTGCTAACAACTGGAGATTTTGGAAGGAGATGCCAAGCCCTAGATAAGAATTGCAACTTCAGCTGACATCTTACTGTCAGCGTTATGAAACTCTGATTAATGAAACCAACCATGCATGCTGGACTTTTGAACTACAAATGCACATTGCTTCAAGCAGGTAAGTTTGTGGCAATTTGTTGTGCAACAATAGAAAACAATTTATTTACTGTTATTTTTGCTGTATGACCAATGAGTAAAACCTTTCTCCTCAGTGTTTTCTTGTTTCTAAACTCAGAGTGGGCCATCTAGAAACACTGGAAGGAAGGAAACCTTCTGCATTCTGCTTGCAGGGTGATCAAATGTGGAGCACAAAAGTAAGGATGGAGTTGCAGAAACTGCTTTCAACTTCTGATTTAGCCACTTATTGGCTATGTGACCTTAAGCAAGTGTCTTTTAAATTTTCCTTAAGTCTTACATTTCATGGCTAATAAAAAGAGAAAATATCCACTCCAAATATCTCTTAGAGTTGTGAAGATATGTAGAAAAATATTTATGAAAGCAAAATGCACATTATATCCAAACCAAAAGACAGAATTCTGAATGGAGAGCTGGGAAAAGGAATAAAAGAGCTACATATGTCTTTCTATTGTAGATTTTGCTAGCAATACTGACTGTTATAGTAGAATAAGATCCTCCCACTCAAGATATCTATAGATACCATTTCTTGGAAGAACCTGACTCTAGCCTTAAAAAGTTGAGACCGGTTTAACCTACATTCACTAATGCGAACTATGTTCAATAAACTATTTCTATTTTCAACAGACTCCAGAGGATGTGTAACCAGCTCTGTCTGGTATTAAGGTCCACTTCTTCATTGCTAAGAGATGGCTGAGGGCTATATGGAAAGTCTGCTGATCACATACAAACCCAAACACTGCTCATGTATCAGGGCACAGTTTCTAAGGGTTATAAACTCTGGCGTTTGCTAATCTGAGTACAAATCCTTATTCAGGCACTTACAAAGCTACCTTCACCTTTGATAAGAAATTTAACTTTTTCAAATCTATAAAACAGGTATGATAACACCAGTATAAGTCAGGCTTTAGCAGATATATATTAAGAGATTTATTACAAGGACTTGGCTTACACAACTATGGGATGGCTAGGCAAATGTGAATTCCCTAGGGCAGGTAAAGTCTCAGGCATGGGCTATACCTGCTGTCCACAAGAGGAATTTCTTCTTCATTAGGGCAGCTTCAGCTCTTCTACTAAATCCTTTCAAATGATCGATTCAGGCCCAACCAGGTTTTCTAGAGTAACCTCCCTTATTTAAAGTCAACCATATCACATCTACAAAATATCTTCAAAGCAACATTTAGTGGTTGATTAATCACTGGTAAGTGTAGCCTAACTAAGTAAACACATCAAAAGACCATCACGGTACCTAAATTACAGGCTTCTTTTGAGCATCATAGGGAATGGATGGGTGTGCACGTGCATGTGCATGTGCATGCGGGCATGCGTGTGGGTGGGTGTATGTGTGTAGTGGATGTCTAACACATTTCATGTGGTCAAAAAAATTCTAGCTATATATTATCATTATTGCCTGTAAATAATAGGAATGGTAGGAATTGCTGAAAATACCACACCTTTGTGTCTCTCTGAACCGAGGTGTTTTCTGGATTTTTTTTTTTCCCCTATAAGAGTATCTTTTTGCCTGTAGCTGCTGCACTATCCACATTTATCTGCCAACGTTAGAAGCCCTTTTATATCATTTTTCATTCAAAGGATAATCAGAGAAACAATTCCTCATTTCCTTGGTACTGTAACACTTCCATAGTAAAATCAGCATCAAACATCCCTGTAAAGTACTAAATTAGGATATGTAGTTTGAAAATTTCATGTCCAATATCACAAGGGTTTCAAAAATAATCAGTAAGGCATTATAAGAGTGTCAAATGTTATTTATAATTTTAATTATTAATATTGTCATAAAAAATTACTCAATAGATCATACACATACTTGTTAGCTATCTTAGGTTTCTATGTATTATGGACATTGCCCTGAGTTCTTGAAAAGGGTGTAAGATCTATACCACTATTGATTCACATATTAGTATAACTTATTTCTGGACAATTTCTGATACCTAGTCAAGAGTCATCTACTTTATTGTTTCTTAAACTATTCATGCTGCACCGCTTTATTTAAAATAGCAACTGTCATAAGCCAATATATTTTAAAAATAGAATTAAAGTGTATTACTAGGAAAATATGACAAGGAAAAGTCTAAGATAAATACATTTTTATATCCAATCTTATACTATTAGAACCACTACACATATAATTATATTTCAACAAATATAATTATAACAAACAATATAGGGAAAAAGCGAAAAATATAGAACTTACATGCTGTTCATTAAAAGTTCATTAAGTAAGTCAGACAAAGACAAATATCATATGATGTCACTTATATGTGGAATCTAAAAAAATGATACAAGTGAATTTATTTACAAAACAGAAATAAACTCACAGACATTAGAAAAAGAACTTATGGTTATCAAAGGGGAAAGGGGGGATAAATTAGGAGTTTGGGATTAACAGATACACACTACTATAAATGAAATAAACAACAAGGACCTACTGTGTGA
The DNA here is from genome assembly GCF_949774975.1 of Lagenorhynchus albirostris. NCBI lineage: Eukaryota > Metazoa > Chordata > Mammalia > Artiodactyla > Delphinidae > Lagenorhynchus > Lagenorhynchus albirostris. Next base: position 46,879,372 of record NC_083107.1, on the reverse strand, counting down.
CACAGGGAACTATATTCAATATCTTGCAATAACCTATAATGGAAAGGAATCTGAACAAGAATATATATATGTATAACTGAATATCTTTCCTGTACACCTGAAACTAACACATTATAAATCAACTATACTTCAATTAAAAAGTTGTTTTGGAAAAAAAGTGCATTAAAAGTGTACATAAAGACAATTAATATAGATAGTTGCTATTAAACTTATAATTTTTGTCATTAAAAAGGATAACTTAAAGGTTATAAGTGAAATAGTGATTTCCACCTTAAATGTTCACATATTTTGAATGAACACTATGTATATCGATATTTAAAAATTTTAACCTGACAACTGAGATTAGGTAAATGTATTAACTTATCTAATCTAGGTTGGAATGATGACTATGTGACAAAAGATGATCTATGTTAAAACTGCTTCTATATTTTGTTTCAAGAAAACCAACAGTAGAGATACTAGTCTTAACGAAGTAAGTGAATGGGAATGGGGTAAAAGATTTTAAAGCAATTTCATAAAGCTCAGAATAATCACTTTTAACTATTATCCAAAATGTAAGTGATGCTACATTTTCAAAATATCTTCAATCCTTCATCAGTAGCCAGTTCCAAAAATTTAAGTTACTTTTTCATGAAAGAAATGGATTCCAAGTTTAATACACTTTAGGATTAAAGTTGACAAATCTTAATTATCACACAGTTAATATGTGTGCATGACTAGCACCCAGTTCCTTACATGCAACTCAAATGATTTACACCATGTTTAATGAGGTGAGTCTTATAATCATATAATTAGGATGTAGAAGTAATGTAAAATTCCAATAAAAGTTACTAAATACCCTGAATTTGTCCTTATTTCACTGAGGACTGGTAATGAATAGAACTAAACATTTCATGTATTGGCACCAGCCTGGGACCACACCTTTTACTCCAATACTCCTTTATTCCACAGTTTTGCTATATAATTTGTGGAAGACAATAGTAATTAGAAGCAGTCTAACTCCTTATCCATTCTTGTACAAATACTTTCTGGGGTTTTCTAAATTTGAGATGGCATGTCTACTGCCAAAGTGTTTGTATTATTGGCTATTTTTGCTCCATGATTTTCTGGAAGCCTGTATCAAATCACAGGTCTATGACTTGCTGCACATCTGATTGATGTGTACAACATTTATGAGTCCAGAACTGAGTACAGATGACCCTTGAACAACATGGGGATTGGGGCACCAACCCTCACATAGTCGAAAATTCACATATAACTTTACAGTTGGCCCCCCGTATCTACAGTTTCACATCTGCGATTCAACCAACCACAGACTGTGTAGTACTGTAGTAGGTATTTAGTGAAAAAAATCTGCATATAAGTGGACCTCCGGAGTTCAAACCAGTGTTCAAGGGTCAACTATGTACCTTATTAACATGTAAAATCAAGAAATATACAGTGACATGGTATCATTATTAGCTGTTTAAAGTTCTGGTAGCACTTTTCATGTCATTTGTAGATTTATATTAAATAAAATCTCTATATTAAATTGATTTATTTTTTCATATAATTCCTACTTCAGTGTTCTTAGCAAAAATTTGAGTGATACAGTATTTTCATACATGAAAGATTTAATTATCGAAATTTGGTTTATTTAAAATCTAAGGTGCTAAATCTAATCACTAAATTGGATGTGATGATACCCATGGTAAAAAATCTTGAAAACTGTATTTGAGAGTGAGTTTGTAGAGTGAGGTGAACAGTCCCCACCAGTGCCCCCCTCCCCCACCAAGATATGCTACCTGGAAGCTCAATATGTGACTTTATTTGGAATAAAGGTCTTTGCTGATGTAATTAAGGTAAGGATCTTGAGATGAGATCATCCTGGATTAGGTTGGGCCTTAAATAAAATGATGAGTCTCCATTTCTTCTAAGAGATAGAAGAAAGGACACACAGAGACACAGAAAAGTCATGTGAAGATAGAGGCAGAGACTGGAGTGATATGTTTATAAGCCAAGGAACACCAAGGATTGTCTATACTCAGTAGGAACTAGGAGAGAAGCTTGGGACATATGCTCCCTCAGAGCTTCTAGGAGGAACCTACCCTTTCAACACTTTGATTTTGGACGTTTGGACTCCAGAACTATAAGGGAATAAACATCTTTTGTTTTAATCCACTAAGTTTGTGGTAATTTGTTACAGCAGCCCTATGAAACTAATACAGTGTAGTAAATAGTATTAGTGAGCACAATTTTTTGACTCTATCTGTAGGCATGCACACTTTGCCATGTGACTTCTCACTAAACTGGCACTGTATTTCCCTGCCTCTTGACTTTGGTCTTGGCCATTTGACTTGTTGCGCTAATGGAATGAGACAGATGTGATAGTGAATCAGTTCTAGGCCTAGGCCCTCAGAAACCTTATATGTTTCTACTTGTTCTTTTACACTTTAGCCACGTTCAAAGAAAGAAGGTGCTTGGGAGAATAGGCCTGGGAGAATGATGAATAGAATTGCTCCACCTAAGCCCAGCTTAAGTCAGCTGGCTCCTAGCCAACATGCAGACTGTCAGCAATAAGTAATTGCTGTTTCAAGTCACTACATTTCAATATGGTTTTTACACAGTAAATGTTACCAATATAATGAGGGGTATCTCTCTTTGCAATAACAAAATATTTGCTAAGGACTATTAAAAGTTAATAATTTGTATTTAATGTCCTATTAAAAGGAGTTTTTAATTGAGCAGCAGAAGAATGCCAAAAGCATGTAATGTAATCTCTTCTCCACATTAGCAGGCCTTGGGTATAGTACCATGTTATCCAACTGGATTTTGATGTTTAACCATATCATCATAGCTTATATCAAGGACAAGAGGATATCTCATGTCCAAAAAAATCCATATGTGATCATATAAGTCTCTCACTCCACACATCTTCAGTTCATTAAGATAAATAGGTAAATTCCAAGCTCCCTAATAAGGTGTACAAGGCCCCCATGGTCTAACCCTGCTTATTTACCTGTAGCAGACACATTGGTGCCTCACATCACATCCCCTTAGCCCATCTCTGATTTCATCTGCAGCTACTGTGGAGAGTTTATGCCCACAGTTTATGTCTCCAATTGATCTCTTGATGACAACATCCCATATCAAGTGTACGCTGCAAAGCCTTAACTTGCCTTCCAGCCCAATGATTCACCTCCTGGGGTAGAAAGTGGTGCCAGGCTGGGAGAGTTCCCAGGTGAACCCTGAAAATATGGAGGAATTAATACCTTAGGACAACCTCAATTGATAGGAGTTGAGTGCCTGTAAGTAAATATTCCAGCCTTCTTTCCTTTAGGAGGACAACTCTAGGAACTATTATTTATCTTTCTCAGGAGGTGTGGTGAAATTGAGCCCCCATTATACAAAGAAGTGGCCTTGATAATTATTCCTATATTAGCCGTTTCTTCTTAATTGAATTACCCTTCCTGTTCTTTCAATCTTGCTTCCTGGGATCACCTTCCAAATAAAATACCTATATCAATACTTACATCACTGGCTCAGGCTCTGCTTCAGGGGGAATCCAAAGACTCCTCCACCCCAATCAACTCTCTTACTTTTTCTCTTCTTTCATTTCCCTTCACTCATTTTTCATCACTTGAGCTAAATTACTTAAAGTCCCAAATAAATTCTCTCACTCACATATGCTACTTTGCGCATACTACTCACATGACTGCTTGGAACAGTCTCCCCTAAGACCTCTTCTTCTACCCATATCTTAACTTAATTCAGATTTTCTTGCTCTTAAAGCTTTAGCTTAGGCACCAACTCTTATATGATGTTCCTCCAAAGAAAACAGATGCCCTTTCTCAAGCACTACCACATAAGAATTCATATATCATTAGACTGATAACCTTGAATAACAAGAAAATACTTACTTGCCTCATTATTTTACTCTCTACTAGCTTGCATACCTTTCAGTATTGTAATAAAGGATAGGAAATTTTGCTCTCAAGTGCACCAAGAGGTAAGAACATAAGAACACCATGTTAGGAGGTGTTTGCTATCCTCCCCTGTTGAACAACATTCACAGATATTTACCAGCACTGTCCTCAGATACTACATTTGTTACTCAAAACCATCTTTACTGACAGCTTTGCTTTTATCTTCATTTGCTATGAAGGTCTCTAAGCATAAAATTGTGTTTCTGTATCAAACCCAGCAACACTGAAAAAATGCATTATTATTTAATCCATCTGTTCATTAATTCAACAAGCAGTTAAGTTCATTTGTATGTCAGGCACTGCAGTAAGCACTGGCAATACACAGTTAAATAAGACACTGCCCATGCCCTTTAGAACTCAGTAGTGAGATTCAGGTGATGAAATGAGCCCAAGTATATAGACGCACACATGTTCTTCATAAGAGGAAGGGAGAGCTTTTCACTCTAGACATAAATACAGTAAAGCATAATAATGATGGTTGAGGTATATTGAGAACTTAGTCCTTTCTAAGTACACAGACAAGTGGAATATCTCAAATGCTAACAACAACGCTTTGATCTAAATACAATCATTATCTGTACTGTAATAAATAGAAATCTGTAGCAAAGACAAACGAAGCAATGTGTGCAAAGTAAAGCAAAAAATACGAGTGAGAATTCTAACTCAGGTTGTCCGAATCTGTATTTCATATGATTGTAAACTACATTACAGATGTCTAGATAATTATATAAGAAATTACCAGAGTGTTCAGGTGAATGAGAAGAGAAGGCACTAGTTACTTGGAAAAAGTTTTTAGTTGTTGATAATTGATATTTTGTCCATAATTAACCACAAAAGCTAAGCTGGCACAGTTATTTTTTGCTTTTAAAGTGGATATTTTCAGAATAGAAGTCACAAATCTTACCAAAGTAACTATTTTACTTGAGTCTATTCACACATGCAACCTAAAATTTTAAAAACAGGGTTTTACCTCAGAAGTGTATTTTTTAAACTCACAAATGCCATTGCATGACAATACAGAAATGCCATATATTTCCAAAGAAAATTCATTGTTTTGTCAGAGGCCATTCATCTGATATTTTTGATTTACAGCCCTAGTGGATGCTGGGGTGCACGGTCAGGTTTCCCCTATTTTCCTTGGCTTTAGGCAAAGAGAGGCCACCATGCTCAAGAGCATGCCTCGTTCTTAGGATCAGTCCACATGCAAAGACACAAAGGCCAGACCTTCTTGCCTCAATTTGTTGCATCTCTGAAGGGTTATCCCTCATCCCAAGTTCTCTGCAGCACTGGTTGGGGTCTTTGGTGTGACTGCATCATAGATCAAGTTTTCCCTCTGTCTAGTTTTGCTTCTTCCATGCCCCCACAGAAAACACTCCTCCGCAAAATTTCTTCATGTAAATCTCTGCATCAGCGTCTGAAATTTGTCTTTACCCTACTTACAAACTAAAAGTTAGTCTGTTACCCTTTCATGGGTGCTAGCAGAGAAACAAGACTCCTGATTTAGAGACAAATGAAGTCATTATTCATAGCAAAGCAAGAAGCATGAGAATAAAACTTGAATTAGCTCTCCCCTGACCCCCAAGTCCAAATGAGACAGGCTGGGACCTGGCACCCTTTGCTGCAGTGCTGCAATGCTTGCACCTGGACACCTCTCCTCAAGGAATAAAATACAAAGAAACTGTATGGGACTAAAAATAACTTCATGCATGAGTAGTTGGGACAAATTCTGGACAAAAGATACAAAGAGACCAAAAAGCCCAACTGCCACTTTTGAAGAGCTTGGAGCAAATGCAGGGGGTGGGGCGCAAAAGCAGGGGTACTGCGCATGCCCCCTGCACACACCACCACCTAAAGGGTGGGCAAAACACCTAAACCACCCCTCTGGCCCAACCCCTGGACACACCCCTACCCTCACCCCATAGAAGGAACCAGCTCGCCCTGGCTCCAGGGAGCGAGCAAGCAAGGGAACCTGTTGTCTGTTCTCGCTCCCCGCTGCTGCAGCAGGGGCCCCAATAAAGCTTTGCCTGACGTTCTTGTCTGGCCTCTGATCAATTTCTACTGATTAAGAAGGCCAAGAACCCTGGTCGGTAACACAACAGTGGCAAAATTAAGGTCCCAGATGGATACCTGCACACACCGTGCATTCTCTTACAGAAGAGAAACAGGAGCTTAGGGAATCTGGTATTTTATAATCAACAGTGAAGAAGCCTGCTCTTTTTCATGGAGGGAGACAACCTGGCTGTCTTGAAATGTCTTGTTTAAAGAGTGGTCAGGGGGCTTCCCTGGTGGCGCAGTGGTTGAGAGTCCGCCTGCCGATGCAGGGGGCACGGGTTCGTGCCCCGGTCTGGGAAGATCCCACATGCCGCGGAGCGGCTGGGCCCGTGAGTCATGGCCGCTGAGCCTGCGCGTCCGGAGCCTGTGCTCCGCAACGGGAGAGGCCGCAACAGTGAGAGACCCGCCTACCGCAAAAAAAAAAAAAAAAAAAAAAAAAAAAGTGGTCAGGGCCTTATGTTCCAGGCACACTTTGTACCAGAATTTGCTTCCCAGGGCCACCAGTCTATCAAAACAATACACCCTGTAAAATGGACACCGCACGTAACTAGTTTCTCAGCTATTCTCATCATCCTCTGACATATAGCTTGTATAAAAAATCAGTGGTCTCAATATTTCTTTAAAAACTAAAATTGTACTATAAATTGATAAGGAGTGCCTTAACCGTCACGTCATGCTTCACTTCTAGAAGCAAAACTTTATATATATATAAATAGTTTTTCTTTTTCTTTTAATTTACCTCAACAACCTGGATGCCGGAGGCCCACGGTTCCGGAGTCGTCCTCAGGAGTCTCGCACACGCCACATATCAAGAAAACCTTAATCCTCTTGGATGCCTGACCCCCCACAAGACTCCGAGTCACAGTGAGGTAGGGCCTCTCCCAGGAGCACGGTCAGGTGGCTGGAAACTGGATCAGGCGCAGAAATCATGCTGGCGCGGAAGCACCACAGCACGCGCGGAAGCGCCACAGCCGGCGTCTGACGCGCCACAGCCGGCGTCTGACGCGCCACAGCCGGCGTCTGACAGTGCGGGCAGCGAACTGCTCATGCGCGGGCCGCGAACTGCTCATGCGCAGGCCGCGAACTGCACAGGCGCGGGCCGCAAATCTCGCGCCTTCCAGAACCAATGCTCCGAAGCTCCCGGGACGGCTGTGTCAAGCGCTGAGGCAGAGCTGTGGAGCCCCAATCCCAGTCAGCCAACATCCAAGGTCCGGAAACCTGATTCCTTTCTGACTTGTCCATCCTCCAGGTCAGTTTTTAAATATATAACATTGTTAAAGTTTCCCCGGGAAAAAGCATTACCACACATTGTACTTCTAAAATGGTAAAAAAAAATAATAATAATAATTAATAACTTTGAAGTTACTTTATATCTTCTCAACACTGAGGTATTTGCCTAAAAGCTTCGGATAAATTAATGAAATTTTAAATCTTAAGTCTTGCTAAGGCATTTACACTTATTTCAAGAATTTTATTCTGTATAGAAGGCGAGCTTTGTTTTTGTCTGGAAATGTGAATTTCTATTTCTCATATCAAAACCAAAAAATGGAAGACGTGTCTTGGATAATGCTTCGATACTACCGCTGTAAACAATTTAAAAATTTCCTTGAATTTTTCTATGTATTTCCTTGAAAACATGTGGGTCTCAAATTCTTTAAAAATATTTTGGGGAGATAATTATTTTTATATATAAGGAGTTTTTTTCCCCCCGAGTGTAAGGAAGAAACTTTGTGATATAAAGGAGTATAAAAATTAAGAGGAAACATGTAGAAGATGAGCAGTAAGATTCCTCAGTGACATGGAAAGGGTTCATGGAAAATATACTTTGATTTGAAAGAAAGAACAAAGGTTAGAATGGAGGCAATGGTTAGCTGCATTATACGTACTCTCACATTTATTATCAAGTTTATTTTCTTTTTTAATCTAAATAGTCAGATCAGGTACTCAATATGTCCTTGCAGGAAAAAAAAAAGGCACCATACTTTTATACATTAATTTCACCAAAATTCAATATTATAAACTGTTATTTGAGTTGGGAAAGGACTTGAAATTTTTAATGAGTTAGGATTGAGACCAGGTTTCAAGCTACTGTGTTACTCTGAATTTGTGATATAAAAGTTCAGGATCATGTTTAGGTATAGCCAGAATACAATGAGGCCTGAGTGCTTTGACCAAATTCTTATGAATCATAGAATGTCCCTGTAACAGAAGGTTGAGTGAAACTTTTTTGGTTGGTTACCAGAAATGGCTATCAGGGACCAGAGCTGGAATCAAAGAGACTCTGATATTTGATGGCGACGTGACAACAATTGGGTCCAAAACCCTTTATAAAGCTCCCTCACAAATGGAAGATACATCACTTCCACAATCAAATTGCACTCATTTCTCAGTAACTTTGAGGAGAGTTTTGGAGCTCTTTATTTTAACTGCCTATCCCACTGGGAAACATCTCCAAGCACCTGCTCCAGAGCCGAGAATAGGGACAGTGTTCCCCTTCTCCTTGAATGACACCACTCCATTATGAGAGTATTGGATGGATATAGTAGCCTTCTCAGCTTGCCTCTCTGAATACAGAACTTTTGTCCTATAAATGAGTTGAGGCAAATGAAATAAAGGCCAGAAAAATCTCAGCCTAGGGTAGATCCTCTGCTCTATGGAAAGGATGGGTTGAGGAAGTGAGCCCCTAAGTTCTTGGCAGCACTCACCAGGAATTTAGCCCCTGCCATTTGTCACTGGGGGATGGAGAAGAGAAATTCTGGTAGCCTGCTCCTGATGTTGAAATACCGAATCTTTTGACTGAGAGGTGAGGGGACAGGGAAACCATTTTTTATTGGTCATACTGCCTAGTTTGGCACTTCTGTTTGTTTGTTTGTTTTTGCAATCAAGCTCTGCTACTTTAGTAGAGCTAAACAAGCATATCAATGGCCAGGGCATGAAAGTGAAAAGTGAGGCCAGCTCCTAGGCTTCAGATGAACCTAGAAATTTGTTGGTGAGGGGAACTTGGGTCAGAGGGACCAGGCAAGTGCCACAGATTCTCACCAAAATTTAGTAATTTTTTTTAAAATAAATATTTCTTAATTTTATCTATGTCCTTAGAATAATTTTCAGAGACTTTGAATGGTTATCTTTTTTCTACTTTTTACCGGTTGTCACCTGTGTTTCCTTGGGACTAGGTCTGCTGAACTACTCAAGCTGCCATCCCAGACATCTAAATTTGATAAGAGCATTCTTAATACAGTCACTGGAGCAGATTCCAAATTTTTAGGGATATTTGAGATATCAAGTTTACCAATCCATGAGAACTGAGCCCGTGAACTCAAAGCAGTTATCTTATAGGTTCTCAAAACTTCAAAAAGGATTCTTACTCAGTCCAACAAACAATTTTTTTGTGAGTCAGTCTTGGACATTGCCAAATATATATTTGTTTGGCCTAAACTTGTTATGGACCTTATCCTGCCCTACATACTAATTTACTTTAATAAATTATTGTCTATAAAATTTATGAATTTAATCTAAAATATCGACCAAACAAAAATCATGTGTGTGCTATATTACAAATTATTTGGGGACTGGAGAACATAGAACTTGTACATTAGTCTTTGTCCTACCCCTATGATCTGAGTGATTTTGCATGGTTATTCTTTCAAGTTACATTCTTATCTGGAACTTGAGATTTTGCTAGATGATCTTCAAGTCAGTTGGAACTTTAACACTCTTCAATTCTGTAAGATAATAGACTGACATCCAAGTAGAAATGTTAAGGAGAGAGTTGGAGATAAGGGATTAGAAGCTTACTGAGAGTTCAGAAGTAGAGATTTATATTAAAGACTGATAATTATTGATTTTGTATTTAAAAAAAAGAAACAAGAATAGGTTTGCTTCCTGTAGAAGGAAAAATGAAAGAAGACAGTCCCCAGAAAGAAAGACAGACACAAGTACAATGAAAATCAGGACTTTTTTTTTTTTTTTTTTTTTTTTTTTTGGTACTTAGGCCTCTCACTGTTGTGGCCTCTCCCGGTGTGGAGCACAGGCTCCGGACGCGCAGGCCCAGCGGCCATGGCTCACGGTCCCAGCCGCTCCGCAGCATGTGGGATCTTCCCGGACCAGGGCACGAACCCGTGTCCCCTGCATCGGCAGGCGGACTCTCAACCACTGCGCCACCAGGGAAGCCCAAAATCAGGACATTTTAATGTCTTTGAACTTAAAGGTACAGAATTTCAAGAAGGAAAAATGATCAATAATGTCAAGAGACAAAAATATCCACAACATATTTGGAAAAAAGGACTTTTGAGCTAATAATTTTGTAAAGCATGTAACAGTTTTGAAGAGTGGGGAGGAAAGTAATAAGTTTGTAGGAAATAAAGGAAAAACTAAATAAGGATGTAATTAAAAATTTGAGTATAAAAGAAAGAGGAGTGGTAAGACCATTTTGTAGCTTTGATTACACATACATTTGCAGGCAACTAGTAACTGTGCCACTTGTAATAAGTTTAATAAACTTTTCCCTGAATTGTAAATGGAATACTTCTATTTTTCCTGAATTAACCTCTTTTGTATGTTAGAGGGAACCTACTATTTATATAATTCTTGGATTTGGTGTATAATTTATTTTTACTATGATCACGTTTTCATAGATAAATAGTATTCTATTATACCTCTTTTATCCTCTGTTTTTTAGACAGCATCTTATTTTTGTTTTATGTAATTAGATCACATTATATATAAATGTTATATTTGAATGACTATATAGTATAAAAATAATCTGGACATTGATTTGATTAAATTTTCCTCAATAGAAACAGGATATCAAAAACAATATCATGATTTTAAAAGAATATGCTACAGTCTATACAGTTTAATTTTAAAAGTTATTCAAATGTATGTAACTTTTATCATTTTTTTCTCAATCTTCCATTCCTCACTTTGGAATTTACCACATGCATCTGCTGGTAGGCTGTAACACTCCTACAATTTTCCTCAGCCTTCTTCTTGGCAAGATTTCATCTAAATGTAAGTATTGATAAAAGATTCCAAATTACTTCACTGATTTTTCTTCTTTCCTGGTGAAGCAACATCTTACTGATTTTGAGAACTTGTTCCATTTCAAGTAACTTATCGAGAAGAAAGTATATTCTTTCATGGCTATAATCTTTACATCTTTTTTAACCTGGAGAAGAAATGTTGTAGGAAAGATGCAAAATCAGCCTTTAAGCATCCGAAGGGCTATCAGATGGGCAGGAATATATTTTTTTCAAATGGTAGAACTTGAACAAAGCAGTGGAAGCTGCAATATCTTGCCTCAGCATAGGGAGCTTTATTACAGTGGAACTGATAACCTCCAGAGTGATGCTGAGAGATCAAGCATTCTTGGAAAGAAACCCCTGGACTAGGCAAGAGGCTATATCAAAACTATAAAATTTACAGTCAAAATGCATTTTAGAAATTATCTCATCTAACTTCTTACATTTACGAATGAGGTTAAGTGAAATGCCCATGATCATTCAACATAATGAGACCTAACCTAGCTGATTGTTGTATTCACCTGCAGTGTTTTCTGTGCCTGTTTGTGCACAGTGGGGGCATGGTTGCTGGTTAACTGCAATTTACTGACTGATCCCAAGACTACAAATTGGAATTTCTGCTGATGGGCATGGAAATGTGATTCCTGATAATCCACTAAGTTTGGGATCCATGGATATTGCCAGGGACACCAGGTTCCCAGTCATGTCTGCTTTTAACAGTTTGACGTTGGTTAAGTCCTTTCCACATAAAATCTATGACGTTTTTCTTTAAAACAGTATTTCTCTATTCAGTGAAATATGAGATCTACTCAATGTTATTTTAAATCGGATCAACTTAGGTTGTCCACTTAGGTTGCATTCAACTTTAATTAGAAACTGTTCTGTGAAATATAGAAATTAACAAGAAATTATGTAATATGAGACTAAACAAATATGAGGCCAGCAAACCATTCTGAAAATAAATAAATAAATAAATAAAATTAGATCCAAACATATTCTAATCTGAGAGCTGTTAACAGACACAGGGAAGTAGATTACTGATTTATGTGGGGGTTTTTTGCCAGTTCCTACAATTTCTCTTGATCTTTAATAAATAGCTGCTGGTTTCTGCTATTTTCTAAGATTTGTTTTTTTTATTATAATCAACTCTTGAGTATCCTTTACCAATAGTACCTGCATGACTATAAAGCCATGAACTTTTCAGGAGAGGGATTCTAGTTTATGAGAGTCCTGCTTGAGAGGTCGTGCTAGAAGTTGGATAAAATATAGCAGAATTGGTTTGACAGTGCTGAATTCAGAGGAAGTCTGATGAACTACATTCTAGACTTGCAGTTCCTCTATGTTAAATTAAATATGTTTCATTCATTTATTTGATGATTTCATAATGCAGCTTTTAACAGAATGTCATTTGATATCACTAAGTCTTTCCTGTATGTTTTTCTTTTAAAGCTGTATCTTACTCATTTGTTTATGTGCAGCTAGTTTATTCATCTATGTGTAAATGCTTACACAAGTATCTTACTTCTTGTGTAACCCTAAAAATATAGATAGTTTCTTTAATCTTCACTTTCCTCATATATAAAATGATTGAGGAGGACCTTCAAGATGGCGGAGGAATAAGATGTGGAGATCACCTTTCTCCTCACAAATACATCAAAAATACATCTACATGTGGTACACCTCCTACAGAAAACCTACTGAATGCTGGCAGAAGACCTCAGACTTCCCAAAAGGCAAGAAACTCCACCTGTACCTGAGTAAGGCAAAAGAAAAAACAGAAACAAAAGAATAGGGATGGGACCTGCACCTCTGGGAGGGAGCTGTGAAGGAGGAAAAGTTTCCACACACTAAGGAGGCCCTTCACTGGTGGAAATGGGGGGTTGGCGGGGGGGAAGCTTTGGAGCCATGGAGGAGAGTACAGCAACAGGGGTGCAGAGGGCAAAGCGGAGAGATTCCCACACAGAGGATCAGTGCCGACCAGCACTCGGCAGCCTGAGAGGCTTGTCTGCTCACCAGCCGGGGTGGGTGGGGGCTGGGAGCTGAGGCTCTGGCTTCAGAGGTCAGAACCCAGGGAGAGCACTGGGGTTGGCTGCGTGAACACAGCCTGAAGGGGGCTAGTGCGCCACAGCTAACTGATAGGGGATCCAGGAAAAAGTCTGGAACTGCCTGAGAGTCAAGAGACTATTGTTTTGGGGTGCACAAGGAGAGGGGATTATAAATCAGTGGAGCAGGATAGAAAGCCCAGAGATAAACCCACCCACATATGGTCACCTTATCTTTGCTAAAAGAGGCAAGAATATACAATGGAGAAAAGACAGCCTCTTCAATAAGTGGTGCTGGGAAAACTGGACAGCTACATGGAAAGGAATGAAATTAGAGCACTCCCTAACACCATACACAAAAATAAACTCAAAATGGATTAGAGATCTAAATGTAAGGCCAGATACTATAAAACTCTTAGAGGAAAACATAGGCAGAACACTCTTTGACTTAAATCACAGCAAGATCCTTTTTGACCCACATCCTAGAGAAAGGGAAATAAAAACAAAAATAAACAAATGCGACCTAATGGAACTTAAAAGCTTTTGCACAGCAAAGGAAACCATAAACAAGACGAAAAGGCAGCCTTCACCGTGGGATAAAATATTTTCAAATGAAGCAACTGACAAAGGATTAACCTCTAAAATATACAAGCAGCTCATGCACCTCAATATCAAAAAAAAACAACCCTATCCAAAAATGGGCAGAAGACCTAAATAGACATTTCTCTAAAGAAGATACACAGATTGCCAAGAAACACATGAAAGGATGCTCAACATCACTAATCATTAGAGAAATGCAAGTCAGAACTACAGTGAGGAATCACCACACCGGTCAGAATGGCCATCATCAAAAAATCTACAAACAATAAATACTAGAGAGGGTGTGGAGAATAGGGAACCCTCTTGCACTGTTGGTGGGGATGTAAATTGATACAGCCACTATGGAGAACAGTATGGAGATTCCTTAAAAAACTCAAAATAGAACTACCATACGACCCAGCAATCCCATACCCTGAGAAAACCATAATTCAAAAAGAATCATGTACCACAGTGTTCATTGCAGCACTGTTTACAATACCCAGAATATGGAATTAACCTAATTGTCCCATTGACAGATGAATGGATAAAGAAGATATGGTACATATATACAACGGAGTGTTACTCATCCATAAAAAGAAACGAAATTGAGTTATTTGTAGTGAGGTGGATGGGCCTAGAGACTATCATACAAGTGAAGTTAAGTCAGAAAGAGAAAAACAAATGCTGTATGCTAACACATTTATATGGAATTATAAAAAAATGTTCTGAAGAACCTAGGGGCAGGACAGGAATAAAGACACAGACGTAGACAATGGATGTGAGGACACAGGGAGGGGGAAGGGTAAGCTGGGACGAAGTGAGAGAGTGGCATGGACATATATGCCCTACGAAATGTAAAATAGATAGCTAGTGCGAAGCAGCTGCAAAGCACAGGGAGATCAACTCGGTGCTTTGTGACCACCTAGAGGGGTGGGATAGGGAGGGTGGGAGGGAGACACAAGAGGGAGGGGATATGGGAATATATGTATACATATAGCTGATTCACTTTGTTAAAAAGCAGAAACTAACACAATTTTTTAAAGCGATTATACTCCAATAAAGATGTTAAAAAAAAAAAGATTGAATTTTACTTCTTGTCTAAGGAAGCTTCATCCTCTCTAGTAAGGCATTCCCTTGAAATAACTTGCTCAAGCAGAGATATCAGCTTACAGTTATAACTCAGTCATTGCTAAGTGCCTCAGTCAGTAATACAAAAATAGAACATTCTCCCAAGATTTCTAGAATAGAAAGTCTTAAATTCACAGTGTTTCAATGCCATTCATTTATGTCTTCCTAACTGTTTAGTCATACCTACCTACCATGTGTATTATCTGCTTTTAACAATTTATTTAGAGTTTTAGGACTATGATATATACAATGACCTTCTCTCCATCTAGATACATTTAACCAATCTTCTGGTCCAGATAGAACTGCTGTCATATATTGCTATTAATTGCAGATTTTCTAGATTCTCCTTAATTCTCTGGTCCAGAACCTTTCATTGGTGTTCATATTTTTGAGTACATTTTAAGCATATGTCTAACTTTGTATATTACTGCCCCACCCCACAAGCTTTAACTGATTGTCCGTTTTTGTAACATGTCAGAGCCATTTATACATTCTATGCCACCTGTCAGTCAGTCCTTATGAAGCTGCAAATGGTGTAGAAAATGTCATTGTTCATCAGGTAAGTTAAAAAAGCAGTGTTAAAACTTTCATCAGGGGCTTCCCTGGTGGTGCAGTGGTTGAGTCTGCCTGCCGATGCAGGGGACGCAGGGTCATGCCCCGGTCTGGGAAGATCCCACATGCCGCGGAGCGGCTGGGCCCGTGAGCCATGGCCGCTGAGCCTGCACGTCCGGAGCCTGTGCTCCGCAACGGGATAGGCCACAACAGTGAGAGGCCTGCGTACCGCAAAAAAAAACAAAAAAACCTTTTATCAGATTTTTTTAGAACAACAATAACCAACAGACAATTTGGATAACACACATGCCTGTATGTTTTATATATTTTTAGTTATTAAGAAGAGCAATAATTTTTCTATTGTCAATGTATAGGTGAAGCTATCAAAAATGTTAGAAATAAGAGAAATATGAGTATTCTCTGTAATTTAAAATGTAAAATCAACTGAAAATAAAAAGGATATATGCATATTGCCTTAAGAAACATAATAACCCCAATGTCAACTTGAGTGTATTAAGTTATTCAAATATAGAAATAAGTCAGGGAGGGAAATAACCCATCATCATTTAGCATCAGTGAATGGACTGACTAAAAAGTATATTGTTAGTGACCTCAGCTAATGCACTGGGAGTGATATGACCCTTTGACAAAGACTCCATTTTATAAGATGGTTGTGAACAAGCCTGATTCTGAAAAGTAGTCTTATTCTAAATAGGTATGTATACAGTGAAACTAGTCTGATTATTTTGAAAACTGTCTCCCATTTTTGGTGATAATTTTTTTTTTTTTTTTTTTTTTTTTTTTTGCGGTACACGGGCCTCTCACTGTTGTGGCCTCTCCCGTTGCGGAGCACAGGCTCCGGACGCACAGGCTGAGCGGCCGTGGCTCATGGGCCTAACCGCTCCGCGCCATGTGGGATCCTACCAGACCGGGGCACAAACCCGTGTTCCCTGCACCGGCAGGCGGACTCTCAACCACTGCACCACCAGGGAAACCGGGTGATAATTCTTATAGCAAACTAACACTGATATGGAGAATACAGAATTGTCATGTGGGTGTTATATTTTGAATATTATGAGATATATGCATAACATTTAATAGTTTGGCTTTACGAACTAATACATTATTCTTATGATCTTGGTAAATAGGAGTTTTCCCTTGAGAGACAAATCTGTTGTCATTTTACTAACAAAAATCAAGCTTCTGAGTATGTAAGACTGACTTGGGAAATAATAAACTCCCCTGGGTCTATGAGACATCTTAGGAGATCCTTTGATATTCTTTCCCCCAGAAATGAAAATGTAACTGTAAATGCCTGATTCAGACTTTTAATTTCCAAATTTTTTTATCAAGACAAGTGCTTTCAAATTCACAAATACTTTGATTCAAGATATAGCATAATATGTATTGTTTGCTCTTGTCCATCCATACCCATGAGGGCAGTGACCTTCCTGTACAAAATTGCATTCTTCATAGCATTCAGCGTCAGTCCTAAGCATGTTTGCTGTGTGTATTTTAATTACACATATATTTTAAGCTATACAGATATTGTTATTTTTCTGCAAAAAGTATTTTAATTTGTCGGGGTCATTCTGTCCTCCATCTTATAGCTAGAATTTGGGATATTTTTCCTTATGCTTAATGTATATGTTTAGTACTTCCTTAAATGCAGGTCTGGTTATGATAAGTCCCATTAGTTTGTGTGTATGTGTGTGTGTGTGTGTGTGTGTGTGTGTGTGTGTGTGTGTAAAATATCTTTCTTTTATTGTCACTTCTGAAGAAAATTTGACTGGATAAAGACTTTTAGCCAGTCCCTCATCCACCTCCAAAATTTGAAGGTATTCCATTGTCTTCCAAGACAGAAGACAGTGTTTCATTGTTGCATTGAGAGATTAGCAATCCGTCTTACTAAGTTACTGAAGGTAGTATGTACTTTCTCCTTTTGTTTGAAATATGGTACTCTTAAGATTTTCTTTTTGTGTCTTTTTTCAAGCACATTTACACTTTTGCATGTAGTTATGATTTTCTTTGTATTTGTAGCAATTCTTGAATATATGGTTGGATATCTTTCATCAGTTTTGGAAAATTACCAGCTATGATCTCTTCCAATATTTCTTCTGTTACCATCCTTTCCAATTTACACTTGCTACTCCACTTAAAGATAATATAGAACAATTAGCTCAATTACCCTTCTTTATTACATAAATTCTCTCTTCTTCATCTATTTTTCTTTTTGCTTTCTAGGTTTTATCTTCTGATCTTAGAGGATAAAACCTAGACTAATGGAACACATAGACTAATGGAACAGAACTGAGAGCCCAGAAATAAATTAATATTTGACAAGGGAGTCAAGAATACTCAATGTGGAAAGGATAGCCTCTTCAATAACAGTTGTTAGAAAACCTGTTTAATCACTTGCAGAAGAATTAAATTGGACTCCTATCTTACACCACTCACAAAAATTAACTCAAAATTGATTATAGACTTAAACATAAGACCTGAAACCATGAAAGTCCTGGAAGAAAACACAGAAAAGGAGCTCCTTGACATTGGTCTTGGTAATGAGTTTTTGGATATGATACCAAAAACACAGCAAAAAAAGCAAAAATAATTAAGTGGTACTACGTCAAACATAAAATCTTCTGTATAGCAAAAGATACAATCAACAAAATGAAAAAACAACCTACAGAATGGGAGAAAATATGTGACAACCATTTATCTGATAAGGGGTTAATATCAAAAAACATCTCGATAGCAAACAAACAGAAACATTCAGATTAAAAAATGGGCAGAAGGCCTAAATAGACATTTTTCCAAAGAAGAAATACAAATAACCAACAGGTACATGAAAAGATGCTCAACACTACTAATTATCAGGAAATTGAAAATCAGAACCACTATGAAATACCACCTCATATCTGTTAGAATGGCTATTAAAAAGACAAGAGATAATAAGTGCTGGTGAGGATGTGGAAAAAAGGGGGCCATTGTGCACTATTGCTGGGAGTGTGAATTGGTATAGCTACCTTGGAAAACAGTATGGAGTTTCCTCAAAAAATTAGAAATAGAGCTAGGATATGATTTAGTCATCCCACTTCTGGGTATATATCCAAATAAAATGAAATCAGGATCTCAAAGGGATATCTGCACTCCAAAGGTTATTGTAGCATTGTTCACAATAGCCAAGATATGGAAACAACCTAAGAGTCCATCTATGGATGAATGGAAAAAGACACTATATATATATGTATATGAATATGACATGTAATATTATTTTGCCATGAGAAAGAAGGGAATCCTGACATTTGTGACAACATGGATAGACCTTGAGGACATTATACTAAGTGAAATAAATCAGATAGTGAAAGATAAACACTTTGTGATCTTATATGCAGAATTTATAAAAGCCTAACTCATAGAAACAGTGTAGAATGGAGGTTGCCAGGGCCTGGGGATAGGGGAAATGGAAGATATGGGTTAAAGTCTACAAACTTCCAGTAACAAGATGAGTAAGTTCTGGGGATCTAACATACAGCATGGTGACTATAGTTTATAATACCATACTATATAGTTGAAAGTTGTTACAAGAATAAAGCTTAAATGTTCTCACCACAAAAAAATAGTAATTATGTGGGGTAATAAAGGTGTTAATTGATCCTACTATGGTAATCATTTTGTACTATATAAGTATATTAAAGCATCACCTTGTACACCTTAAGCTTTCACAGTGTTATATGTCAATTATATCTCAATAAAACTGGAAAAAAGAATGGGGCTTTGGTCCCTTGGATAACAATTCTATTTCTGATTCACCCTCATATCTAGGGTATAATATTTTTTGATTCTAGATGAAAGCCTAGGGGACTTACCTGCTCCTTTTCTCACCTTGGTAGGCTCCAACCTCCAGTGTTTGTCTCCCAGCCTGTGAGTCTCTCAGAATGTTCAGTTTCTCAAGAATCTCTTCTAGAATTGACATACATCTCTAAAGGAATAATAACTCCTCAAATTTCTCTCACTTCTTTTGAATTATTTGTTCTCTCTAGAACTTCCCCCAAGTAATTCTGCAGCACTGTCATAGCTCTGATAATTTCAAATAGATTTAAATTTTTTTAAAGATCTTCTGGTTACTGTTATCAGAAAATTTGGTCTGAATGTTATATTTCTAGATCAGGGAGTGTTTTAAATTCATCTCAAATCAAACAACTTAGACAAGTCCAAATAAATAGCAAAACCATATATATTTGTTAATTCTTGTTTTATAAATGATATCACCAATGTATAAAGCAAAAAAGGTGTCTTTTCCAAATAACTTACTTATATCAAGACCAATATCAGAAACTGGGTATTTTTCTTTATATCCCAGTGTGTGTGTGTTGTTGGTTTTTTTTTCTCTATATCATGCTGTCCTCTTTAAAACACTCGAATCTCCTCTTCCAGGAGTACCCAAGTTAAACCTTTCTCATTCTTGTTATTACTACCTTACCAAAAGACCACCAGTAGCACTTTTTTGTTTGCACTTTATTATATGTTAATATTCTCATGAAATCAAAAGAGCATTGTCAATACCAGCAATGTTGTAATAAAACTGTTATAGTGTTACATTGCTCAGTGGTGCCAGTGCTTTTAGAAAGAATTTTTGGAATATCTATAAAAATGAAACAATTATACATCTGTAGATGTGCCCTTGGCCCTCCAGAGATAATCTTTGTAGCCTATCCATCAATCCCCAGTTTCTTGTCTCAGGATTATATAGAAATTTTGGAAATTTACAAAATGGTGAGAAATCCTAAGCATTGACATATATGTAATGAAAATTTCTGAGAGGAGGAAATTTACAGACCTTGTAATGTAAGAATTAAGCAAAAGTGCATCTAATGGAAGAATCGATGATGTGTTTACCAAGTACTCTTAGGCGTCAAGATGTAAAAATACACTCAAATGCATTCACATAAAATGGGGGGTGTGTTGTAAAGTTGTGGACATCATGGAAATGTAATTTGGGTGCTACTATACAGGAAGGCTCAAGAAAATCAGACCCAGAAGGGTGGGAGCCAGAGGCCAGAGTTACCTCTGTAATTCTGAGAAGCTACATGGTGTTTGGGGGTCTCTCCCTCTCCCTCTCCCTCTCCCTCTCCCTCTCCCTCTCCCTCTCCCTCTCCCTTCTAATCTGAGTCTTCTCTTTTCTGCTTACCTCTCACCCAGTCAGCTCCTTCTACTTACTTGTAGTTTTTGCTTTCCCATATATTTCTCTTCCTTGTGAATTTGGAATGCCTTTACAAAAGCTCAAGTCCAAACTCCACATTATCATTCTGCTTGAATGCTTAAGAAAGACCAATTGTAGTCTCATCATTCAGTTCAAATTTTCAAGGGAAGGAAACTGATTGGTTCTCAACTAGGGAAATAATGTTCTGATCCTAAATTAGGTGTTATCTTTGGTCCATCAGTCTTGACTGAGGGATGGCAAACATTGGGAAATTAGGAAAATATTATTATGGCTATGTGCTAGAGGTTATGGGCCCTTTTGTCTGCACCAGATGAGGTTAACTTTTAGGATGAAAGAGATACGGATGTCATATCAGCTCTTTGATGATGGATTCTAGGCCAAGCTAACAGGGGTCTGTCTGGTTTTGCCCTCAGCAAGTAGGTCAGGTTCTCAGACTGTTGGCCCCTGGGCTTAGTATGTCAGAGAATGCTTTCATGCTTGAACAGCTGAGGTGTTTTGTTTCGTTTTGAATTTAATACCTATACCTGTGGCATGTACTTCCCAATTCTACACAAGCCCTATAAGCCAACCAATTGCTGTTATTGACCTGACACTAAGAGGAGTTGAAATTTACAGCCCCAAGGTTAGAGAATTTGAGTAAAAGTCTATAATATGTATGAATTTGCCAAGATTATTGTTATAAAGTTGTTGAAATACTTGGCCTATGGAGTAGTTCCTTATAACTAGGCAGGAAGGATCCTTTCCCTTAACATTTAATGTGAACTGGATGTTATGATGGACAGTTTTAATATACTATCTGATAATCACAGAAACTCTGTAAGATATTGATTATTATCTGAATTTGGGGATTAGGAATAGCAATTCTGGGCTTGAGTCCAAATTCTCCTGCTTACCATCTATGTTTCCTTGGAAAGATATTTAAACTCCATTAGTCTCAATTTCCTCCTTTGTAAAATGGTGGTGATAGTACCTATAATATAGGTTTAATGTCAAAATTAAATGATAAAAGTATTTAAAATTACTTACATATAATAGATACTTAAGCATTCCCTTGTCTTTGGCTTCGTGTTTTAGACAATACAAATTTAATTATTTAATGAATCATCTATCATCATCTCTACTCTTGAGCTGTGTGGTTACTGCTTAAGTTGGGAAGATAATTCTGTAATTTGTTTATGCTTCTATATACTCGGGGACCAGTGATATAAATTTGAGTACTAATTGTGTTAATCTACTTGTTATATTAAAGAAGCTAGTCAGAGGAGTAGTAGTGAAGTCACTTAAAATCATTTGGGTAAGGGGGTTGTGATTCTATAGCATCATTTTTTCAGTGTTTTACTCTTCATAAAGGTCAGCACTGTTGTCTCTAAATTTATCTTTAGTCTAACTGTGTTAAAATTGTCACTCCCTAACTGAATTATTGCAGTGTTGTAGGTCCAGGATAATCCATGTACATTTAGATTATTTAAAACATCTCTTGTCAAATCATTCTGTTGGAGCAGGAAACATACAACTTATTCTCATATCATGACATGTGTAAATATGATTACTAGAAGCTATATGTCCTAGTAGATGGTTTATTTTCTTCAGTGTGCTTCATTTTCTCTGGGAAGTTCATTCCAACT
Organism: Lagenorhynchus albirostris; assembly: GCF_949774975.1. NCBI lineage: Eukaryota > Metazoa > Chordata > Mammalia > Artiodactyla > Delphinidae > Lagenorhynchus > Lagenorhynchus albirostris. Next base: position 46,857,184 of record NC_083107.1, on the reverse strand, counting down.
TATCTTTGCATGGGCAACAGGTTCTTGCTTCAAGCTGTCCTACTGCCTTCAGATCTTATTCCCTCCTAATGACCTTTTATAAAGAATTTATTCACTTGTGTGTTTGACTTGGAGACCTGAGAGATTTGATTTTGGGGGGGAAACATGATTTCCTTAGTCTGGAGCTTTAAGTACTTGGGGCATGTCAGGAGAAAAACTCTTGAGGGAACCATGGTCAGATGGATTTTAAAGGTTTACATTTTAATCTGAAGATTATGGGAGGACACTGGAGGACTTTGAGTAGATTAGTGAGCTGATTTTTTGAATATTCCATATTTCCTAAGTGCCTCCCAAATAGATTTTTTTTTGTTTTTTGAAAACGTTTCCTGACCACAATGTAAAAGATAGGATAGAGCAAAAATTGGAGCTATTGCTATAACTCTAGTGGGCCTTGACTAAGGCCTGAAATAAAACTGCAACAGAGAGAATACCAGTGAACGAAAAGAATTAAGAATAGGGGAAGAAAGAGAAGGGGGAAATCAGATTCTCACCATAATATTAATGGGGAAAAAGAAAGCATTTTGCAGTTAGGGCCAAGCTTGTCAGAGGGTGGTTTCAGTTTTATAAAATAGTGTTATCACCATATTCCTCTTTTTGTCTGGCCTCTGGCCCAGTTACTTTCCCTTCTAAAATATTTTTTAAAATAGCTTTAATTATATGGGAAAATGTATGATACCAGAATTGAATATCAAATATTTTTAGAATGTAAATACCTTGCAAAGGTAACATTCCTATGTCAATGAGTATCAATAAAAATATGGATTTTTACATCACAGATTTCCCAATGTGGATGGTGGTATTGTAGAGAGATGGAGGTTGGCATTATAAAGCTAAGAGAGTGGGGAGACTGAATACCTGTTCCAAAGGAGAAGAAAGTAGTAGAGAAGGAGAAAAGAAAGCAGACAGGGGAGGCTCAAGGTCCCTTGTTCATTCACTTCTATCTGTCCTATGTAAGAGAAGGTATTTGTTCACCCACTAGTAATACAGATCTTGGTTTAGGGATTCTGGAGAAAAATCCTTGTTAAAATGTTTTCCTCCCCAATCTGCTATCATGGTCTTAAATTTCTATTCACAATAGAGCCCATAGGGTTAAAGTATTGTTTTTCAGGACTCGAGGTGACTGAAATGGTAGTACAATCACAAATCTATCTATCTATCTACATATCTATCTATCTATTATCTATCATCTGTCTATCTTCATAATTTTGCCTCTCCCAGTACAATGTTTTATCTAAACAGTTCCAGGTACATCCTTTGGGCACAGCAATTGGGCAATTGCCCTGGTCGCCACCCTTGCTATGAGGAATGAGGCATACACAGAGTAATACCAGTTCAGAGGCCTAAGGTAGGAATGAATTTGGTGTTGCAAGGAATACCAAGGGAAACTTCTGTGGTTAGAGTGTAATAAACAGAAGATATTTTGATGTAATTACAGGCCAAAAGATAGACAGGAACAAGATAATATAAGGCCCCATAAGACATAATGGGGAATTTAGACTTTATTAAGGTGCAAAATAAAGCTACTGAAGGATTAAAAGCAGGGGAGGGATATGACAATTAATATTTTATTTTGTCTGCTGTTAGAGAAGAGAGAAGAATAGAAGGGAGATCAAAGAGGAGACTGGGAAGTTTCCAGGGAAAACATAATGATCATTTTGACCAGGGTGGTTGTGGTACAGATGGAGAAAATTGGAGGGATTTCTGTAACGTTCTGGAGTTAGAGTCCACTGATTTTCAAATGGTTCAAATGTGCGGATTATGGGAAAAGAGAAATTAAGAATAGCTTCATTTGTCGTTGATGTCTTTAAAAAGAACAATTTCATGGAAGTGGTAGAGACAGAAGCTCAGGATGAGTAATTTGAGGAGAGAATTAGAGATTGGAAAATAGAGACAGGGAGAAGAGGGAACACTGTAAGGAGTTTTACTGTGGAAAATCTGTATATCTTCTTTGGAGAAATGTCTATTTAGGTCTTCTGCCCATTTTTGGATTGGGTTGTTTGTTTTATTAATATTGAGTTGCATGAGCTGCTTGTAAATTTTGGAGATTAATCCTTTGTCAGTTGCTCCTTTTGCAAATATTTCCTCCCATTCTGAGGGTTGTCTTTTTGTCTTGTTTATGGTTTCTTTTGCTGTGCAAAAACTTTTAAGTTTCATTAGGTCCCATTTGTTTATTTTTATTTCCGTTACTCTAGGAGGTGGGTCAAAAATGATCTTGCAGTGATTTACGTCAAAGAGTGTTCTTCCTATGTTTTCCTCTAAGAGTTTTATAGTGTCTGGCCTTACATTTTGGTCTTTAATCCAGTTTGAGTTTATTTTTGCGTATGGTTTTAGGGAGTGTTCTAATTTCATTCTTTTCCATGTAGCTGTCCAGTTTTCCCAGCACCATTTATTGAACAGGCTATCTTTTCTCCATTGTATATTCTTGCCTCATCAGACATAAGGTGACCATATGTGCATGGGTTTATCTCTGGGCTTTCTATCCTGTTCCATTGATCTATGTTTCTGTTTTTGTGCCAGTACCATACTGTCGTGATTACTGTGGCTTTGTAGTATAGTCTGAAGTCAGGGAGCCTGATTACTCCAGCTCCGTTTTTCTCTCTCAAGATTGCTTTGACTATTCGGGATCTTTTGTGTTTCCATGCAAATTGTGAAATTTTTTGTTCTAGTTCTGTGAAAAATGCCAGTGGTAGTTAGATAGGGATTGCATTGAATCTGTAGACTGCTTTGGGTAGTATAGTCATTTTCATAATGTTGATTCTTCCAATCCAAGAACATGGTATATCTCTCCATCTATTTGTATCATCTTTAATTTCTTTCATCAGTGTCTTATAGTTTTCTGCATACAGGTCTTTTGTCTCCTTAGATAGGTTTAATCCTAGGTGTTTTATTCTTTTTGTTGCAATGGTAAATTGGAGTGTTTTCTTAATTTCTCTTTCAGATTTTTCATCATTAGTGTATAGGCATGCTAGAGATTTCTGTGCATTAATTTTGTATCCTGCTACTTTACCAGATTCATTGATTAGCTCTAGTAGTATTCTGGTAGCCTCTTTAGCATTCTCTGTGTATAGTATCGTGTCATCTACAAGCAGTGACAGTTTTACTTCTTCTTTCCCAATTTGGATTCCTTTTATTTCTTTTTCATCTCTGATTGCTGTGGCTAAAAATTCCAAAACTATGTTTAATAATAGTGGTGAGTGTGGGCAACCTTATTTTCTTCCTGATCTTAGTGGGAATTGTTTCAGCTTTTCAACATTGAGAACGATGTTGGCTATGGGTTTGTCATATATGGCCTTTATTATGTTGAGGTAAGTTCCCTCTGTGCCTACTTTCTGGAGGGTTTTTATCATAAATGGTGCTGAATTTTGTCAGAAGCTTTTTCTGCATCTATTGAGATGATCATATGTTTTTTCTCCTTCCATTTGTTAATATGGTTTATCAAATTGATTGATTTGCATATATTGAAGAATCTTTGCATTCCTGGGATAAACCCCATTTGATCATGGTGTATGATCCTTTAATGTGCTTTGCATTCTGTTTGCTATTATTTTGTTGAGCATTTTTGCATCTATGTTCGTCAGTGATATTGGCCTGTAGTTTTGTTTTTTTGTTACATCTTTGTTTGGTTTTGGTATCAGGGTGATGGTGGCCTCATAGAATGAGTTTGGGAGTGTTCATCCCTGTGCTATTATTTTGGAAGAGTTTGAGAAGGCGTGGTGTTAGCTCTTATTTAAATGTTTGACAGACTTCTCCTGTGAAGCCATCTGGTCCTGGGCTTTTGTTTGTTGGAAGATTTTTAATCACAGTGTCAATTTCAGTGCTTGTGATTGGTCTGTTTATATTTTCTATTTCTTCCTGGTTTAGTCTCAGAAGGTTGTGTTTTTTTAAGAATTTGTCCATTTCTCCCATGTTGTCCATTTTATTGGCATATAGTTGCTTGTAGTAATCTCTCATGTTCCTTTGTATTTCTGCAGTGTCAGTTATTTCTCCTTTTTCATTTGTAATTCTATAGAGTTGAGACTTTTCCCTTTTTTTCTTGATGAGTCTGGGTAATGGTTTATAAATTTTGTTTATGTTCTCAAGGAACCAGCTTTTAGTCTTACTGATATTTGTTTTTGTTTCCTTCATTTCTTTTTCATTTATTTCTGATCTGATGGTTATGATTTCTTTCCTTCTGCTAACTTTGCAGTTTCTTTTGTCCTTCTTCCTCTAATTGCTTTAGGTGTATGTTTAGGTTGTTTATTTGAGATTTTTCTTGTTTCTTGTGGTAGGATTGTATTGCTATAAACTTCCCTCTTAGAACTGCTTTTGCTGCATCCCATAGGTTTTGGGTCATTGTTTTCATTGTCATTTGTCCCTAGGTATCTTTTGATTTCCTCTTTGATTTCTTCAGTGATCTCTTGGTTATTTAGTAGCATATTGTTTAGCCTTCATGTGTTTGTATTTCCAACAGTGTTTTCCCTGTAATTGATATCTAGTCTCGTATTCTTGTGGTCAGAAAAGATACTTGATATGATTTCAATTTTCTTAAATTTACCAAGGCTTGATTTGTGACCCATGATATAATCTGTCCTGGAGAATGTTCCATGAGCACTTGAGAAGAATGTGTATTTTGTTGTTTTCAGATAGAATATCCTATAAACATCGATCAAGTCCATCTTGTTTAATGTGTCATTTAAAGCTTGTGTTTCCTTATTTATTTGCATTTTGGTTGATCTTTCCATTGGTGAAGGTGGGGTGTTAAAGTACCCTACTATTATTGTGTTACTGTCGATTTCCCCTTTTATGGCTGTTAGCATTTGCTGTATGTAATGAGGTGCTCCTATGTTGTGTGCATAAATATTTACAGTTGTTATATATTCTTCTTGGATTGATACCTTGATCATTCTGTAGTGTCCTTCTTTGTTTCTTGTAATAGTCTTTAAAGTCTATTTTGTCTGAAATGAGAATTGCTACTCCAGTTTTCTTTTGATTTCCATTTGCATGGAATATCTTTTTCCATCCTCTCGCTTTCAGTGTGTATGTGTTCCTAGGTCTGAAGTGGGTCTCTTGTAGACAGCATATGTACAGGTCTTGTTTTTGTATCCATTCAGCCAGCTTGTATCTTTTTGTTGAAGCATTTAATCCATTTACATTTAAAGTAATTATCAATATGTATGTTCCTATTACCATTTTTGTAATTGTTTTAAGTTTGTTATTGTAGGTCTTTTCCTTTTCTTGTGCTTCCTGCCTAGAGAAGTTCCTTTAGCATTTTTTGTAAAGCTGGTTTTGTGGTGCTGACTTCTCTTAGCTTTTGCTTGTCTTTAAGTGTTTTAATTTCTTGTTCGAATCTGAATGAGATCCTTGTTATGTAGTGTAATCTTGGTTGTAGGCTTTTGCCTTTCATCACTTTAAATATGTCCTGCCACGCCCTTCTGCCTTGCAGAGTTTCTGCTGAAAGATCAGTTGTTAACCTATGAGGATTCCCTTGTATATTTTTTGTTGCTTTTCCCTTGCTGCTTTTAATATATTTTCTTTGTATTTAATTTTTCATTGTTTGATTAGTATGTGTCTTGGCATGTTTCTCTTTGGATTTATCCTATAGGGGACTCTCTGCACTTCCTGGACTTGATTGACTATTTCCTTTCCCATGTTAGGGAAGTTTTCAACTATAATCTCTTCAAATAATTTCTCAGACGCTTTCTTTTTCTCTTCTTGGTCTGGGACCCCTATAATTCGAATGCTGGTGCGTTTAATGTTGTCCCAGAAGTCTCTGAGGCTCTCCTCAATTCTTTTCATTCTTTTTCTTTATTCTGCTCTGTGGCAGTGATTTCCACTATTTTATCTTCCAGGTCACTTATCCGTTCTTCTGCCTCAGTTATTCTACTATTGATTCCTTCTAGAGAATTTTTATTTCATGTATTGTGTTGTTGATCATTGTTTTGTTGCTGTTTAGTTCTTCTAGGTCCTATTAAACATTTCTTGTATTTTCTCCTTTCTATTTCCAAGATTTTGGATCATCTTTACTCTGAATTCTTTTTCAGGTAGAGTGCTTATTTCCTCCTAATATTTGGTCTGGTGGATTTTTACCTTGTTCCTTCATATGCTGTGTGTTTCTCTGTCTTCTAATTTTTCTTAACTTACTGTTTTGGGGGTCTCCTTTTCGCAGGCTGCAGGTTTGTAGTTCCCATTCTTTTTGGTGTCTGCTCCCAGTGGGTGAGGTTGGTTCAGTGGGTTGTGTAGGCTTCCTGGTGGAGGACACTAGTGCCTGTGTTCTGGTGGATGATGCTTGTTCTTGTGTTTCTTTTGGACAAGACCACTTCTGGTGGCATGTTTTGGGGTGTCTGTGACCTTATGATGATTTTAGGCAGCCTCTCTGGCAATTGGTGGGGTTGTGTTCCTGTCTTTCTAGTTGTTTGGCATGGGGTGTCCAGCACTGGAGCTTGCTGGTCGTTGAGTGGGACTGGGTCTTATCCTTGAGATGGAGATCTCTGGGAGACCTCTCACCGACTGATATTATGAGAGGCTGAGAAATCTCTGGTGGACCGCTACTTTGGACTCAGCTCTCCCACCTCAGAGGCTCAGGCCTGACACCTGGCCAGAGCACCAAGACCCTGTTAGCCACATGGGTCAGAAAAAAAGGTAGAAAAGAAAAAAAAAAGAAAGAAAGAAAATTAAATAAATAAAGTTATTAAAATAAAAAAATTAAAAAATATTATTAACATAAAAGAGTAATTAAGAAAATGAAAAAGAAGAGAGCAACCAAACCAATAAACAGTTCCACCAATGATAAGAAGTTCTAAAACCTGTACTAAAAGAAACAGACCGCCAGAACCCTAGGACAATTGGTGAAGGCAAACCTATACAGACACAATCACACAAAGATGCATACACATACGCACTCATAATAAGCGAAAAGGAGAAAATATATATATATATATAATATATATAAAAGAAAGACAGCAAGCAAATTAATAAATAAATCTACCAATGATAATAAGTTCTAAATACTAAACTAAGATAAACATAAAACTAGAAACAAATTAGATGAAGAAAGCAAACCCCAAGTCTACATTTGCTCTGGAAGTCCACCGCCTCTGTTTTGGGATGATTTGTTGTCTATTCAGGTATTCCACAGATGCAAGGTACACCAGGTTATTGTGAATATTTAATCTGCTGCTCCTGAGACTGCACAGGGAGATTTCCCTTTCTCTTCTTTGTTCGCACAGCTCCTCAGGTTCAGCTTTGGATTTGGCCCCGCCTCTGCACGTAGGTTGCCCTCTGGCGTCTGTTCTTCACCCAGACAGGAGGGGGTTAAAGAAGCATCTGATTTGGGGGCTCTGGCTCACTCAGGCCAGGGGGAGGGAGGGGTACTGTTGTTATAATTGGAATGCGGGGCGAGTGTGCAGCAGCAAAGGCCACCATGATGTTGCAACAACTTGAGCTGCGCCTTTGTTCTCCTGGGAAGTTGTCCCTGGATCATGGGACCCTGGCAGTGGCGGGCTGCACAGGCTCCCAGGAGGGGAGGTGTGGATAGTGCTTGCACACAGGCTTCTTGGTGGCTGCAGCGGCATGCCCATCTCTGGTGTACGCACTGATAGCCGTGGCTTGTGCCTGTCTCTGGAGCTCGTTTAGGCAGTGCTCTGAATCTCCTCTCCTTGCCCACCCCGAAGCAATGGTCTCTTGACTCTTAGGCAGTTCCAAACTTTCTCCCGGACTCCCTCCCAGCTAGCTGTGGCACACTAGCCCCCTTCAGGCTGTGTTCACGCAGCCAACCCCAGTCCTCTCCCTGGGATCTAACTGCAGTGTACATCTTAAATGTGCTTGCCTTAAATTTGTAATTCTGTATGCTCTGACTCTAAGGCAGTTTTAGCTTTTAAATCCAGACTCTACATGTAAGTATTAAACTGTGTGTTTAATTAGAAGTTTTATTTGACCTTCTAATTTCACTGTTTGATGGCAGATGTATAGAATACAAGGTTTAACAAAAGGGCTCTTTTATTTGAATTGAAGAATATGTTCATGGCATGGAGATTTAGAAGCTAGCTAAAGACTCAATTTCTCTTTTGGCTATAAACCAAAACCAAAAATGTCTCCTTCTTTATTTGAATAGAATTACAAATAATGTAAAATGTCATTTATAACAACAACCACATAAATTTATAGGATTTAAAAAAAATGTCAAGGCTACCAAATATTTTATCTTCATTGGTCAAGACCCTAGATTGCCAGTGATCTCAGACACAATTCTGAGGTAGTAAAAACACTTTAAATCTCATCTTCTGCAATAAGTGATTTAATCTCAAAAACTTTTTCCAGGTTCTAATTCCATTGGTGCTACTATTTGATTGTCTATAAAGCAATCATTAGCCACTAGCCATATGTAAAAGTAATCAGCTTCTCTGTAAATTTAGTGGATTTCAGCCTGTTGAGGGTTAAGTTTTTGGCAGACCAATATTCTATTATTTGTGTTACTTGGAGACTGTCAGAAAGTGACCTTTAGGGGACATATAAAAAGATGGTTAAAATCTTTATAAATAACTGGAAGAATTTAGATGTAGCCTCTAGTCAAAAAGCCACTGTATTATATAGAGCTGTCCATGGAAGAATATTTTGGCACAGTAAAATGGCTGGGATTTATTCATCCATTTACTCATTCAGCATACATACTATCAATTCAGTGACTATTATGTGTCAGATATGCTTCTAGGCAAGGGGGATACAGTAATAAATAGGATAGACAACTTCTTTGCCATCTAGGAGCTTACATCATAATGGGAAGATAGACAATAAACAAATAAATATATACTATGTCAGGTAGAGCTATGGGTAACCAAAAACACAGTGGAAGGCATAAGGGATCGTGGGGAAGAGGATGTTGATATTTTATAAGATTCATTAAGAAAGGCCTAATTGAAAAGGGAAGGAAAAAATTCATGCATCTATTTGGGAGAAAACCACTTCATGCAGAGGCTAAATCCAGTACAAAAGCCCTGAATTTGGATAGTGTTTGTCATATTTGAAAAGTAAAGTAAGGCCAGTGTAGCTGGACTGGAGTGGAAAAGGAGATAAGAGATAGTATACAAGGTTATAAGATACTGAGGAGGCCTGAACATCTAGGTTTTACAGGTGACTATTTGTATTCTGGCTCTTTTTCTGAGTGAAATGATTAATGATTGGATGGCTTTGAAAGGAGAAACAACACAATATGACTTTTGTATTCTAAAAGAATCACTCTGATTGCTCTGTGAAGAATAAATGTATAAGGAGCTAAGAATGGACCAAAGGAAGTGTTTAAGAGGTTATTACGATAATTTGGAAAACAGATGACATCGACAGTATAGTAAAAATAAGAGAGTAGATGTTTTATATCAATTGAGGATTGAACTAACAGGTTTTTAAAGATGGATGTACATGAGGTATGAGAAAAAGAGGGAAGACAGATGACATGATACATTTTAGTCTACTGTGGAAAATTAGAATGACCATTTTCAGAGATGAGAAATAGAAGAAGCAGGCTGCAGAAAAAGCAGGTGTTTGATTCTGGATACATTGTGTTTGAGATGTTTATTATACATTTAAATGGAAATATTGAGTAGCAACCAGAGATATAAGAGTATGACATTCAAGGCAGATTATAGACATACATTTGGGAATTATCAGCATACAGGAAATATAAATGATGTTAAATGCTTAAAGACTTGAAGATATTATTGGGACTGAGTTTTCTGTTTTTGTGTGGGGTGGGGATGAATCTTAGTTCCCCAACCAGGGATTGAACCCGGGCCCAGGCAGTGAAAGCCTGGAATCCTAAGCACTGTGCCACCAGGGAACTCCCTGGGAATTTTATAGAGTAGTTGAGGATTGAATCTGGGGGCACTTCAGCTTTTAAAATTTGAGGAGATTTCTTTAAAAAAAAACTAGCAAAGAGAAATATGAAAAGTGGCTAGTGAAGTGAAGCAATTGTTTAAAGAATACACAGTAATAAATCATGTCAAACTCAGCTGATAGATCAATTAAAATAAATATTGAGTAGTGATCATAGAAGTTGGTCAAATGAAAGTTATCAGAGACCTTGACAGGAAGGTCATTAAATAGGAAAGAAGGATTCAGAGATAGAACTCTTCACGTTTTTTGCTAGGGAGACTGGAACTCATAAATGAACTAGTGTATTAATTTATGTATATAAATAGAAGGACTTAATTAAATAATTGTACTTATAATCAATTTATGATAATTCTGACAGAATACTATATTGTGTTTTCTAGACAAGATACAGGGATTAATATTTTAATCTTACCAAGGTAGCTTTGGAACATTCATATTAAATCTTTCCCCTGATCCCCCCTACTGCACTCATTTTCTAGCTAAGTTACTATTATTTAACTACATTGACATGTCATCTTTGTGAAGATTAAAAAAAACAATAGCACATTGTCCCAACTTCATAGTGCTTGCCTAAGGTTGAATCTTAATCAAAATATTAGAAAATGTTCCTCTCTCCTATGCTCCCCACCTCCATGCTGACACGTTTAAGAAAAATAACAGTATAATACAGCCTCCACCATAAACACAAAGTATCACTAGAGATATTTGAAGCCTGTGATGTGCTGAGGGTAACTATAGCAATAATAATCTTCATTCCCAGTCCAATTGCTGACTCTAATATCATAATCTCCCACACTAAAACCCTTACAGAAGTAAAGGTGTGCTCATCTCCAAGCATAAACATAATTGACCTCAGTATCTAGGGCCCCATAAAGCATGTCCAGTGTTCAAGAAATAATTACAAAGGCCACAAAAAGACAAGAGAAAACACATTCTGAAAAGACAAATAAATTTACATACTTAGGCTCAGATACGACACAAATGTTGTAACTATAGGCATTTAAAATAACTAAGATTATTAAGTCACAGCTGCTCATGAAAAAGGTAGACAACGTGTAAGTCAAGGTTGGTAACTTATACAGAAAAATAAAAAAACTATAAGAAATCAAATGGAAATGCTAGAAATCAAAATCATAGCAACTAAAATGAAGAATGCCTTTTTCAAGCATATCAGATGACTCAAAAGAGTCAAAGAATGAATCAGTGATAGCAGGACAATAGAAATTACCAAAATTGAAAAGCAAAAAAGAAAAAAAATATGTTAAAAAAAGCAATCAAAGAGAATGTAAAATAGTTAAACATATACATAATCCCAGATTATTTTAAATACGTCTATTGGAAACCAAGAGCACACTGGGGTTTTTTTGGGGAGAGGGGGCAGAGAGAAAGAGAGGGAGGGGAGAGAGAAAAAGAAGCAGAATCATGCTCAATTAGACCAAGATAAGGCAAAAAACGGAATGATACAAATCAAAACCAGCTATAAACAGGGTACATTTTAATCCAACCATGTAAATATATATATATATATATATATATATATATATATATATATATATATATATATACACACACACACACACTCACTTTAATGTGACTGTCTAAACTATCAGTTAAAAGATGAGGATCATCAGGTTAGGTAGAAAATTCAAGTCCCTTGCTATCTACAAGAAACCCATTTTAAATAATAAGATATAGAAAGGCTAAAGTAAAAGGATGTTCTAAAGCCAAAACAATGAGAACATGTCAATGGAGATAGTAACAAACATGAAGAAGGTCTCAATAGCCGAAGCAGGAACAATTTGAGAAAAAATAAATAATGTGTTATTGGATTACAACACAAAGTATAAAATGAATATCCATGTAAATAAATAAATAAATGGAGGAGGGAGGACAAACCAATCTTACAGAATTTCAGATGATATATGTAGATCTCCCCTAAGTTTAATCCACCTACTCCCAACCTTAGGTATGGACTGGACTTAGTGACTTGTTTCCAAAGAATGGAATGTGGAAAATGGAAAAATCATAATAAGAGGATACTATGAAAAACCCTATACCTATAAATTTGATCATTTAAATAAAATTCAGTTCTTTAAAAGACACCAAACTGTGAAAAACTCACTAAAGAATAATTAGAATACCTGAATAGTGAGAATGAGGGAGAGAGGAAAAGGGGATGAGGGGGTTGGGGGTGAGGAAGAGAGAGAGAGAGAGAGAGAGGGAGGGAGAGAGAGAGAGGGAGAGAGAGAGAGGGGGAGAGAGAGAGAGAGAGAACCATATCATATTACTGGTAAAATGCACACACAAACACACAGCTATTCAAAGAAAGAGATTATATCTATATATAACTTAAACACACACACATATAGATAGATGATTGATAGATATAGATAGATAGATAGAAAGATAGATAGATAGATAGATTGAAGGTTATAAGTAATTGAATGTGTTGTTAACCACCCCCCAACAAAGAAAACCCTAGGTGCGGATGATTTCACTAGCAAATTCTACCAGACACTTAGGAAAGAAATAATACCAATTCTACAAAATCACTTGCAGAAACGTAAAAAATAGGGAATGCTTCCTAACTCATTTTATGAAGCCAACAAAATAGTACAGTCATTTTAGTTAAAGTATGGTTGCATTTTAAAGTTAAATACACTTAAAATATGACTCAGGTATTCCATTCTTAGAAACTACCAAAAGAAAAGACGGCATGTATCCACACGTTGGCTTTTAATGATTGCTCTAAGGAGCATTCATTATTCATAATTGTCCCAAATCTGGAACAACCACATGATCATCAACTGGTAAATGGATAAACAAATCTAAACAAATTGGTTTACACACACAGACACTTGTGTGTGTGTGTGTACACTTGAATACTATTCATCAATAAAATACAGAAAAGTACTAAGAATTTTATAGTGTCCAGCCTTACATTTAGATCTTTTATTCATTTTGTGTTTATTTTTGTGTATGGTGTTAGAGAATGTTCTAATTTCATTCTTTTACATGTAGCTGTCCAGTTTTCCCAGCACCACTTATTGAAGAAGCTGTCTTTTTTCCATTGTATATTCTTGCCTCCTTTGTCATAGGTTAGTTGACCATACGTGAGTGGGTTTATCTCTGGGCTTTCTATGTTCCAAATCATCATTTTCAAAAACAAACTTGCATCTAACCATTCCCCACAACAAAAATTTCTGCCAAGTCAGGCCCAGTTTTGTGAAACAAGGAACGATTGTTTGCCCCAGCTGAAGCCACATTCACAAAAACCTAGTAATGAAAGGAAAATAAAGAGTGTTTGTGGAAGTCTTCAAACCATTCGTTACTGGAGCTAAGAGGCCTCTTTCATTTCCATTGACTTAAATTTCTGGCAAGTCTAGATAAGTATGTTTAGAAATAACTTTTGTCACATAATTTGATGTTGGTGTTCAGTCTGTAAAAAATAGGGAAGGGAAGAACTTTGTATTGGTTCAAAATTGAGTATCAAATTGTGTGTCTCCAAAAAAACATTTTAGAATTTGTTTCTGAAGGCTTTATGTTAAAACTTAGTGAACAGTCAGATGTAGAAGGATATGCCCACATATTACCAGACCTGTTTTGTGTGATGATGTCTCCATAATATTTAGGGTATAAGGAAGTGCAAGAAGTGAATCTTTTCATCACCAAAAGCTTGTTATCTGAATCATGTATATTTGCCTGTACATCACTTTTAAGTATATTTAAAGAGTGTTTCTTCTCTAATTTAAAATTGTATTTTGTTACTTCTCTCAAAACATACTTATTGGGCATCTGCCGTGTGTAAAGGTCTGTCCTAGGTACTGATCACATAGCAGAGGACAAAAGTGACACAGCTCCCCACCTATGAGACCTATTATTCTAATGGAGATGAAAAGTTCTTATTTTTAAAACCCTATAAAACAAATATACAATTACAACATGGAATAAGTCCTAGGAAACAATATACTGTGAGAGAGTGGAACTGACAACACAAAGCTTTGTGAAATGAACAGAAGACCTTGCTGCAACTTTGTGGTTGAGTTTGGTGTTGTGTGCAGGTGTTAGCAAAGAAAGCGAGAATGGCATTGGTGGAGATGTTGAAGCAAGTTTCTAAGCTGACCTTAGCAGTTTAGAGAAGCTCAAAGAACTCCTTGGGGCTGATATATAGGAACAAAAAATAGATCAGTCCAAGGTGAGTTTGGAAAGATAAAAGGTAACATGCCTGGTAGAGCATTACAAAACTGTGGTAAAGGAAGAAGGGCCTAAAAGAAATGGGTAGCATGTCACACACATTTGACTACACAGGCCAAATTGTTGTTCACTATTTCCCAATTATCTCACAGCTTTTTTTTACAGCTTATTTGCTTGAATGAGGGCTTTTGATTATGTCTTTTGGCTTCTTCCCTTAGACCCTGCCCTTTTTGTTTTGTTTTGTTTTCTGAGTATCATTATAAACATATCTGATTTTATATATGTAGTATATTTTAATCAATTGCAATAACTATTCTTGTTTGATATTCAAATTGTTCCATCTTTGGCCAATAGGAAGAATCTTAAATTTGGCTCTATGTCACCTTGATATGACTCCCATTAGTCTCACACTTATTCACTTGCTTTCTGGAGTAACAAAGTGCCCAAACCAGGAATCTACTATTCTTCCAAGTAGCATTAGTTTTTGAGACTACCATCTGAGTCCTAAGTGGGGTCATTGCTACTGTATTATTACTGTTTCTAGGTCTTTTCAGTGATATATTTTTATATTGGCATTTCCAATCCAAATGTAGCATGATAGAAATTTTTTTTTCAAATTTTCCTTTTTTAAAAATATTGGAGAATAGTTGATTTACAATGTTATGTTTCAGGTGTACAGCAAAGTGAATCAGTTACACATATACGTATACAGTAAGTCCCCTACATATGAACGAGTTCCGTTCCAAGGGCGCATTCCGTTAGTAAGTCCAATTTGTTCCTAAGTTCCTAAGTCCAACTTGTTCATAAGTCCAACAAAGTTAGCCTAGGTACCCAACTAACACAATCGGCTATATAGAAGTGTACTGTAATAGGTTTATAATGCTTTTCACACAAATAATACATAAAAACAAACAAAAAATAAAGAGAACATTTTAAATCTTACAGTACAGTACCTTGAAAAGTACAGTAGTACAATACAACAGCTGGCATACAGGAACTGGCATCGAGGGAACAGGCAAGAAGAGCTACTGACTGGAGGAGGGTGAGGAGATGGGAGATGGTAGAGCTGAAGGATTGTCAGCAATAGGAGATGGAGGACAAGCTGCAATTTCACTCACGCCTGACGTTGATGGAACATATGTTCGCATCTTTGAAAGTTTGCAGCTTGAAGGATCGTATGTAGGGGACTTACTGTATTCACTCTTTTTTAGATGTTTTTCCCATATAGACCATTACAGAGTATTGGGTAGAGTTCCCTGTGCTATGCAGTAGGTTCTTATTAGTTATCTATTTAATTTTCTTGATTTTATATTTGTTTCTCTTTTTTCTAATACTGACAACATGAGCTCCAAATAACGCATTGAAATTCTTAAAAACTACTCAGTCTACTGATGGAAATGTGGTTATCTTCCTGGGGGTAACACTGCCCCTTCCCTCAGGCTGCATTTGTAAAAGGAGAAGGACATCTTTTGTTGATATGTGATGGGAGGTGGTGCTGCTAGTATATAACTTCCAGAGGGTCAAGGATAATGAACCCTGAAAAGTACCATACATTTTTACACACGAAGAATTGCTCAGCCTAAAATGCTAATAACACATCTGTAAAGAAATACATAGAAGCAGAGAGGGATTTACCAGAAAGCTAAGGAGACTTAATCTTCAGGGCCTCTCACTTGCAGTAGTTCCTTGATAGGTTCTAGGAGTACTCTAGCATCCCAGAAACATACTCACATGGTCACATATTCCTTTTTAAATTAGCTGTAGTAAACTATTTTAACTGAAATTGATGAAGACCTCCTCTCCTTCCACTCTGGCTTTGACTTCCCGCTCACACTTACCTTTACCTTTGGTGGCATTGAAGTGGCTACAAGGGATTTTTTTAATGTGGATGTGGTTGGCTTTTGTTTAGTGGTACATACGTATGTGGTTTGTTATTACCAAGTAAAGTTTGATTGTTGCTAGCAGTCCAGTATAAGTACAGCTTCCTGTAGCTCTCCTCAATGCATCTTGAAGAAAAGTTGTATTATCTTATAAATATGCCCTATGGTACCTATCTCCATACTTAAATAGGTAGGAGAGAAGATTCAAAGCTAGTCTATCCAATCTTCCAATCGTGGTATGGTTCAAAGTGTAATTGGCATATTTGTTTTTTATGGATTCTAAGTCAAAAATAATAGTTCTATCCTTGGAGGAAATTATCAAGAAATTTTAAGTTCTATTTGTGGGGTGTGTGTGTCTGTTTTCTTTTTTGATACTACTTGTAAAAACTAAAATATATCAAAATTCTTGTGCTTGAAAGACTCAATATAGTGGTATTTAAATATCCAGTGTATTTGGGTGTGAAATAACATGATTTATGCTTCAAAACTATTAACAGTAAAAAAAAAAAATTTTGCCCAAACATGCCAGAGGGAAGATTAAATTATTTTCTATCCTCTTTCATGGAATATTATTACAAAATTCTTGTCAAATGAAGAAAGAAAAAAATACAGTAGAGGTATATCATGTACTTAATTAAATCAAAAATAGATTTGGTGGTATTTGTCAATGTGTTGAAATTTTGAGTTTCTGTTAATCATTTTTCATTTTAAGTAAATATTATATCATACTTAATTTCGTATATTATTTTCTTAAAGACCTCATACTCTCAATTGCATAATCTCAGGCTCTATAAAACCTGAATCTTTCTTCATATAGAAAGAAATAGAAAGCCCTGTGCACTAGTCCAGTGACAAATGGTGATTTGTACTGGTTTGGTGATAACAGAGACATGGATAATTCAGAGATACCTGGTAGATAAAATATACTATACTTTGGAAACTAGATTCAGTGATGTCACAAAATACGTATTAAAGAAAAAATTACATTTGAACCAACTCTCCAGTTTTTTACACACCATTATTTTTCCTCATAGGATTGGCCACCTTTTCACACATTATGTTTTTAATTCCTAACAATGTTTGTAAATATTTTGGTTAGACATCATTGTCCTTGAGTTATAAGGAAAAAGACAAAAAAAGTTTAGAAGACTGACTCCCAAAGTTCTTGACCTTAGTGTTATCAATATAATCTTGATCTTTTCTTTTCCTTGCTTAGCTGTTCTACAAAGATTTATTCAGAGCTATAATACAATGGTTAAATTTCTCAATCAAACATGTCTCTATCAAAAGCAAGAAGAGGAATAGCTGAGGCTAGAAACTTTGTGGTCTAAACTTAGAATCAGAATAAGTAGGTAAATCTCTCATTGTGTGTGTGTGTGTGTGTGTGTGTGTGTGTGTGTGTGTATTTTACCTGAAATCCAATGGTAAAAATAAAGAATTTGTCTTTCATTTCAGGCAAAGTTCTTTTTTTTTGTAAAGAAATCCCAGTGATTTATATTGTCTCTTTTTTTTTAGTAAATTTATTTTATTTATTTATTTTTGGCTGTGTTGGGTCTTCGTTGCTGCATGCAGGCTTTCTCTAGTTGCAGCGAGTGGGGGCTACTCTTCATTGTGGTGCACAGGCTTCTCACTGCGGTGGCTTCTCTTGTGCGGAGCATGGGCTGTAGGCACGCGGGCTTCAGTCGTTGTGGCTCGCGGGCTCCAGAGCACAACCTCAGTAGTTGTGACTCACGGGCTATTTGCTCTGTGGAATGTGGCATCTTCCCGGACCAGGGCTCAAACCCGTGTCCCCTGCATTGGCAGGTGGATTCTAAACCACTGCGCCATCAGGGAAGCCCTAAAGTTCTTTTTTCAACAAGATAAATAAATAAATCAAAATACTATATAAAAGGCCAATTCCTTAATATTTTACTTGTTAATATTTTACTTGTTTGCCTTAATCTTTTGTTTTCTAATACATACTCAATGTCAACTGCCAGAGGTGAAGCAAGCTTTTGATATTTCCCTTTAAACTTTCCCTGTTAGACTTGGTCACTGAAAATCCCCTGAAATTGTGGTTTGTACAACTGATCATGTTTCTGTACATTATTATCCCTGTTATTTATATTTCTCTAGTCAAGCACTCTCCACTCTCCCTCTCTGCCCTAGCCTCTTTCAAATATGTGTTCAATTTCCTTTTCTAAGCACTGGCCCTAGAACCATATCATTTACAGATATTATCAAGTTGACGCTCAAAAGCCAGAGCAATTCCAAGTCAGCATTTAAGTTGGAGCCCTATGGTGATAATTCATATGTTATAAGAAACTGTGCAGGGGTTTCAATAGGTTGTACACTGCCTTCCAAACCCCTGGTGACCCAGTATAGGAACAGAGAATAAGGCAGTGCTGTGCCTCACTTTGCCCTCATGGTGCACAGATGGAATGTTTGTAAACCATGTCCTTTGTCGAACATAATAAAAGAGTGGTTTCCAGAAAAGAAAAACTATTGTAATTTGTTTGGTAAAGTGGATAATTTGTCTATAAAACACCTAACCACCTACCCATTTTTCTTGCCTGTATATTTCAAAACTTTGTATACTATATCCCTCTGCCTCTTTGGAAGCCTCATTTCCAGACTTACCACTATTCTTTCTGGCAACTATAATTTCTTCATTTCTTTTCTTTCTTTCCAGTTGAAAGACTTTATATATCTCTCAAACCTGGTACATTTACTCCATTTTCACTGCTACTTTCTTTGGCCAAATTGCCACATTCTTTTCCTGGAATACTGAAATTACATTTGAGCTGGGCTTTCTGCATATACCTTTTCTCCTTCTTATTTCCTACCCCTAGTATTCCCCAAAGTGTGGCCATAAGTGATCTTTATACAGGTTGAATCTTTTGCACCCTGTTTAAATATGACTTTTCATTAAAGTTGAAATCCCAAATCTTGCCAGCTCATCTCAAGCTCCTCTTCCTCTTATTCTTTGCACTCTACCCAAATTGGCTCTTTTCAGTTCCTGTGATGAATTCCCCCCCCCCCCGTTTTATGTTACCAAATAAGTTCACTCTCATATCTCGAAGCTTGGTTTAATTGTCACATGTTCAAAGAGGTCTTAAATGATAAATCAGATTGGGTTGTATACCCCTCTGTTATTTCATAATACTTTGTATTTTTTTCCTAACAACCTCAGTTTCTAGATTGTATATACATTACTATTGTGGTTAAATAGTAAATTGAAAAATTGGTTTTATAATGTCTACCACCTTGGCTAAAATAAAAGCTTAAAGAGAGCAGGCATTGTATCTATTTTGTTTAACACTAAATCTCCAATAGTTCACAATTCCTTTCATACAGTAAGAGTTTAATAAGTCTTTGTTGAATGAAAAATAAATAAATAAATGAATTATCTCATTCCAGAACTGAAGGCTTTTGATGATATCCTTTTCAAAATTCTCTTGTAACTTGACTTCTGGTGAGCTCCATCTTCCTGAATTTGCTTCTATATGTTTATTTCTCTTTATCTTTTTAATGTATTTATTTTCCTTATTTAAGCCTTTAAATAGATAATTATTGCTTGGGTGTTTTTTGTTTTCTATTTCTCTGAAGATTAAGACTTGGCTTCCTTTGTCTATCCAAGTTATGCCCTACTGGAGAACTCCTCCATTTTCATTACCTCAACTACCACGTAATTTATTGGAAAAAATGGAATCATACTGGTCCTGTGGTTCAGCCACTTATTTAATGGTTGACTCTTCTTCACTGCCAAACAAATGTTCATTAAACTAAAGTTAGATATCTTTAAGATTGGGAATCTCCTTTATTTTGAAGCAAACAATCACAATTTCAGGCAGTTTGAATGGTCAAAAAAAAAATTTAATGCCACTAAATTCCATCTCATTGTAGTTTCCATATACATAGGCATACACACACAGAGTCTTAATATTTGAATATAGTTATCATGACCCATGGGTGTTTTGTTATTTTAACCAGTTCTTATATGCTGTGGTTTTATGTTTTCTCATGGCTCTTTTCATTTGCCTTTGTCTCTGGCCCTCCTAACATAGGGTAACTATTGTGGAAAGTAATATTCCGGACCTGGTCTATCCAATTATACTTCTGCTACCTATAACTACACTGTCAATTTTATTCATCACAATCAAGAAATCTTTGCTATTAAGTATCACAAACTGTGATATATTTTTTCTGTATGTGATATATTTATTAAGGGCTTTGTCAGTTCTTCCATGTGCAGATAGAATAATCCCAAAAACAATAAATTCTGTGCCTAATATATTATCTTTTTAAAGCTGTTTCATCATAATCTCACTCTTGTCTTCAGTTAATGGAATCATAATTTGACATAATTATATTAGTTATTAGATATAATTACTCAGAAAAATTTACTGTTGAGTCCACATTGTTATAGGACCGATACATACTTTTATATAGCTCATTATAATAGTTATATTTTCAATTTTTTTTGTTCTTTCATTCTGACTCTTAGAAATTTCTCTTCCCTTGTTGGAGATTCCCTCCTTACTTTACTTTGTATTCACAAAATATTTCACATTATACTAATCTACAAACACTTTGATACATAGTATTTCTATTATTTTTACTATTAAATATAACCAAATACTATATAACCAGATACTTCAAGTTATACAAGGAAACTAGCAACAAATAATACAACCGCAAAAGAACCTTAGCCACAACCTTTCATGAAGAAAATAAAATATTTGAGGAAACGGTGTACACATATATGAAATTTTAAGAGAAGCTAAGCAAGTACTCAAATTGTAGCCCAATCTCTATGAAACTGCAGCTTTGAAGAAGAAATTAACAGTGTAGACCTTAGAGCCACACTGTCCAAGTCAAATCTAGCTTAGGATTTCCTCATCCGGTATTGTTATATGGATTAGAAGAGTTAGTGTATGTAAATTACTTACAATATTGAACGACACAGAATATTCAGCTATTACTTCATCTAAAACACTCCCAACCATGTGGAGAACATGAAATAAATATTGTTAAATGACTAAATCAAAGAATGAACAGAATTGATATGATTATTCCATGAGGACATTTTAGAGAAGGAAAGTCTTGTTCATCATTACTCTATTATAATTTTTACAATGAGAAATACAACGTGTAGGAAGGGCATGAATCACAGATATCATATAAATTAAACTTCAAATATCTAATTTTATGGTATCAGAAATCACGTGCAGAATAAAATCATTAGTTTTACTTAAAAATGCCTTTCTTAATTTTTCCAAACTGTTAATTAAACCAATTCTACTTTTAATATTATCAAATGATCCCCCAGTTCCTTTTGGCAATTGATACCTCACTCAGCCATCCATGCTTTCTAAATCAAACTTCAACTTTCTTCTACATTATTAATGCTAAAATTATGCCATAGGGAAATGAATGAAGAGGTTACAGTAGAAATGAAGATTGTTTAGTCAGCTGTTTATAAGTACATCTGGTATAAAGACTAAATAAATCTTAAACCCTGAAGCAGCATAATGAAAATAGAAACTCTTGGACAAAAACTGTCCAGTTTTGTATACATTTATCTAAAAACTATTTCTAGACAGAATATTTTACAGGACATTCCTCCAAAGTATTTTCTATGTTTTCTCATTTTAGAATTCAAATGTTACCTATTTTTTCTCTTTTCCTGAGATTTTTCCAGGGAGGTTTGTGTACATTAAAATTTTTAAGAAAATAAAATATAACTTGAGATTTTAAAAGAATAGAATTCAATATCATTACTTCCCTTAGGTAGTAGTAAAAAAAGGTGTATGTTATTTTTATGTTCATGGAATTATTGATGAATTTATTGTGTTAAGTATATTCATTGTTTATTAACATGGTAGATATCAGGGGGTATAAAAGAAGTATCCTGCCATATTTTTAGAATATTGGTGTTTCAGATTCTTTGAAAGAATGGCCAATATAATTAGCATAACCATGTGATTTTTTTGTTCAAACTATGACAATATTTAAAGTAAAAATGGGCATGATTAATAATTCTGCCAGAATAGATAATAGATACTCTAGACCAGGTGAGGTAATTGGTCAGTAAATATGTTCGTGTTAAAATAATAGTACTAATTCAGAAGGGTACACTTTTTAGGAGTTTACTAAACAGGTTAAATGGTCCCATGCTAAATAAGCAAATCTCAGGGTCATGTGGGACATGAGGAAACATCTTGGCCAACTCCCCATTAGGATATTTGGATGTACTCCATAATACTTCCTAAAGTTCAAATTTGAGTGGCACAAGTGACAAGAAACTCAGTGTCTTTTAATATATTGCATTATATGACAGCTCTAATTGATTATAAAGGCATTTAATATTTTTACCCCAAGTCTGCCTTATTCTAACACTTACCTGTTTGTTCTAAGTTTTTTTTCAGAGTTCAGATAAAATCAGGTAAATTACTTTTTCACACAATAATCTTTCAAATATATGAAGACAGCTATATGTCCCTACTTAGTCTTCAGATCTCAGCTACTTGCCCTGACTAGTCTCCTCTAGATGTGCTCCAGTGTGTCAATATTATTTTAATGTGTCGATGTTTCTATTAAAATATGGTATACACAAATGAATCCAATAATACTTACTGATTTTTAGTTGTGAACAGATAGTCTTACTTTGCTCTTTACTGGACGTAAAACATTAGGGAATACTGTGTTCAACCAAAGAGTGAGATGATGAGTTGGAGCGTACTTAAGGGAAAGTATTTATTTAATTTGACCCACTGTTATATTAGAAGAATGTGTTGTGTGTGTATTTGTGTGTTCCTTTTCTTTAATCTATATCTCTTACCTCCATATTTTTGAAGAACATCTGTTGGTATATTAAACGTTCACAATTTGAAAATGCAGTTTTTTTATATTTAATGCAATATGTTGAATGTAAATATAGAGTAGCCCATGCAAGAAAAAGCAAATTTAAGCCTGAAGTTCTTTGAAAAATAATATCACAGTCATAATCAGTGTGGGAAAGATAATCACCTGGGCAATTTGGTGTTAAGGAACTGAACAAGAACATACTTACACTTGTCATAGAATAACACTTAAATTATGTATTTACCTTGTTGTGGGCTACATGGAAACATGTAAATGAGGTTTGTCCTTTTTTTGGTTATGTTTAGGTTATTCAAATGACTTGAATTTGAGTACCAACACCCACAGAACTGGGATTTCAAGTGAGCCTGATGGTGCAGCAAATTTAGTTTGGATGAAACAAGTCCAGATGTAAATGCATAGCTATATCAGCTGTGGTTTCAGTGCAGACATATTGCTGATCTGTTTTTAGATTATCAAACTCCAAGCCGGGTGGTCATAAATTAATTATGTTTGGAACTCTTATAGAGGCATAGGAAGAACTTAAAATGAAACAAAACAAAATTGAGTTGTTCTACAGCATACTCTCTTCTTAACTGGAAACTTATAGGTAAAATACTAATTCAGATAATTCAGATGATATTTAGGTCATATGTAGAATATAAAGAAACTAATAATGGTTCAGTAAAGCCCACTCAATAAAATATATTTGGATCATTATAAGTACTCAGCCCTTAGTCATACACTCTGAAAGACAGAAATCCCTAAAAAATTACATTCCATATAAGTGGAATAACAGGACACATTCCCATGGAACACAAATATGTTGCAGTGCATGATCGAATACCAAAATGAAAGCTATGAATCGAGGAAGGAGATATTTGCTAGAAAGGCTTTTGATGCTGGTGGGACTTATTTATAAAGGCCCAAGTCAGAGGGGATTGAGGTCAACAGTAATGAGAAAAGAGAGTCATTAAGGGTATGCCGCATAATTACAGCTCTCACAAAGGCTGGGCTGCAATACTCCATGGTCTCTTATTTAATGTTGCATTATGCTTTTTCAATTTTAAAATTTATGTAACCCTTGTGTCTAATTTAAAAAACACTCAGTTCTTCCTATTTCTGTTTTGGCCACAAGTATGTACATCTTAAATACTTATTCAATTAGCAATTATGGCTAATTAAATAAATTTCTTTGCCTAGAAAGCCAAAATTTTTTTTTTTAGTGCAAGAATATAGAAGCTCTTTCCCAGCTCCCTTTTCCTTTTACCATTTAGGTGGTGGGAAAATATTTTAATTTTTATATTCTTACAAGAAGGACAACATTTGGGGGATTAAAAAATGCATTTTTGTTTCCCAATGAAGTCATGATTTCTTGCATAATTTTATCTCGAAGCCCTGTGTGCCATGGAACAAAGGCTACTCACTAGCTCAGAAAATCATCTCAAGGAAGATTTTCTAAATATCTTTGACAAGAGTCTTGAAAGCCACTTTTTGTTTGTTTGTTTGTTTTGTTTATTTAGAGGGGAAAAAAGCTTCTAAAATTTTGTTACTCCATTTACATTTCAAGGGACGAATCTGGTGGACTAAATAATTGAGCTTTATTTTAGGCCAGTATAAAGAAAAGTGATTTGGTAAAATGCCAGTGTTCTTGCCACCACCTTCAATCCCTCACCACCATCACTATTCCATAAGACTACACCTTGGAGGAGAGGGGCTTAGAAATTTTACGTAAATATAGGTGAGTCAAAATTAATTGAAGATAGTTGCCTGCTTCTTCAGACATAGTGTGGGGAAGCTGCATATCCTTGCAGACTCCCAGCATTTGGCTATGTGCCACAGAATATGACAAAATATGTCTCAGAAGCAATGAAACTGAAATTTTTGTGGGAGGCAGCTTGATACATGGACTTGAGGAAGGATTCCTGGCTTACTAAACTATGGGGCTGAGAGATAGGTTCTTCATGTGTTCCCATGAACCCTAGTGAAATAATGTCAAGTCACTGAGAGGAACAGTAGACTGCCAGTGTCCTGACATTGAAACAAATAGACCACTGAGTATGAGGAGTATTTCACCAGGGCCTCTAATCAGGTCAAAACACTCAGAAGTGAGTACCATCAAAACATTCAAAAAGACAGATGGTACCTCAGTGGCCCCCAACCCAACAAAGAATAGAGCTAGGGCCTGCCCCTTCCCCACATGCCCAGGTAAAGCTTAACCTTACACTCTTTGATATCACCTTGGAGAGGAACAGAGGAAAGGAGAGGAAATATGAAAGGCTATGAGAATCAAAAACTAGAGTTTAAAAAAACTCTTTAAATTATTGACTCAAGCTAGTTTATAAGCTTAGGCCCAATTTGCTGTTCTTTGTTTCTCTTAGTTTTTCTTTACTACTAAATGAGTTGGATGAACTGACTCAAATCCCTTTAATTTTGCAACCTCTGATATTAAACCCCCTCAACATGGATTGTGCACCTACTACAATCCCTTGGTCAACTCACACTCTCACTTTCCCAAATGACTACTTCATACCTTTCCCTCTCTCCTTACACCTACCACTAGTAACCCCATGTTTTGCATTCTCTTCACTGAAGAGACAGAACCAGAAGCAAGGTTTGTACTTTATTTGCCCCAATTGGTATTATTCCTTTCATGCTTGCCCCCCTCCCAAATCTATTCTGAAAACAGAAACCAGAATGATGCTTTGAATATATAAATCAGATCATGTCACTCCCTCAGTGCCTTCCCATTTTCTTTTTAACACTTATTACTGTCTTGCTTATTTCTCTTTTGCTAGGATATAGAATAGTTTATGACACCCAAAAATTGTCTTAATAAATATTTTTGAATCAATACGTATATCAATAAATCTCTTATAAAAGGATTAATACCATAAGACAATTATCTTATTACAAGTAAGTAAAGAAATTCAGGAGATGATGTAAATAACATCACTGAAGTAAAGGACTTAGATAAATAATTTGTCATTTTTAGTGGTTATTTGTAATTGACCAGCTTAGTCAATTGGACAAAGTGACCCAGATGAGAGAAAAACCTATCTATGGCTTAGATCCTCATGTGGTTCAATTAGTTTTTCCCTATTTTGCAGTCACAGAATTTACCATGTCCCAATCAGCCATTTTGTAATTATTTCCTCTTGTTCACATTCAGCTGGAACAACACTAATCTGTTCCCAGTAATAGAAAACTATTCCCAACTGGCTGGTCAGTAATATCATCATCATATCCTTATCTGCAAAGGGATAGTTTACAGAAATAAGAGGAATTACAAGGTTTCACTTTATCTTTGATCTAGCCAAACACAATGCTCCTTTTAGAATCCCATTTGCACAAAGGAGAAAGTTCTCCTTAAAGACAATCAGAAAGAAAACCACTTGGGTTTCTATTGATTTTCGATAAATCATCTGGAATAGGTTTTTTTTCTACTGAATTTTGGCATATCAGCTTCCTGCAGAAGAAGTTGATTAAATAATATGGAGAAAGTAATAAGAAGAGAGAAATCATATAATGTTCAAAGCTTTAAAGAGGTCTTCTGCAAGGTCACTGAAACTCAGATGAAATTCCAGTTGGGTCTCTTTTGTTCTATTTACCGTAGTGCTGGAAGTTGAACTTGGCAGTTAGGAGCCCTTTGCCTTCTGAACAATTGTGGCTTGAATCCATTCTTCATACAGAAAATAGTTAGAAAATATCTTTGATGCTCGTAATTCAAGTCTGGAAATGGTTTCGATGCTAAACAATTGTTTCTGAAAAGACCCTGTGTTCCAAATAACTGCAATTTGTGCATTCAGTGATCAGCAATGGCAAATAAATTGTAGATCTTTCTAATTTACTTCAAATGTCATTATTCAGTCCAGTTTTATTCACCTTAACTGCAGTTTTAACAGTCTATGTGATTCCTGTTTATGGATTAATGAGAACTTTTTCTTTTTCCCCAAGAGAATGCTATGTTGACTTTCTAAAGCTGTTTTTTAAAAGCAAAAGGAAATTATAACATCTTTCAAATGCATATATGAATCACATCATTCATAATTGTAACTTCAAAACCAGATATCAGATATGATCTCATTTCAGCTTAGCATGTATACAGTTAATGCTGGCCAGCTATCTTTTTAGGAGACCCGAGGTGTGATATTAATTATGTATATTGTTACACACCTGTAGAAAATCAGCCTGCCCTTCTGGAGCTAATAAGAAAATTAAATGTTAAATTCAGACTGCATTGAGAGGGCTTTTTCAGTTATGCGTGCCATCTTTTGCCTGAGTGTTCCATATTCAGCCCTGTTCATTTTCATGCAGATTACCAGGTATTTTATGAGTGAGATTAAAAAAGAATGTTCTTTTGAAACCCTGCATCTGCTAGTCTATATTATATTGTCAGGAGAAAGGAGGAGGAAACTGCTGTCCCATTAACTATGGAAATATGACCTACAATCCATTGCAAAACTACTGGGAAAAAGTGTGATATTCCCCATCCATACAAGAATGGTGGTTTCCTAGAGGGAGAATGAGGATTCTCACTGACTTTTCATATATATATATATATACATATATGTATATGGCTTTTTATTTTTCTTCTTGGTATTCATTTTGGGCAGAATATATTTTTCCTTGAAAAGCAGTAGTGTGTAGAAGTTAAGAGTTTAGTTTCTGAATGTGGATATTTTGTGTTACATCCCATCTGCTGTTCACCAGCTGTGTAAGCTTGGGGAGTTCACTCAATTTTTCTAGATCTCAGTTGGATTACCTATAAATTGAGGCTGATAAAGATTACATTAATAAGTACTTAGAAAGCAAGGAATAAGCACTAATAAATACTAGCCATTACTTTTGTATATGTTTTGCTGAGTGATTGACTCAAGTTAATTTGTACTGAAGTCAGTCACCATTTGTGATCTTTCATGCTTCTCTAGTATGCATTCTTCTTTCTAGCAATTTATCTAGTACCCCTACAGGGTTAAAATCAGTCCCTATATCATCTCTGCTTCTATGAAAAAAATATTAGATAGATTAGGCCCAAACCTCTCTGTGGAGTAATATTTCCATAGCAGTCTGGATCAGATATATCTATATCTATATATCTCTCTCTCTCTCTCCCTCTCTCTCTCTCTCTCTCTCTCTCTATATATATATATATATATATTTTTTTTTTTTTTTTTTTTTTTTTGCGGTACGCGGGCCTCTCACTGTTGTGGCCTCTCCCACCGCGGAGCACAGGCTCTGGACGCGCAGGCTCAGTGGCCATGGCTCACGGGCCCAGCCGCTCCGCAGCATGTGGGATCCTCCCGGACTGGGGCACGAACCCGCGTCCCCCGCATCAGCAGGCGGACCCTCAACCACTGTGCCACCAGGGAAGCCCCACATTAGTGGTTCTTAACGAGAGTTCTGGAAGCTGCCTCAGTGTTACCTGACAACTTGTTAGAAATGCAAATTATTGGGTCCTATCCTAGACCTACTGAATCAGAGACTGATTTTGATGTACACTATACTTTTAGAACCACCGATGTAGGTATCACATTGAATTAAAAGTAAACACAAGATGAATGGGCTTTGTACAAATTATTTTCTGGCTTAAAAAATTATTGCTGTAGATTTCTACAAAAAGTATAAGGTAACAAAAACAACAGTATTGCATGACTTTTTTTTTTTTAATGTGACACCCCCTTACTCTCTTAACTGACGTAGCCTTTTCAAACTTTTTGAAGTTGTTTAACAATATCAGTGGGTAGTAGAAACAGAAGTGGAAACTATGTCTGCAATTGTAATATCCACTAAAAAAAAAGGTATTTAGCTTATATAGCTAAAAATCAAGCCATGAAACCAAATTTCAAGGGATTAACCCAAAGACTATTGTTACTTGTCATGATCCAAATGATTTTAATAAGAATCTTACCTTGATAATGTCATCGCTCCTGGCAGAAAAACTTACTTGTCCTTTAATGCCTCCCCTTGGTCTGGATGAAGTGATGCAACTAATCTGAAGAGTTTTATTAACCCATTTCCCCCAACACATCCCTGAATTCATTACAAGTTGGAGTTCTTTGACCAGTTATCTGTAGTACTTCATAAATATTTTCCTTTGTCTGCAGTGTTCCATGAATGCCTTAAATTCAATTGAGAAAAATATATTTTAAAGTGGAATAAAATTTGGTAATTTGGGTGTTCTGAATAACTCACACAAACCATCATTATAGTAGCAGAAGCTTCAAATGAAACTAATAACACTTAGAGCCACTTTGAACTTGGAAACTGTCATGGATCTAAAATCTTTTTTTATAAAAATAGGATTTTTAATCAAAGTCTCTTATTTGGGGGAAAAAACATGTATTTGTAATGTGTTCTGAATAACTTGACATATATTGAAACTGTTAATATCAAAATACAAAATAGAAACTTAAAAAATGTTTACTTTCAAGTGAGTGAAATGAGAGGATCCATGTGAAATACACCTGTTCAGCATCTTATTAGCTATGAATATTCTGACAGGTTTTCATTTCACGAATTCAAGGAAACAAGATGACTGCCATTGAAACTTTTAGTGTTTTCCCTAAAGCAGTCAGTTTAAGTAAAATGAATGCTAAGTCTCCTCTGTTGAAATCTTATTTAATTAGGTGTCAGTAAATTTGAATGATAGGATTGTATAGTTAAATTACATAAGTTGTACAGTCATAAATAATGATTACATCTTCATTTTTTAAAAGTCAAACTGTAACAGTATTCATATAATGACATGCATGATTTTGTGATGCATAAGGCTAAAGTATATGTTATATCTTCTATGATCCATTTTTTTAAGGTTAAGTTTGAAAAAAGAAATCACCTCCTAATTTCAAATGACTTAAGGAGTTGAATTTTAAGTTTCTTCTCCCAAATTTTGCCAGAATTTGAAGGAATTTATAGAACTTTTATTAAAAACAAAACAAAACAAAAATACCAAAGCAAAAACAAATTATAAGATGGCCCACAGATTAGTTTCAATTTGCCTATAATCTTTTTTAAGGAAACCATTTCCCATGCAATGAATTTTACATGTAATTGTCAAGTCAGAATAAGTCTGTTTCCATTTAAACTTTAATTCCCTTGATATTACTATTTTAGGTGCATTGTTACTGAAATTAACAAATTTCAGGAGAAATTGATCACTTTCAACCTAGTTGAAACGCTAGCAGCACATGAAAATCTCCTGAGAACATTCTAAATATAATATTTGTTGGCCTTCATCCTCAGATACTAACTTAATTAGTCTAGGTAGTGTTCTGGGATTAGAATTTTTTTTCAAACTTTCCAGATAATTCTAATGTGTAGCCATAGTCTATACTATGGTGGGTCTCAGATTTTAGCAGGCATCGGAATCACCTGGAGGGCTTGTTAAAACACAGATTGCTAGGCTCCATCCCCAGAGTTCCTGTTTCCCTAAGTCTGGATAGTCTGGAAGATTTGCGTTCCTAGTAAGATGATAAGTTCTTAATCTTTGAGAACTATAGATTAAGTATGTAGATAGATATATTAGCGTAAACTCAGTGTCTCAAATAATTTAAAGTGTGTTAAATTTTCTAAGGAGTCAACAAACCACAGCTCAACACTGGCTGCTTGTTTTTGTAAATTAGATTTTATTGAGGCATAGTCATACCCATTCATTTACATACTGTTTGTTTTAGCTACTTCAAGGGCAGAGTTGAGTAATTGCACACCGACCATATGTCCCACAGCCTAAAATATTTATTCTCTGGCCCTTTTAGAAAAAGTTTGCTAATCGCTGCTCTAAATTATTGTAAATGATAATATAAATGGCAAAACAGCAGTAACCATAAAACGATAAGAAAACAAAAAACAGTAATTTTTAAGATAACACAGTATGTCTGAGCTTCAGCTGTTTATAGCCAACTGCCTTTTTGTCCATCTCTTAGTGGAGGTGTC
This sequence comes from Lagenorhynchus albirostris, assembly GCF_949774975.1. NCBI lineage: Eukaryota > Metazoa > Chordata > Mammalia > Artiodactyla > Delphinidae > Lagenorhynchus > Lagenorhynchus albirostris. Next base: position 46,826,429 of record NC_083107.1, on the reverse strand, counting down.
AAAGAAAGCTAAAACTCAACATATGCCATACTAAACCCATGGTCTTCCTCCCCACAAACTCTGTAGGAAGTCCAAGCTCTTCCTACAAATAGCACCACCATTCAGACAGTTAATGCAACCCAGAATCCAAAGACTCAAATTTGGCAACTCCCTCTCCCCCACCATCTAGTTTTAAGTGTTAGGAATTTTTATCTCCATCCATTTTTCTCCATCTTTATCATTACTACCAACAATAGAGGTGCCCATTACCTCTATTCTGGACTACAAAAATAGCTTTTTAACTAAACTTTCTGCACTCACCCTGGCTGCCCTCCAATCCATTCTTCACCCCTTAACCAGTGTGAGCTTCCCTCATCATAAATTGAAAATCTTTACTTAAAATCCTTTTGATGGCCTGAAAGCCTGCAGTGTTATTGGGCTGTCCTTATCTCTTCAGTCTTTCTGCACCATGCTATCTGCTGTCTTGACATGCCAACCTACCTTCAATTTTTTTTATTCATCTCCTTTCTCTTACCAAAGGTCTTTGCTCATGCTATTTCCTCTGCTTGAGATATTTTTATTTATCCTGTTTATCTAAGTAACTCTTACCCTTTCTTTAAATACCAACTCAAATTTCATTTTCTCAGGGAAGCTTTCTCTGATCTTAGTGATTACTATAACTCTACTGTAAGGCTCATATATTAATTTACCTTTACCTTTAGCCCTTGCCATAACTACACTTTTACATTTGTTCAAATAATTATTTGATATATCTATCTCTCCTGTAAAACTGTCATCTCAAGTAGAGCAGAAACTCTGTGTTTTATATTATTTCCCAGCATTATATCTCTGGTACCAGCAAGTGTCCGACACATAGTATATGTTTTGAGTAAAATGAGTTAATGGATAAACATATGCCAAAACTTAATTATGTTAACATATGTACAAATTGATATCCCCAATTAAAAGTCATGGAATCAAACTGGTTCAAAATAAATAGGTAAAAAAAAGGAAAATTGAAGGGAAAAATTGCAAACTCTTCTGCTGTAAAAGCATGTATGCAATCATTTAAAATTATACTTACAATACTTACTTTTAAGAAAACATCTCTTGCTCCCTAAGACATTTTTAAACATAAGAAGATACTTGTTATGTTAAGTGAATAAAACAGAAAGAAAAATCTTTATGTGAAAAATGAAAAAATATACAAATATGACTAGAAAGCAGTAAAATAAAATGCTAGCAGAAATTGCTTTTGATCTGACATTTATACTACAACATGGATGATTGTTGTGGACATTATGCTAAGTGAAATAAGCCAGTCACAAAAAGACAAATACTGTATGATTCTACTTATATGAGATACCTTTAGGTAATCAAATTCATAAAGACAGAAAGTAGAATGGTGGTCACCAGGGCCTGGGGGATGGGGAAATGGGGAGCTGTTAATTGGTAGAGACTTCAGTTTTGCAAGAGTTCTAGATGTGGTTGTACAGCAATGTGAATGTAATTAACACTACTGAATGGCACACTTAAAAATGGTTAAGATGCTAAATTTTACATTATGTGTATTTTATCACAATTTTTAAAAATTGCTTTCTGATGATAGAATTACTATTTGTTTTTAAACATAAAATCAGTTCATTTTTCTTTTAGTATAAGAAAAAATAGCTATTAAATTTTTTTGAAAAGAACAGAGATGCAGAGGCCAGCACCACATCTGAGATATATGTGTGTTCTTAATTACTAGAAGGAGCTTTAAAAGTTGTAGGAATACAATACATGTTTGTCAAATAAAAGGAAGTGTAGATAGGGAATAAAGGTGTGATTATCAAGTCGTTAGAAGTGCAAGTGAAATTACCTCTATGTTTGCCCCTTAGAGATATCATTTAAAAGTATGTAATTGTAAGGATAAATTACTTTGACCAGGTATTTCCCTCTAATTTAGACAGTTATCCCTAGAGAAATGGCCTACAGGGAAATAATCTTCTCTATTGATATTTGCTCAGGGTGGAGCTTTGGAAAAGTATTACCAGTCCTGGATTTTAAATTTCCAAATATTAGTGTCAACTAAAGAATATGTTTAAAATATAAAGCTCACAATGAAGTCAAGTTGATTCTAGATAACTGAAAGATAATGTACACAATCCCAGGGAAAATTTATATGTTATTTCATACCTGACATACTCTTGAATTTGTCAAAATACTAGACCACAGCCAAGAAAGTAAGTTCCTAAATGTACCATTTTGTGATTTAGAAATTACCCCTTGATGAAATGCAGATGAAAAACCAGTATTTAAATTCACCTCTACCAAAATGCCTTTGCTAAAAGACTGTCATCCTTGTACATGTAAAAGAAATGGAAGTCGTTAATTTTTGAAAAGGCAGAAGTCTTTTAACAGGACATTTTTTAAGCCTGAGAGGAAAAAGAGGGAGGGGCCTAAATTATGGAATGACTTTCAAATTCATTGAGAAATATGCTTTAAAAATGAAATATTATACCCCTTAAAAACATCCAATTACTTTGTGCAATATGGAGGCTGTACATTTCAGCCTGGAAATGGATGGTAATAGCATTACCTTCTTTCCTTGCATGGGAAAATATATGGGATATCTATAGAGTTAACTTGAGCTGAAAGTCCCAGAAATTACTTTTCTGGATGCAAGGAAAATCATCATTTATTCCTAAAAACTCCAGGGAGGGGGTGGGTAAACTGAAAGATCAGCTCATAAGCTACGAGTAAATTTGAACAGAAACAGAATAATATGTGATTTTGAGTAGTGAGAGCCAGGTATCAAATATGACTAGGTATTCCAACTCTCTGTGTTACCCAGGGCAAATTCGGGCTATGGGGAAAGTTCATATGACAAAAAATATTTGAAGTTCATAATCTCCATGAAGACTGTGTTTAACTTTAGAAGCTTTATAAATAGTTCATCTTGAAGTTGCCCAGTAGAGACTGAGGGAGACAGGCAGAAGGCAGTAAACAGGTCTCTCAAGTATCTCAGGGGTTATTTTGAAGACTCCATTGGCTAGTAGAGAAGGGAGACATAAAGACAACTAATTGCAATATTGATATTCAAGATTACAACAAGGAATTGGAGAAGACTGAGCATCAGGAGAAAACTTTTGAGACCCTTCTTTGTTAGAGGATAGATTCATTTTTTTTTTTGAATTTTCATTTTGTATTGGAGTATAGTTGATTTAAAATGTTGTGTTAGTTTCAGGTATACAACAAAGTGATTAATTATACATCTACATATATCTATTCTTTTTCAGATTCTTTTCCCATATAGGTTATTACAGAGTATTGAGTACAGTTCCCTGTGCTATACAGTAGTTCTTTGTTGATTATCTATTATATATATAGTAATGTGTTTATGTTATGTGTCTGTGTCTTCATCAGTTCAGGCATCATAACTCATCTTTCAAGAACAACCACTGTCATGACTTGCCAAATATAGATTAGGTGTGTCTACCTCTGAACCCTATAAAATTGAATAACAAAAATTGTCTGGCTTGTTCCAAATTCTATTTATGAGATTTATCTTTGTTGGTGTATAATTATAGTTTGTTAATTTTCATTTTATATTGTATTCCATTATACACCACAGTTTATATACCCATTTTTTATTAATGGGAATTTAAGATGTTATCAGTATTTTTTGAAATTTTTAAATTAATTAAGATAGTCATTTTAGGCCAATTAATACAATGTTAACATATTTAAACATATCAATAATTTTAAATTGATTGTAACATTATACTAGGAAAAGTCACTAAATTCGTCAGATAAGTACAGTTAGAAAAAAAGTAGTATCAACACTTTGTTTGAATCTTTGTTCATTAACATTTTAATAGAGAATATCAATCTTTTTTTATTAGGGGAAATCCAGTTACCCTTAATTTATACAAAATTATTGGGTTCTGCTTATCTCAACTTATAGCTTCCTTTTACTGTTTTTTGCTTGATGTATTCCTGTTATACACACAGTGGTTGCACCAGCAGAAATTAAGGCAGTAAGTTAATGTGTCTTCACTTTTCTGTGAAGAATTAAGTTGTTTCCTCAGGTAAAGGTCAATGAGCGTTTAATGTTGTATGAAAAATACAGACAGAGTTTGGAAAACACTTCAATTGAGGAGCTTATTTAACAGCCTTAAACTCCTGTGCTTATAAGATTTAATAAATGTGATTTACAATTAATATGAAAATTTCCTGAGAAATTGCTTTATACAGATTTGGGGTCTTGTTTGGATAGTCTTTCAGAGAATTGGGTGTAGCAATAAAGTAATTCAATTTCAGCTCAGTTTTCAAAGTGCCTGTTTTATGTACAAGAAAAAAGAATTGCAGTGCCAAATGAACTTAATCAATATTTCTTGTTTGGACTGTTCATTGAAAATGTGGTTTGCTTAGTGCTTGTGATATTATAAGTGGAACATAAATGCTCAATATATACTTGATGAATTAATGTAGATGGTGAAGTTGAGGTGGAGAGAGTTTTTCATATGGAAATGGCTAGTAAATACAGTTTATAGCTAAATGAAACATTTTGAGGCAGATTATTTTGTCAAGAAACAATTAATGAGGTTGAGCTATATTCAAACTAAAGTAGATAGCAATGTAATGCTGAGGACAAAGCAAATAGTGCTTATGACACTGCAGATTGCTGCTAATTCTGTCTAAGAAAACATCCAACCCCTTCTTCAACAGTAACCCTCTAGCAGGAACTTTTAAATATGTGATTAGATTACCCTCCCTGTGATTTCGTCTTGCAAATGTCTAAATAGCAGTAATAAAATAATCATGAACTTGAAACTCCATCCAGTCACTCTATTTAACCATAATACTGTACCATGGAAATTCATTGTATGTGGTGACTGAATGCAATGCTAAGAATTACAGTCAAACTTGTGTTTACTGGAATGGAATGTGTAGGGAATCAGCTGGTTGTTGGAAAAGTGGAGTTTAAATGGAAACCACAATAGTGGTGCTGACAGCATGCCCATAGCTGAACTTAAAATCTGTATTTAGTTAGAAGCATTATATCCTGGGATTCACTGTTAGCTAATCGGTTTCTAATTGCCATAGTTCTTTCTAATTTCTTCTTAATATACATTTTCCTTATGTTCAGGTCTAAAGTCAAAGGATTGCACCTTGAAGGTTTTGAACAGAAGTTTTAAACCATAAAGAGTATCATTAGGTATTCCCTTTTTATGGGAAAGTTTTTCCCATGTAACCTAGTTTTTGGATTAGGGAACTCCAGACTGAGGAATGGGGAGACTTTTGTATGTGTTTGTATATGTCTGTGCTTCTTCTGTTTTTTGGTTTTATTAACTGTATTATTATTTTGTTATTAAGGAATCCAATTCAATGACTGTCATGAGCCCAGTTTGGGTTAACAGTGACAGTTCTGGAAGTAACTGCAGCCCACTCTGGAGTCTCTGGTTATAACCACTGTCTTCTCTCTCTACCTCAACTGAAAAACCAGACTTAATGCGTCCTCAATCCCTGCCTTCCTGTCCCTGGAAGATGCTGCCAAAGCCATGTTTGTTTTTCGAAAGAAAGATCTTCTTAGAGTTCAGAGTTATGAATAATTTTGTTACGTCTCTCTCAGTGAAGAAGAAAGCTGCTTTTCATTAAATTGGCTGAAGAGGTATAAAGATATAATAGTTATAAGAAAAGGCTGAAATCAGAACTGTTTTAGTACAACCAAATCATATATCATATACCTTTTTTTTCTAGATCATCACACAAACCCTTTTCCCACTCCCTTTGGGAAAAAAAAATAACCAACAAAACTTAGAAAATAAAAATTTTAACTTATAATAATTTGAAATAATTCTTACATTTTCGAGCATCTAAGGAATTTAATCACATAACTTTCAAATCTCTCTTTCACTATTTTAATGCCCTATTTGACTTGGTAAATCTTTTATATGTGAAGAGATTTTGCTATTAACAATTTACATATCCCTAATTGTTAAAAAGTATTTTCAAAACAGATTTACATTTCCACTTCCAAAAGCAGATGAAAATTTATTCCACATAGTACGTTACTCAAATATATGCAAACAATATCTTCAATACACTCAAAGTCCATCTTGCTTGAGTGAAAAACTCCTGCTTATTTTGATTAAAAATTTTCATGTTAAAATCTTCTATAACCATGGAGTATCTATCAAACTACTCTCCAGCTTTCATTTTTATCTTTGTGCCCCTCAGAAACTAAAATACTCTATCACTGTATCACTTTAAACTTACATAAAACTGTTAATATTTTCTATCAATCATAGATTTCTCCTTTCAGAGTTTTCATAAAGTCCAATCAAAGATTGATTCTTAGAAGGTAAATGCAAATAATCACTACTAATATGAAAGGAAGCCGTGTACTAGAGCTGTGGGATGCTTCTCCTTTATGATCATATTCATCTTCCTTCAGTTCAGACAAGAATACACAATTCAGTGTATTCTGACCAACTGGCAATTCTTGCTGCCTGGAGTGCTCCATATCCCATACCTATAAATGATTGTCCTCTCTTACTTTTGGATCCCTACTCCGATTATACCTCCTCAGTCACTCAAGTTCTGTAGAGTAGACAATTAGTTCTGCCCCATTTTATATAAAATATCTTAATTGATCTATAATTTAGAAAAAGGAATAGATCTATATATGGTCTATTGCATATAATCCAGAAACTAACATCATACCTGGAAAGGTGATATCCATGACCTTCTCCACCTGGGAATAGATTTGGGTTCACAGAAAACTATGAATCAATATTATGGTTGGGTTGAGAACTAGAAGACATCTTTTCTTATTTTTTTCTGAACCAAGGTCATTACCACTAGAAAGTGGAAATGATCCTAATGGAAATGACTACAAAGAATTAAATTATAAAGACTTTGTAAAAACTGTCTTTTACTCAATTATAATCTCATTTACATTGGACAAAGCTTAGAAGTTTGCACTGTTGCCATCTGAATCTTTATAAATTTCCATTTTTCAAGGGGCAGAGGTCTTTTTTATTAAGCATTTTATGTGATTCTGTTTTCTCTCTTCTCTCAGCATATCTGTTATACTTATTTATTTTTACTATTTGACCTGGAGTTTGCAGTATATATTTTTGTGTAATCTGTGGTCACTATCAAATAACAGTCCACCATATCAGAGGTAGTATAGCTACCTTATAACACAATGTTCCCAGTTCCTCTGTCTGTCTCTTATAACGTTGTCGTTCACTTATCCATAAGCTAATCACCCAATAAATTGTTGCTATTAATATTTTGAACAAACATTTTCTATTAGATCAACTAAGTAAAAGATTTTACTTTAGCTTCATTGTGTTCATTCTCTAACACTCTTCCTTTCTTATGTAGTTCTAAGTTTCTGACCTGTATCATTTTCCTTCTCCAAAGAACTTCTTTTAACATTTCTTCCATGTCAGGTTTACTGGCAACAAAATCCCTCAGTTTTTGTTTCTGTTTTTCTTGTGAGAAAGTCTGTATTTCTCCTTCACTTTTGAAGGATAATTTGCTGGATAATGAATTCTAGCTTGGTGCTTGTGTGTTTTGTTTTTCAACACTTTAAAAACTTTATTCTCTACTTTCTTGCATGGTTTTTAAAGAAAAGTTCTATCTAATTTTTACCTTTTCTCCTCTATAGGTCAGGTATTATTCTGTAGCCTCTGTCAAGATCTCTTTGTCTGTTATTTTATGCATTTTTAATACGATATGCCAATGTGTAGATTTTTTGGTGTTTATCTTGCTTAGTTTTCTCTGAGCTTCCTGCATTTGTAGTTTGGCATCTATCATTAATTTTTGAAAATTTTAGCTATTACTTCAAATATTTCTTCTGCTCCTTTCTTTCTTCTCCTTCTGGTATTCCTGTTATGTATATGTTACACCATTTGTAGTTGCCCCACAGTTCATGGATATTCTGTTTTGTTTTTAATTTTTTTTTTTTCACATTTCAGTTTGGGACATTTCTATTGACGTATGTTCGAATTCATTTATTCTTTCCTCGTTTGTGTCCAGTCTACTCTTGAGCCTATTGAAGACATTCTTCATTTCTGTTACAATGTTTTTGATTTCTAGCATTTTCTTTTGATTATTTGTTAGTTTCTATCTCTCTACTTATATACCCCATCTGTTCTTGCATATTAAGCATATTTTTCATCAGCACCCGTAGCATATTAATTATAGTGATTTAAAATTCCCTGCCTGAGAATCACAAAATCTCTTTCATATATGAGTCTAGTTCTGATATTTGCTTTATCTCTTCATGCCATGTGTTTTCCTGCCTTTTAGAAAACCTTTAAATTTTGTTGAAAGCTGGACATGATCATTGTAATAGGAACTTAAGTTAAAAAGGCCTTTCATGTGTGGTTTTATTTTTAATTAGCTAGGAGTTAGCTTGTGATTAATGTTTGCTGTGGCTGTCGGTATCAGAGCCTTCAATTTCTAATGTTTTGTTTTGTCCCTCCTGTTTTCCTTGGATTTCCCCCAAAACTCCTTCTCATACAGAATTTGTAACTTGCAGCTCACTTAGCTGTAATTCATGTTATTATTCTGTAGTCCTGTTGAAGTGGTGGTACCATATTTGGGATGAGAAACTTTGTAAATGTATGATTAAACCTCTCTTTTTTAAATGAAACAGAGTTCCTGGGGTGTGACCTTCAAAAGTTTCTTAGCCCTTTTTTTTTTTTACCCCTGTATGAGACAGAAAGAACAGAGGGGTTTTGAGCTGTCTAATTGCTCTTCCCCTAGATCAAAGTATTTTCCCTTGAGGGCAGGCCCAGCCACAGAATTCTCTGGGTGTATTTCAGAATGACTACAATTTCCATGGTTGTATTTCAGAATGGCTCTTTTCCCCTCCCTCTATCCAAAGCATGTGGAGATTTTTCTATAATATTTGCCATGAGCACCTGGTGGGCCTCCTGGAAATAAAATTCACCAAAATGTTAATCCACCCCCAAGGCTGGGCCCCTAGATATTACCTATCAAGCGAATTTATATTCAATCTCCAGAAACTCATCAGTTACCATTTTATTGTTCCTACCAGTGGCCTCTGCTCCTAGTAAATTGTGATTCTCTGTATTTACCTCACTCTCCAGTGCTTGAGGTGATGGTTGGTCCTGTGACCTCAATTCTGTAGTCCATCTGAGAATAGTTGTTGATTTTACATTTAGTTTTTTCTTATTGTTTGAATGGGTATGACAACTTTCAAGCACTTCATAAGTGAAAATGGAAACTCGCCAACTACTTTATTATATTATCTCAAATATTAGTGTTTGTCTTGATTATTAGGTATATATTTGTATATTTTTGTACTGTCAAACAGAAGAGAAAAAAGACAACTTAATTCCCTCTTTTATCCTAAACACTCTTTTTCCTTACTATGAAAATCTAGAGTCATACACATTTTAATGCTGAGACAGCAGTATGAAAAGGGGGTAATGGGCAACTCTTTATCATTTCTTAAAAATATGAAGTAGCAGATGGCACTTCCTCTTGTCTACATTTCATCATTCAGCAGAAAACAATGAAAAGCAAATGAGTCTTAACAAATAGTTGGCATGCTCATTTCTGCAATAGTTATTTTTATAAGAATCAGAGCTTGTTGCAACGTATTTAGAATATCACTGAATGTTCATTTAGCATCTTAGTTAAGTCTGGTGTTTTCATTTTCACACACTTATTAAAATAGCATCATATTGATCTTCATTAGGCTTAGAAACTTAACCTATGAATAAAATAGCACCTTTGGGTTTAATACATACAGATTAAAATATATGGCTTTTAAAATATCTTGGGCCAAGAGGTATACAGTGAAGCTAATGAAAGTGAAGTATTAGGGTGCTTCTCTCAAAGGCCCTCATTCTCAGTTCTAGGGGGCAGCTTAATAATTTGTTCATATAGTCACATGTTTTTGTAAAATTTGTGATATAAGATATTTAACCATATTAAATTGAGACTACTATGGGTTATTTCACTTTTATTTCCTCTCTACCACTCTCTTATTATTTCATATAGGGTAGCAGTGGAGTAGTATCAGGTGTTTTATAGATTTGGCTAAGGGGTAATTGAGTTGGGAATACCTTTTCGATTGGGTTTAGAAAGATCTAGTTATGTGGTTTGCACTCTGCCACATATCTAGGTAATTGCTAGCCATCTCGTTGTATCAAGAACCTCCAGGAATATTCCTATCATGACAAGAATGTTCTGACCAGAGTTGATATGTGACCTCTAGCACCCAGGGCTGGAAACTTGTGGGAAGCGGAAAAACAACAAAATGCAGAATATATGGAGCCAGAAACAAGGCTGTGGAAGACCTTCTAATCATCAGATTTATAAAATTGAAGTGTATTAAATTTTCATTAAGGGTAGAAAATTTTTTTTTTCCTTGAAAGGAATACACTTGGAATATTAGTTATCTATTCCTGTGTAATAAGTTATCCCAAACTTAGTAGCATAAAACAACAAGCACTTATTTTCTCATATAGACTGTGAGGGTCTGTGGTCCAGGAAGTTTAGTTGTATACTCTAGCTCTGTCTCTTGTGAGTTTTCAGTGAAGACCTGACTGGGGCTGGAGGAGCCTCTTCCAAAATGGTTCAGTTACATGGCTGTTGGCAGGGGGCTTTGGATTCTCATTATGTGGTCCTCTCCACAGGGCTTCCTGAATGTCCTTATGACCAGCAGCTAATGTACTCCAGAGCAAGTGATCTGAGAGAGCAAGGAGGAAGTCGCAGTACCTTTTATAACCCTGTCTCCAAAGTCTCACAATGATACTTTTGCTTTATTCTCAGCATTAGAAGTGAGTCACTAAATCTGGCCCACACTCAAGGAAAAGGGAAGTAGGCATCATATCTTGAATGTGAAGACTATCAAAGAATTTGTAGGGAAATTTCAAAACTAGCGCAGCTGGTATTAAAACCCTTTTTTGATGATTATTTATATTAGTTTCTTAGGGCTGCCATAATAAATTACCACAAACTGGTAGCTTAAAATAACAGAAATTTATTTATTTATTTTTTTTTATTTTTTATTTTTTCCTGGTTCTGGAGGCTAGGCATCCAAAATCAATGTTTTGGTGGTACCATGCTCCATCTGAAAGCTCTAGGGAAGAATCCTTTCTTGCCTCTTCTTAGTTTCCATTGGCATTCCTTGAGTTTAGTTGCATCATTCCAACCTCTGCCTCTGCTTCACATGACCTTCTTCCCGCTGAACCTGTCCCCTCTGCGTCTCTGTATCCAACTCTTCTTCTCCTTTCTCTCATAAAGGTACTAGGCACTGGTTTTAGGGCCCACCCTAACCCAGTATGACCTCATCTTGACTTGATTAAATCTGCAAAGACCCTATTTTCAAATAAGATCATATTCACAGGTATTGGGGATTAGGACTTGAACATATTTTGGGGGGAACATAATTTAACCCACTGCAGATATCATGCATAATAATATATATATTAGAATTCCTTTTTGTAGAGCACAAACCTTTAGGTAATGCAAAGAGTATGTGCATGACTCTTAACAGTTCATATAAAAAATAAAATTGATAGTCATTTCCAAATTTAACAGAAATCCTAAAAATTTATATGATTTTACAAATAATGTGCTATGAAGTTGGAAGAAACTTTTCCAAACTGTAAAAAATAGAAAACCTTTTTTGATCAACAATGCCAGATAAAGGATATTTCTATTTGTTATATAAAATAATATATTAAAATTATCATATAAGAACAAAGAGCAGACTTCCCTGGTTGCACAGTGCTTAGGAATCCGCCTGCCAATGCAGGGGACACGGGTTCAAGCTCTGGTCCAGGAAGAGTCCACATGCTACAGAGCAACTAAGCCTGTGCACCACACTACTGAGCCTGTGCTCTAGAGCCTGCGAGCCACAACTACTGAGCCCACATGCCACAACTACTGAAGTCCACAAGCCTAGAGCCCGTACTCTGCAGAAAGATAAGCCACTGCAATGAGAAGCCCGCACACAGCAACGGAAGAGTAGCCCCTGCTGTCCGCAACTAGAGAAAGCCCAAGCGCAGCAGTGAAGACCCAGCTCAGCCAAAAACAGATAAATAAAATAAATAAAAATTTAAAAAAAGAACAAAGAGCATGCAGCCAAAAATAGTGGGAAAATAGATTATAGAATTGTCAAGGATATAATTAATATAAACTTTATATTTTTAAAATGTTTTTTGGTCTTGTGAGGTAGTACTTGACATTTTATAATTTGTAATATGTTATTAACATTTTATTACTAAATTAATATGCACTTTTGTGTCTAAATTTGTATTTTATTTTCTTAAAGAAGGTCTCTCAAATTATATAAACTTAGAGGTTCCTAAATCTGGATTGGATCCTGCTTGGGCAATTTAAGAAATTGGTTTTATAGAAAGTTTTGAGTTGAGTTCAAAATAATAGGATTTTAAACACACTTTGGTCTTCAAACATTGTTAAAATTAGGTGAATGGATTCATGAATAGTATAGTACTATGCATTACTTAATAGCAGTTTAAGAGAATTATTTAAGAAAATGAATTAGAGTGTGAGAAACCTAGAGAATTTACCTAGTCTTTTCCCATTGTTCAATGTCAGGACCTTGATAAGGTTTTCCTTCACAGAAACATTTAACAAGCTAATTACTAAATAATTATAAAATCCTTGTAAATACAAAACCTTAAAGGTGGCTTTTAAAAAAATGCTGCCTTGGGAATGTGGTTTTTCAAGAGAGTGTCTGTTGGGAAGTCTTAATGAATAATTTTACACAAATTATTGATAGGTGTAAGAATTTAAATAGGGAGAAGACTGCAAGGATTTTTTTCAAGGAAACGTGACTATCTATGGTCGGATTAGGTTTCTAGTATTGTATAATACTAGATACTTTATCATTTGCTTTGTCTATCTACTGATTTATCTATAGATCAATAGATACTGTATCTATACATATATATAGTATAGCTAGTATATATTGATCAATCTATTATAGAATTATATATAATTTGATTTTTTTCTTTTTCCTGAACTATACTGGAGGGAGCAATATTTGTCACCCCAAAATGCGTATGAGGATTAAAATAGGCTGATTATTTTTAAGAAACAAGACTGGGGAAGTCTTTCTTTTTACTCCCCCTTAGATAGTTAAAGAATTTAGCTAAAAGTCTGTAGAATAGAATAGAGCTGTAACCAGAGTTGTCTGCAAAGGATATGAGCTAGTTTGGTGGGGGAGACTTGGCCAGGCCTAGAGATGCAGAGTCCACTGTGCTTCCATTGTCTTTGCAAGGCCCAGCAAACATTTGCTTACCAAACATTTGCTTTTCCATCTCCATGTGAATTGCCTTCCTCCCCTTTGAAGTCCCAAAATACTACCCACAACATCCTCCTTTGTCTTTAGCTGAAGATGGCATTAAAGGTGAGGGTTTCAAACATTTTGGTGAGTTACTCAGTTTTTTAAAGTCTCTCTCATGTGTACATGTTATTAAACTTTGTTTGATTTTCTCCTGTTAATCTGTCTCATGTCAATTTGATTCTTAGACCAGACAGAAGAACTTAGAAGGGGAGAGGAAAATATCTTCCTCCCTGACCATACAATGTGGGAGTGCTATTGTACCAATAAGATCCAGCTTATCTGCAAAGTGTAAAGAATGCTTTAGATTCTTCTATAAAAATTATACTAAGTTTTATTCCATCCAAAAGTATTTTAAGCATCATAAAATGAATATAGAACCCGAACAAAACTCTTAACAGCTAGCCCAAAGAGTTAGTTGAGCAGGAGAAATGGCTTACTCATGCTCGTATTATATAAAAATAAAATTCCCTCAACTCTTCAATTCCCCACTAATACTTCCAACTTCACACAAACAGAATGTGTGAATTTTCTCTATGTTTTACTCACCTTGGAATGGAAACAGAAATAACCACCTTACAGGATTGTTAGAGGGGTTAAGAGTGGGAAACCTAGAAAATGTTTGTTTTTTGATGTATTATAGAATCAGAAAATGCTAATCTAGTTGGCACTTCATACATTTCTTAGTTGATTATTTCCGTATCAAGATGATTAGCAGTCCCCACCCTTTTTGGCACCGGGGACTGGTTTCCTGGAAGACAATTTTTCCACGGACCGGAGCAGGGGGGAAGGTTTTGGGATGATTCAAGTGCATTACATTTATTGTGTAGTTTATTTCTATTATTATTACATTGTAATATATAATGAAATAATTACACAACTCACCATAATGCAGAATCAGTGGGAAACCTGAGCTTGTTTTCAGTTGCCACTCACGGATAGGGTTTTGGTATGAGTCTACAAGCAATTGATTTATTATGGTCTCTGTGCAGTCAAACCTCTCTGCTAATGATAATTTGCACTTGCAGCCACTCCCCATCGCTAGCATCATTGCCTCAGCTCCACCTCATATCATCAGGCATTAGATTCTCATAAGGAGCACGCAACCTAGATCCCTCGCATGCACAGTTCACAGTAGGGTTCATGCTCCTATGAGAATCTAATGCCACCGCTGATCTGACAGGAGGCGGAGCTCAGGCGGTAATGCGAGCAGTGGGGAGATGCTGTAAATACAGATGAAGCTTCACTTGCTCGCCCACTACTCACCTCCTAATGTGCAGCCCGGTTCCTAACAGGTCACAGACCGGTCCCAGTCTATGGCCTGGGGGTTAGGGAGCCCTGTTATAGATAGTAAGCCTTGGAAATATAGGAGGTAGTGAAACTTTGTATCACATTAACTTAAAAGCTCATTCTTGTAGGACGTTACCAAAAACTTCATGATGATAGAAAAGGGTGGTATTAAATACCTGGAAAAAGGTCACACAGCCTGTTCTCGTGTACACACTGGAGGAAGCTGAATGTTCACCTGAACCCACAGATATACCATTAACATGAAGCAACTTGGAGATTTATTTTTAACAGTAATCAGTTTATTTTCCTTCTCAGATTTTGCATTCATTTGGAAGTGAGTGGCAAATCAACTCCTCTGTAAAATAACATTGAGTAATTGATATTTAAATAGTGTATTAGACCTAAGATTAAATAGATAAGCTATAGAAATCTAAAGCTAACAATTCTCATTGAAATCTGATAACTGGAAATAGCATTAAAAAAAATAGAAAAAACTTTTTGTAACTGAAGGTCATAGAGGTTTTAAAGATGGAAAGGTCCCTTAGGTTATTTTGTTCATCTCCTTGACAACTTAGAATCACATCACCCTGCATTGACTAAAACATCTTAAAAGGGCTATTTTCAGTCATCCAAAATATGGAAAACCCTGGAACAGTTTTACTATCTGACCTCATGCTTTTGAAAATCTATTTAAATATACTTTTTTCCCCTTCTAAGTTTCAGGTTGATACTAAATTTATAATTTAATAAAATGTATTATATTTTATGTTTAAAATTACATGTTGCATTTAAGATGCACAGGGATGTATTATTATAATAGTAATAGCTAATATCAACAGATGTACTTAAGTGTACATATATGATCTGGGCAAGGAACTGTGTTAGGTATATTACTTACCTAACCCTCACAGAGAAGGAAGAGGGAAGGGAAAGAGACAGTATTATAGAAATTTTACAAATAACACTAAAGAAGGAAGTTCAGTGAAATGACAGACTAGACTACATGATAGAGATTAACAAGCACCAGAGACATGATTCAAACCCAAGTCTGCCTGGCTTCCTGGATAATTTTTTGTAAATTAACATGAAATTGAAACTTTGTGACAGTGTCTTTATCAGTGATTACATTCAACTGTCTTCATACTTCTGCCTCACAATCATACCACACACTGTAATAGATATGCAAATAGCCCTTGAACAGAAAAGGAAAATTAAAATAAAGCACAATAATTAAGAAAAGACTCGATAAAACAGATCTAGTGAATAAATAGCTCCGTTAGTGAAAGAAGAATATTAACATGCACTTTCTGAGACATTTCAGGAAGAAATTTTGTTTTGAAAGTTTTTGTGCTTATACGAACATACGTGGAGTAGATGAAGAATTTGTTCTTTCCTCTTGCTAAATTTCACTTATTTATGAATTAGTATATGATCAATTTCTATAAAAAGACTAAAAAGAATGGGTATATTGCAGTAGTCGGATATACTATTCAATGTATTCCATTAGGTCATGCTTGTTAATTGGGTTGTTAATTTTATATTTTCTTATTCACTGTTTGTTTTCTATTAACTATCTAGAGAAATGTATAAAAATCTCCTATTATGTTTGTAGTTTTGTAGTATTTTCATTTTTACTATAAACTTTTGCTTTAAATTTTTGAGTGTATGCTATTAGTTTCTGGAGAATTCAAAATGGTATATTCTCCTTATAAACTTTGTCATTATGAAATCAATTTATTTTTAGTAATGTTTGTCATGCATTGTCAAAATCTAACTTGTCAATATTAATATAGACACATGAATTTTTACAATTTTTTACTATATTTTTTCCATTCTTCTATTTCAACTCTTCTGTGTCTTTATGTTTTTGATGTGTTCCACAACAGCATATGGTTGAACTTATTTACTCCAATTTCTTAATCTTTAACTGTAACCTTTTTCTTTTTTCATTTAACATAAATATATTTTGGAGTTTAAATCTAAAATTTTATTTTGTTCTATGTATTTGTTGCACTAATTGTTTTTCTTTATCCTTTTTTTAATTAATAGGTATTTTTTATTATTTCATTTTTTCCCCATGGTGTTAAAAGCTATAAATTCTATTCTGTCTCTTAGTCTTTATCTAGAAATTACACCATCATTCTTACTTTGTCAAACCTCAAAGTTAGTAAATCTTTTATCTCCTGTCTTAAATTAAAAGTACTTAATAACATTTCATTTCCGACTACCCCACTCTTAACCAATATTTTATTCATTTATATCTAATCTTGATTTTTGAAAATAATACATGATTATTACTATTTTATACAGAATATTTTTATTTACTATTGTTAACATTTTTACAATTTTCTTTCCTTTTTTTCATTTCAGACTTTTCATTGAGTAGTATTTTTAGGATTTTGCTTAATGAATATCTGTTTGTAATGAACATTTTTTCTTGAAAATATGTTTATTTTTTCACTCACGCTTGAAAACTTTCCAGAGAATAGAATTGTAAGTTGGCCACTATTTTCTTTTCAGCTCAGTGAGGTTTCGTTCTACCTTTAGCTTTGTAGGTTGCTATTATGAAGAACACTTTGGGTCTAGCTGCCATTCTCTTCAAATTTGTTATTTCACTGCTTTTAGGACATTTTATTTTCCTTAATGTTTTTCAAGTTTCATAAATACATGGATGTTGTCCCTCCTTCCTTTTCTTCCCTCCCTGTTTTTTTTATTCTTTTCTTTCCTCTTCCTCCTTCTTCTTCATCATCCTTGGGATTCTCTGGGAAGCTATAATTTGTGGATTTTTTTCCATCAGTAATGGAAAAAATTTTGCCATTATATTTTTAAATATAGCCTTTACATCTCGCCCACCCCTAATCCTCTGAGTCATCAATCCAACATATTCTCATTGTACACTTTACATTTCATATACACTCTTCTGTATTTTTCTTTTTATCTCTCTGCTCTATATTCTGGATTATTTTTTTCTGATTTATTTTCCAATTCATTATTCTCTTTTCTGTTTTGTCCAGTGTGCTGCCAAATACATTGTGTTGATGTTTAAATTTTGGTTATTTTATTTTCTATTTCTAGAAGATTTATTTGGTCCTTTTAGTACTCTCAGGTGTCACACTTTATATTTACCTATTCCTTACAGTCATTTTCAGTCATCGTTTATTTCTTTAAAGATATTAAGCATAAACCATATTGACTAATTATAGTATCTGAGATACATGTGACTATTTATACTGTCTCTTGTATTTGCTGTTCTTACTCACTTTGCCTCACTTTTCCTTCTTTTTTATATATTTTTTTGGATTATTTGCTATGCACTACCCTTTAGAAGCTATGTATAGATGTTTTTAAAGTCTTAGAATGAATGTGCTTTCCTGTAGAGGTACTTTGTGTTAGTTTTGACAGGTATCTACAGGTGTTCCCAGTCAATCAAGTTTTCAGCTGAAAAAGTCTAAACTTGCCTAAAGCTATCCATACGTGCCATGCATCAATGCATGAGATTAGGCCGGATATCTTTTTCTGTAATACCTTGAGTTTGGGGAGTGGGAGGGTTACACTTTTAGGTCTAGTTTACTCTTAGACTTACCCTGAGGTTGTAGATATTTGGGCTGTTCAGTTAAGGTGGAGAGTATATTATATGATTCTTGTTCCCTGGGTCTTGGGCCATAATGTATGTGCTCTTGGCATATTATTATAATACTAAAACTGAAGTGGCAATATCAACAAATATCATCAAAATAAAAGTAAACTTTGTGTTTTTATAGTCAATCTGCTTCTCTGGATTCAAATTTCTTGAAACAATTGTCCTGGCATTCATTCATTTCCCCAGTATTTTCGGTATTTCCTATCACTTCTGTGGCATTCTGTTGCCAAAGCAAATCTTACAAACATCCCTGATTGAAGAGACAGGGGCATAGAACCTATGTCTTAATGAAGGAAAATGCAAAGCTATGTGCAAAGTTGTGGATGTAAGGAAAACTGAAGGATTGAGGTCATTTTGCAAGATAACACACACACAGACACATGCTAACATTTTTCATTGTTTTCAGGGGGATGGTTGGTTTGAGTAACTGAAGTCAATACTTTGTCTTTTCATCTATGCATATTTTTCATTTCTTTCTTCTTTTTTATTTTTATTCACTCCTTTTCCTTGTTTCCATCTATTTGCTCTTAAATCAGTGTTGAAACTATTCTCAAATATTTCTGTCAAACTCTAATCATTAATTTATCCTTCTTCTTCATTCTTTCTCCTCTGGCCTCTTAAATTTAGTTTAGTTTTTTTTTTCTTTTCCTAGTGAGACACTATATATCCACTATTTATTCTCCCCTTATGTCTAATAAAAAATATGTCTGGTCTTGTTTCCTCAACAACTGGAAATGTTTTCAAGGACAGGAAGCACATATGCTTCTGTAAGACCCCATCATGTTCAGAAAGTTCTCTGAATATCAATGACTGACTAACAGGTGACTTAATTATGCAGAGACTAACAAATTATTTGAGATTTGCAAAGGTGTCAACTGAACTTCCCGGTTAGTTTAAATTGAACAATTCTGGTAGCACTCTGTTGCATTAATTGGTTTCAGAATAAAGCCATTCCTGTCTGTGCCATTTTTTCTTCTAATAAAACTAAAGTGGTAAGTTCAAGATAATATTGGAAGGGCTGGTTGACTTAAAGCAGAACAGCAAATGGTTTATGTTATGAGCCATCTGTCTGAAGAAGTCAGTACAGCCCTAAGATTGAATTTGTTTTTATGTTTGGATGCTCCTACTTAAAAAGCAACATGCACCAGGCAAGATAAGGTATATGTATAGACTCTGCTACTCAAAAGGGCGTTATAATAGTTTTAGAAATAATTTGGCAACCAATAATTGTAGGTCACAACAGGTACTATTGCAAAATAGACCGTATATTGGAAATTAAAAATAAGGTAAGTTAATTCAATGAATATGGTGTTTAATACTTACCAAATTGGGTTGTTGAGAAAATAGAAAATATTTTGACATTGCAAAAATATCGAAGAAATTTCATGACATAATTATCATATTGTACATTAATGGAGTGATTTCTAAGTGCAAGACATTGTGGTAATGCTACTTCTTTTTTTAAATTTTATTTATTGTTTTATATAGCAGGTTCTTATTAGTCATCAATTTTATACACATCAGTGTATACATGTCAATCCCAATCACCCAATTTATCACACCACCACGGCTACACCCCTGCTGCTTTCCCCCTTGGTGTCCATATGTTTGTTCTCAACATCTGCGTCTCAATTTCTGCCCTGCAGACCGGTTCATCTGTACCATTTTTCGAGGTTCCACATATATGTGTTAATATACGATATTCGTTTTTCTCTTTCTGACTTACTTCATTCTGTATGACAGTCTCTAGATCCATCCATGTCTCAACAAATAACCCAATTTTGTTCCTTTTTATGGCTGAGTAATTATCCATTGTATATATGTACCATATCCATTCATCTGTAGATGGGAATTTCGGTTGCTTCCATGACATGTCTATTGTAAATAGTGCTGCAGTGAACATTGGGGTGCATGTGTCTTTTTGAATTATGGTTTTCTCTGGGTATATGCCCAGTAGTGGGATTGCTGGGTCATATGGTAATTCTATTTTCAGTTTTTTTAACGAACCTCCATACTGTTCTCCATAGTGGCTGCATCAATTAACATTCCCACCAACAGTGAAAGAGGGTTCGCTTTTCTCCACACCCTCTCCAGCATTTGATTTTTGTAGGTTTTCTGATGATGCCCATTCTAACTGGTGTGAGGTGATACCTCATTGTAGATTTGATTTGCATTTCTCTAATAATTAGTGATATTGAGCAGCTTTTCATGTGCCTCTTGGCCATCTGTGTGTCTTCTTTGGAGAAATGTCTATTTAGGTCTTCTGACCATTTTTGGATTGGGTTGTTTGTTTTTTTAATATTGAGCTGCATGAGCTGTTTATATATTTTGGAGATTAATCCTCTGTCTGTTGATTCATTTGCAAATATTTTGTTCCATTCTGAGGGTTGTGTTTTTGTCTTATTTATGGTTTCCTTTGCTGTGCAAAAGCTTTGAAGTTTCATTAGGCCCCATTTGTTTATTTTTGTTTTTATTTCCATTACTCTAGGAGGTGGATCAAAAAAGATCTTGCTGTGATTTATGTCAAAGAGTGTTCTTCCTATGTTTCCCTCTAAAGAGTTCTATAGTGCCTGGT
Organism: Lagenorhynchus albirostris; assembly: GCF_949774975.1. Taxonomy (NCBI): domain Eukaryota; kingdom Metazoa; phylum Chordata; class Mammalia; order Artiodactyla; family Delphinidae; genus Lagenorhynchus; species Lagenorhynchus albirostris. Next base: position 46,805,594 of record NC_083107.1, on the reverse strand, counting down.
CTTACATTTATATCTCTAATCCATTTTGAGTTTATTTTTGTGTATGGTGTTAGGGAGTGTTCTAATTTCATTCTTTTACATGTAGCTGTCCAGTTTTCCCAGTACCACTTATTGAAGAGACTATCTTTTCTCCATTGTATATCCTTGCCTCCTTAGTCTTAGATTAGTTGACCATAGGTGCATGGGTTTATCTCTGGGCTTTCTATCTTGTTCCTTTGATCTATATCTCTGTTTTTGTGCCAGTACCATATTGTCTTGATTACTGTAGCTTTGTAGTATAGTCTGAAGTCAGGGAGCCTGATTCCTCCAGCTCCGTTTTTTTCCTCAAGACTACTTTGGCTATTCGGGGTCTTTTGTGTCTCCATACAAATTTTAAGATTTTTGTTCTAGTTCTTTAAAAAATGCCATTGGTAATTTGATAGGGATTGCATTGAATCTGCAGATTGCTTTGGGTAGTATAGTCATTTTCACAATATTGATTCTTCCAATACAAGAACATGGTATACTTTTCCATTTGTTGGTATCATATTTAATTTCTTTCATCAGTGGCTTATGGTTTTCTGCATACAGGTCTTTTGTCTCCCTAGGTAGGTTTATTTCTAGGTATTTTATTCTTTTTGCTGCAATAGTAAATGGGAGTGTTTCCTTAATTTCTCTTTTGGATTTTTCATCATTAGTATATAGGAATGTAAGAGATTTCTGTGTGTTAATATTGTATCCTGCTACTTTACCAAATTCATTGATTAGCTCTAGTATTTTTCTGGTGGCATCTTTTGGAATCTCTATGTATAGTATCATATCATCTGTAAACAGTGACAGTTTTACTTCTTCTTTTCCAATTTGTATTCCATTTATTTCTTTTTCTTCTCAGATTCCCATGGCTAGGACTTCCAAAAGTATGTTGAATAATAGTGGTGAGACTGGACATCCTTGTCTTGTTCCTGATCTTAGAGGAAATGCTTTCAGTTTTTCACCATTGAGAATGATGTTTGCTGTCAGTTTCTTGTATATGGCCTTTATTATGTTGAGGTAGGTTCCCTCTATGCCCACTTTCTGGAGAGTTTTTATCATAAATGGGTGTTGACTATTGGCAAAATCTTTTTCGACATCTATGGAGATGATCATATGGTTTTTCTTCTTCAACTTGTTTATATGGTCTATCACATTGATTGATTTGCGTATATGGAAGGTTCCTTGCATCCCTGGGATAAATCCCACTGGATCATGATGTATGATCCTTTTAATGTGTTGTTGGATTCCGTTTGCTAGTATTCTGTTGAGGATTTTTGCATCTGTATTCATCAGTGATATTGGTATGTAATTTTCTTTTTTCGTAGTATGTTTCTCTGGTTTTTGTATCAGGGTGATGGTGGCATCATAGAATGAGTTTGGGAGTTTTCCTTCCTCTGCAATTTTTTGGAAGAGTTTGAGAAGGATGGGTGTTAGCTCTTCTCTAAATGTTTGATAGAATTCACCTGTGACACCCTCTGGTCCTGGACTTTTGTTTGTTGGAAGATTTTTAATCACAGTTTCAATTTCATTACTTGTGATTGGTCTGTTCATATTTTCTATTTCTTCCTGGTTCAGTCTTAGAAGGTTATACCTCTCTAAGAATTTGTCCATTTCTTCCAGGTTGGCCATTTTATTGGCATTGAGTTGCTTGTAGTAGTGTCTTAGGATGCTTTGTATTTCTGTGGTGTCTAGTGTAACTTCTCCTTTTTCATTTCTAATTTTATTGATTTGAGTCCTCTCCCTCATTTTCTTGATGAGTCTGGATAATGGTTTATCAGTTATGTTTATCTTCTCAAAGAACAGCTTTTAGTTTTATTGATCTTTGCTATCGTTTTCTTTGTTTCTATTTCATTTATTTCTGCTCTGATCCTTATGATTTCTTTCCTTCTGCTAACTCTGGGTTTTGTTTGTTCTTCTTTCTCTAGTTCCTTTAGGTGTAAGGTTAAATTGTTTATTTGAGATTTTTCTTGTTTCTTGAGGTAGGCTTCTATAGCTGTAAACTTCCCTGTTAGAACTGCTTTTGCTGCATCCCGTAGGTTTTGGATCGTCATGTTTTCACCATCATTTGTCTGTAGCTACTTTTTGATTTCCTCTTTGATTTCTTCAGTGATCTCTTTGTTATTTAGTAACATATTGTTTAGCCTCCATGTGTTTGTGTTTTTACGTTTTTTTCCCTGTAATTGATTTCTAATCTCATAGCGTTGTGGTCAGAAAAGGTGCTTGATATGATTTCAGTTTTCTTAAATTTACTGAGGCTGGATATGTGACCCAAGATGTGATATATCCTGGAGACTGTTCCATGCTCACTTCAGAATAAAGTGTAATCTGATGTTTTTGGGTGGAATGTCCTATAAATATCAATTAAATCTATCTGGTCTGTTGTGTCATTTAAAGCTTGTTTTTCCTTATTAATTTTCTCTTTGGATGATCTGTCCATTGGTGTAAGTGAGGTGTTAAAGTCCCCCACTATTATTGTGTTACTGTCGATTTCCTCTTTTAGAGCTGTTAGCAGTTGCCTTATATATTCAGGTGATCCTATGTTGGGTGAATATATATTTAGAATTGTTATATCTTCTTCTTGGATTGATCCGTTGATCATTATGTAGTGTCCTTCCTTGTCTCTTGTAACATTCTTTATTTTAAAATCTATTTTATCTGATATGAGTATTGCTACTCCAGCTTTCTTTTGATTTCAATTTGCATGGAATATCTTTTTCCATCCTCTCACTTTCAGTCTATATGTGTCCCTAGATCTGAAATGGGTCTCTTGTAGACAGCATATCGATGTGTCTTGTTTTTGTATCCCTTCAGCAAGCCTGTGTCTTTTGGTTGGTTTAATCCATTCACATTTAAGGTAATTATCGCTATGTATGTTCCTATGACCATTTTCTTAATTGTTTTGGGTTTGTTTTTGTAGGTCTTTTTCTTCTCTTGCGTTTCCCACTTAGAGAAGTTCCTTTAGCATTTGTTGTATAGCTGGTTTGGTGGTGCTGAATTCTCTTAGCTTTTGCTTGTCTGTAAAGCTTTTGATTTCTCCATCCAATCTGAATGAGATCCTTGCTGAGTAGAGTAATCTTGGTTGTAGGTTCTTCCCTTTCATCACTTTAAATATATTATTCTACTCCTTTCTGGCTTGTAGAGTTTCTGCTTGGAAATCAGCTGTTAACCTTTGGGAGTTCCCTTGTATATTATTTGTCATTTTTCCCTTGCTGCTTTCAGTAACTTTACTTTGTCTCAATTTTTTTGCCAATTTGATTACTATGTGTCTCAGCATGTTTTTCCTTGGATTTATCCTGTATGGGACTCTCTGCACTTCCTGGACTTGGGTCGCTATTTCCTTTCCCATGTTAGGGAAGTTTTCAACTATAATCTCTTCAAATATTTTCTCGGGTCCTTTCTCTCTCTCTTCCTCTTCTGGGACCCCTATAATGCGATTGTTGTTGCATTTAATGTTGTTAATTCACTGCAGCCTTTCTAGACTCTGTATTGTTAATGTGCGTGTTCCCCTGACTCGGAGCCTTTTCATTTGCTGTTTCCTTTCTCTTAAATTCCCTTACCAAAATTTGTATGGCTCATTTCCTCCTTCATTTCTGTTTCACCTCAAATGTCATTCCTTATAGACAGTTTAATGACTAATATAAATAGTGATTTTTCTCCACTCTTTCCTGCCACCAGTATGACTGAAACTCTTTCCTCATTTTCCTCATAGGTAATATCATAGTGATATCTGTATCTACATGTATAACTATGTTATAAATTATCATGTATATCATTTATTGTTTATGTGAGAAAGAGACAGAGATAGACACAGACTCAGAGAAAGAAATTTCACAAGAAGAGGGAATCTCTTTGTCTTGTCCCCAACTGTATCCACATTTCCTGTAGTGCATACTCAGTAAGTATTTGCTAAATAAGATGAATGATTAAGTACATGGAACCATGTATATATTTCATGAATAATAAATATGGCATTCTTAAGCAGTGGTGGAAAGGTTAGGCTAATAAGCCACTATGCATTGGGGAAAATAAATTAGATGCGTGTGACCAATTTTATAAAAAATGAGTTTTAAATTTAGTAAATATATACACAAACAAAATTTATTAAAATATAATAAATACAGAAATATATTTTAAAAATTCTATTTTGACAAACACTTTTTAAGTAAAATACAAACCCCAAAGCTATACATAAAGGAAAGACAGATGTGGCTACATACAAATTTTAAATTCATTATGAAAAAGACACCATATTCAAAGGTAAGTGGCAAAACATAATAACTTTTGTGAAATTCATAATATAAAAGATTAAAATATATTTATATGTTTATAAAAATAATACAAAAAAACACAATAACCTGTTCAGAAATGCCAAATAAAATGTATATACATTTCAGAGAAATGCAGTTGACAAGCTAAAATATTTCCAAGCTTATAATGATCTAGAATATACAAATTAAAACAGGTTATGATATTTCTTCTAACAGATTTACTAAAATTAGAAGATTAATAATATCTGTTGTTGATCAAGATTTGGCAAAATGGCATTCATAGCCTTTTGGTGGAGCTGTAAAATGTCCAGCTTTTTTTGAAAGTAAATTTTTCAAAATTTTAAAATTACTATACTTATGTATTCAGAAATTCTGTTTCTGTGTATTTATTTTAGGAAAATACTGTTATATATGAGGAAAGATAAATTTACAAAATACTGTTGCATTTTTATAAGGGTTAAAATTAGAAAGAGTTAAATTAGTTATGCTGTTTTATTCTGTGGAATATTATGCAGCTATTAAAAAGGAGGCAGATCTAAAGATAATGCTATAGACAGAGCTCCCTATTTCTTATTGCTAAGGGAAAAAAAGCAAGCTGAAAAGTGTATGTGTAGTATAATCACATTGAAGTAAAAAAAGTTTAAATGCATATATATATATCTATATACTCATTGATGTAAGTAGGTATAGATAGATGACAGACGGATGTATGTATATACATAGTGTGTGTAAGTAAGTATACACCAAACTAGTAATGGTGGCTATATCTAGGAGGTTTGTGGAATTGGTATGATTTGACTGGGGAACTTTTATTTTTTACTGTCGAAATTTTTTTTTAAACATTGCTCCAGCATTTATCTATTTCTGGGCAAAAAAATAATAAACTAATTGATTGGCAAGATATCTGCTATTGGCTTTGTCCAAAGCATGCTAAAGCAGCATAATATACCCAATATAATTTAAAAGTATAATTATATGTTCTTGAGTTACTTTTTTAAAAGTCTGCATTACCTATAATAGGATCTGTCAATATGCAATCTAGAACTTGAAGAAATTTCTATTTTTACAATCTTTTTTCTTGATTTATGTATAATTTTCTTCATTTTATAATTCAACATTTTATCTAAAGTTAGAAATGAAGACTAAATATGGTTGTAAGACTGTAAGCAATTTTTTTATGAATGAGAATTACTTTTAAATTATACATTAACTCCCATTTATTGGAAATCCAGGATAAGCGAGCTAAGGTGATTCAAGAAATATTCAACCCACTTTAATATTAGCAAAGCATTAATTATACCTCTGTCTTATCCATTCATATCCCAGCACTATGTGTCATAATGCTTTGACAGTTCTCACCTCTGCCTGCAAAAAATGACTTCAGAGTCCCTTGACATTTTGTCGTCTAAATTTACATAAACAGTCACTTCTTACAAAAGAGAGAGCTTAAGAGTTCTTGAATTTTTCCTTGATTTCATGTGAGAGGTGTGGGTGAGATTAACTGTCTGATTTTAGAATATCTGGGAGAACTAGAAGGCTAATGATCTCAATTTCTTTTAATAATTTGTATGAAGTAGCTAGGCAATTAACAATAAATTCTGATCTGGAAATATATGTAGCTTTTTATTATTCTAGTACAGCAAAAAAATCTGCATTTGTTTTGATCCATTTTTTTAAACAGAAATCTAGAATGACACTTTAAAACTGTAACTCTCCTTCATATCTTCAAAAGTCAATGAAACAAAATCTGCCTTTCAATTATATTTTTCTTTAAGTATTTCAGAATGTGTCTGTGTCATGTCCAAAGAATAGTCTTACACTTCCCAACTGGTCATTTGATTCTTTTTTCCATGAATACTGTTTTGTACAAATCTGTTACGTTAATTTAAATGTGATTTTTTATAAACATCTCTTCACCTTTAAGAAATGAAATACATCAGTAATAGAAATATTAAGTGACTACTTTGCATATGTGTAATTGAAGCTTGTTGGGCTTTATTACTGTCCCATAAATTATCTACCAAAGCATGGTGGGATTAATTAGAACTATTACATGAATCCCATGAATGATTTTTTTTCTTTGGTGCTGAATGAATGTAACTACATTAGACACACAAATCATCGTATTCTATAAATTAATCACTTCTTCAAAGGCAATACAATAAAACCCAACTGAGACCATCATGTACCCTAAGGATTTGTAATCCTGTCCTGGTTTTAGAAACATAAAGACTGTTAGGAGCTTTTTTATACTTGCCCTATATTCTCATTAATATGATAAACCCAAGAGATCAAGAGATCAAAGTGCCAAGACTAATTTTGATAAATGTGTATTTTTGGTCATCATGATTGGTTGCCTTCATATTCCTTCTTTCTAAGATTCATTAAAAGACTATTCATTTTTCCTTTCTAAATTTAGATAGTTTTTTCTGTGTGTAGACCATATTTCAAAGAGTTTGAAGTTCAGGTTAGCATGGCTTTTATTGAAGAATTTACAAGCAGCAGTATACATTACACATGTTATTTGTTAAAGAGTGAAGCTATAGGACAGCCCCTTTTGTTAAGCCTTCCAGCAGAAGATACTTAATCATTGGTGTGCAATCTGTTTCTGTGTCTTTTTATAGCATAATTGACAGTTAACCTTAGCAGAACTCTTTCCTAGAGAAACCTAACGTTTTGTCCAAGCTCAGAACTGCTGCCTTACAGTGCTGTTGTGAGAGCACACAACATAACCCTAAGGAAAAAAAAAATCTATATTTTAAATACTACACTAATAAATATTCAGTACTATATTTTAAAGATGTCGTGATATTTAATGCCATTCAACATCCTCCACAGTCTGGCCCCTATAAAAATCTATATTCCCATATAAATGTTATTAGAGTCTGTGTTACTCTGAAAATTATTAACTGTAGATATATTGGCATCCTCAGTGATGGAGCTTCCCCTTCAATATCAATCTGCTCTTGAGTCCCCCCAAAACTGAAACACCATCCCTGCAACACACACACACACACACACACACACACACACACACACACACGCACACACACACATTCTCTACGTAGTCGAGACCTAAATCAACTTTCATGTTTTTTGAAGTCTATCTTGTGACCTCTAATAATTATGAATTCTTCCTTGTGATCAAAACACACAAGTCTAACATTAATTAAACTTTTGCAAAACAACAAAAAGTAACTCTGGAATACTCTCATACATAACCAAAAAAAACACTTCGAGTAAGCAAACCTCTGGACTACAGAAGGAGGGAAAGTAATAAGACCTCTGATAGTATGACCTCTCTCTTGATTCCACTAGGTTGACAGCTCCACTGACACCAATTTTCTAAGTTCTTAGAACCTGTGTCTTTCAGATTTCACATTTCAGGAGAAAGAATATTATGGGGCTAACCACTGTCATTCATGGAAATGTAGCCTAACACCTACATTAAAAATGGTGATCGACCCTTCTCAAATTAAGGGGGACTCAATATCTAAAGAGGTATGTAATTCTTTGCTATGACACGTCCAGAATACCTGAGATATCTCTAGCTTCCGATTGTGCCCTGAACCAGGAGCCTACAGGTAAATAAAGGGGGAAATGCCCACAGACCAAGAGATAGGTGACTAAAACTGTAGTTCTCTGACATTTCAGATGATTTAGGTTAAAGGAAAGAGATGCGACTAAAGTTGAGGGTAAGGGAGAGTAGGGGAAAATGCTTGAAAAGACTGAGGTTGAAACCCAGTGATTACCACCATCTTTTATCTTAATATTTAGGCTCTATAGGTTAGGTGGGTGATCATGCACAAGTCCCTTAACTTCTCCCTGTTTCACCTTCAGTTTTCTGATTTGTAAAACAGAGCTTATACAGCCTCTCTAGTAGGGTAGTTATGAGAATCAAATAAGGCACTACCTGCTAAGTACTTAGAGTGTCTGTCAGTGAGTGGCCAAAAAATTGTTGACTTTATTATTTCCTCACACCCAATACTTACTTTACTTACTCCTCCTTCACTACCCGCTGAAAGAGAAATATATCTTCAAACTTCAGATGAACAGAGAGGTTTCAGTAATATACATAAAAGTTAAGGATGTCTGATAGTTAAAGATACCTGAGTGTTAAAGATGCGGTATACTATTCATTGAATATTTATTCAAATATACCTTGCTTGGTATTAGCTAATTTCATTTTCATCACGTTGTGTTACCTCAGTTGCCCATTCATCAGGGATTATGGCATAATGAATACACTAGAAAGATAAATGATGCTTTTGATTTGAGCGTAGGTGTTAGATCAGCAGTTTCTTGAAATCTTCTGAGCTCCCATTCTCAATCCTTACAACTAGGTTAAAACAACAACAAGAAAATTAACAAATACAGAGGAAAAAAAAAGTAACTTTTAATCAAATCCTTTCTATTGCCTCACTAGGGAAACTGGAAAGTTTATCTCAAAACGATCCCGTTGTCTCATCTTTCTTTAGTCCCTATTCAATTAACCAGATTCTGTGAACCGTGTTGCTCCCTGAAGTACATTGATCTCTCTGAATACAGTCAACTCAGCATTATGGTATAATCTCTGTTTCTTTTGAAATACTCTAAAACATGAAGAGAGGCTTTTTGTTTATTTTGTTTGTGTTTTGTCATTTTTTCTGAACGACATTATCTGAGAAAAATAAACAAAAGATGTATAAACTCATCAAGTCATCTCCATACAAAGAGTAATGATGTTTCAGTCACTGTCGATTTGTCTTTAAATATTGGAGGAAATAGTTGCCATCTTATACTGAAGAGAAAAACCAATACAAGAATATATGGAAAATCCATGTATTATGGTTTATGTATACATAGTTAAATAATTGCCTGTTTTCTATTTTCAGTGGTTCATCTCTTATTTTGGATAATGTATGTCTGTTAGACCTCTATTATCATGAGTATTTTAGGGGAGAGGAACACTGCTTGAAGTTATTGATTGGCTAACACCAGGACGATGATTGACCTATTGAGCATATCTTATAAACAAAAATAGACAAACATATTTTGGAGCAAAATGGAGCCCAGAAATTGACTTTTATACATATGGGAAAATAATGCATGAAAATGTATCATTTCAAATAATTGCAAAATGGTTGAATTATTGAACAAATTGGGAGGGCATGATTGGCTATGAACCTGAAGGAATATAAGGCTTAGAGTCAGTCCTCCAAAGATAATTTGCAGATGGATTAAACACTTAAATTTAAAGATTAAAACTATGACAAATATTAGAAAAAAATGATGGAAAGCATAAACTCAGATGCATAATTTTGACCACATTTAGAATTTAAAAACAAAAAGATACACTAACCACAAGTATTTTATTTGTTGAAAGGTAAAATATATAAAAGGAAAGATTGACAATAAAAGGGAAGTAAAATTACTAATATGCTTATTACCTAAAACATGTTCAAAGTTATTAATAATCAAGTATATGAAATAAAAATATAATACCATTGTTTATATTGTTTATAAATATCCACTATAATAGGCTGTCAGTGAAAATATTTGTAAATTTTTAACCACTTTAAGAAATTTGACATCATGTAACAAAGTAAAATGTGATTACTATTTATAGACCCAGAAAAAAAGAAAATTTATTTACACCTATTTATCCTGTTAAACAAAACCATCATATATGAAGATATAAGTACTACTACTTATGATTAAGTACAACATTTAATTGAATTTTACTATGTACCAACCATTGTCTAGCAATAAATATATCTTCCCATTTATCCCAACATCCCTAGGAGGGAATTGGTATACTAATGTAAATCTTGCTATCTAAATTAGCTTTACTATTTTTTCTCCTATTTAAAGACATTTATTGCAGCATTGTTTGTTAATATCAAATATGTATATTTGTGCATGTATATATATATATAAAACAAAAACTTAAAGCAATTTGAATAACCTTAAAAAGGGGAATGGCTAAATGTATATGGCACATCCTGCATGAAACATTCTGCAGCTATTAAAACTAGTAACCTGGATACAGATATTGACCCTGTGAGAAGTTCATGATAATTTGTTACTTAAAAAGAGCAAGTTTTAAATAGGTAGAAATAGAGCTGTATTTATAAAACAAAGAAAAAAATTAGATGTATAAGAAAATAAATGATTATGGGTTTGCTAAAGGATTAAAAAAGCCTAAAAAGATCATTCAGACAATTGCTATAGATTACTCAGATGGTGAGGTTGATGTGTTTGGATAAGCAGGCAGGAGGAGATAGACTATTTGTTTTTCATTAATACATCTATAAATTTTTAAATTATTACAGTGAGTCAATATTTGAAAGAAACAACATCTTTTTTGGTATTCTTTTTGAGATGAAAATGAAGCAGTGGTAATTTTGATATATATAAGCTTAACTTATACTACACTTTCAATATTTCAAAGAATGATAAGGGCACAGTCACATTAAGAAATTTGGGCAGAGAACAATAATACTAGTATAAAAATACTGTTTAATGAAGGTGATACTCTTCATATTAAAATTAATTAACTGAGGAATTCTTCTAGGGAATGCTGAGACAGATATGTAGCACTTGCTCACTTTATAGCCTGACTTCCATCATCCTTTCTTTAACTTCCTGAACCCCCAATTTTCTAGCCTTTGGTCAATCATTTTAATGTATATCCCTCTGATCTCACTCCTTTTTGCACATTGTCTTCCCTTTCCTTTGGCCACTTTTCCTCTTCCCCCCAAATATTGTCTAATTTACTCTTACTCACTATACAAATATGAGTTCAAATATTATCTCTGCAGAGAGACAGCTGTGTAAGCTATACTGCCTCCAATATAAGGTTGGGTACTACATTTTTAACTTTCAAAGCAGCGTGTGCTTTCTCTTCATAACACTTATTATACTTGGTATTTAAATATATGTGAATTGTTTGACTAATATGTAGTCATTATTGGGATTGAAAACTCCGTGACAGGAGGAATATGCCTGCTCTGCTCATCATTTTATTTTGGTGTCATGAGCGTGACTGATGTTTAGATGGTATTTAATTAACGTGTGTTGGATGAATGAATGCAAAACAACATTGAGCTTACTCCCCCAAACAAACAAGCACTGCCATCAAAACTAGACCTAGACAGTGTTTTAAAACTCTCCACATCTCACAAAGATCATGAAAGGGCAAGTAATTCAGGGAATAATTCTGTTCAGTACTCTTACATAGGATGAACTTTCATAACTTGTTCTCAGAGTCTTTACTCAGCAACAGAGAAGACAGAAAAAACACTCAGTTCCCCACCTCACAATCACTTCATATACACAATATAATGAAGATATTAACGTATCATAAAAATTGGAGGTGGGGGAAGATAGAGGCCAGCTACCTTTAAAACAGAAAAATATCAGAGAATTTTCTGAAAGATTTCAATGGGTGAGGGCATCTTTCTGTGACATGTTATTAATACCAAATATTTTAGAATTTTGGGAGTGTTACTGAATAGTATTCTGTGAAGTAACAGAAGTTGGGGGCAAATTCCTAGTGCTTAGTTTACTTCTTATGGTGGAGTCTTACAAAAACTTTCTTGAATTTGTAAGTAAGTACATGAGTAAATAAAAAAAAAATATTGTGATAAACTACCTGACATTCTCGATCTAGGGACAAAGCACAAAGTATAGTCAAAACATGACACTAATACAAGCTTTCTCTTATTCTGTATTTTGAAATCATGGAAAATAAAAATCATGGCACTATATCCATCTGAACACGGATGTGGCCTCAAATTCCTTTCCTACAAAAAATGCTCTAGGCACTACCCATCAATCTCAGTTGGCTGCAAATTGACCACCCTTGGATAGACTGACCAACAATTATAATTTTCTTAAGTTACCAAGTATATGGCCATAAAAACTGACCAAAGTTTGATGGCAACAAAAATCAGCTGGTGTGATTCAGACATTAATAGGTGTCTATTTTTTTTTTGGTGGGGGGGGAGGCTAAACCAGGATTGATTGTCTTCCTTCCTTCCTTTCCTTCTTTCTTTCTAATTTGAAGTATAGTTGATTTACAATATTATATTATTTCAAGTGTACAACATAGTGATTCAGCTTTTTTAAAGATTATATTCCATATAAAGTTGCTATAAGATATTAATTATATTCCTTATACTGTGCAATATATTATTGTAGCTTATTTATCTTATACACAGTAGTTCGTACCTCGTTAGTACCATACCCTTAATTTTGTCTGTCTCTCCTTCCATCTCCCCACTGGCAACCAGTAGTTTGTTCTCTATATCTGGGAATCTCTTTCTATTTTGTTATATTCATTTGTTAGTTTTATGTTTTAGATTACACATGTAAGTAATAACATATGGTATTTGTCTTTTTGTATCTGACTTATTTTGCTAACCATAAAACACTCCAGGTCCATTCATGTTATGGCAAATGGCAAAATTTCATTCTGTTTTATGAATGAATAATATTTCATTGTATCTTTATACCATATCTTCTTTATCCATTCATCTATTGATGTACATTTCGGTTGCTTCCATATCTTGGCTATTATAGATAATACTGCTCTGAACATTATTGTTACATGTATTGGAGTGCATGTATCTTTTCAAATCTTTGTTTTCTTTGCATATATATCCAGGAATTGAATTGCTGGATCATATGGTACTTCTATTTTTAGCGTTTTGAGAAAGCTCCATACTGTTTTCCATACTGGCTGCAAAAATTAACATTCCCACCAACAGTGTACTATGGTTTCCTTTTCTCCACATCCTTGTCAACATTGTTATTTGTAGACTTTTTGATGATAAGCATTCTGAGAGGTGCAGATCTCGTTGTTTTGATCTGCATTTCCCTAACAGTGATATTGGGCATCTTTTCATGTGTCTGTTAGCCATCTGTGTGTATTATTTGAAAAATGTCTATTCAAGTCTTCTGCTCATTTTTTGATTGAGAAGTTTGTTTGTTTTTGAATTTGAGTTGTATGAGCTGTTTATATATTTTAGATATTAACTCCTTATTGGTCATATTATTTGCAAATATTTTCTACCATTTTGTAGGTTGTCTTTTCATTTTGCTAATGGTTTTCTTTGCTATGAAAGCTTTCAACCTTGAAACTAAAAGCTTTTAAAGCCCTTAATTAGGTCCCATTTGTTTATTTTTTGCTTTTGTCTCTGCTGCATGAGGAGACAGGTCCAAAAAAATGTTGGTACAATTTATGTCAAAGAGTGTTCTGCCTATGTTTTCTTCTAGGATTTTATGATTTCTGGTCTTACATTTAAGTCTCTAAATCCATTTTGAGTTTATTTTTGTATATAGTGTGAGAAACTTTTAATTTCAATCTTTCACATGTAGCTATACAGTTTTCCCAGCACCACTTATTGAAGAGACTGCCTTTTCCCTATTGTATATTCTTCCTTCCTTTGTCAAAGATTAATTGACCATAAGTGCATAGCTTTGTTTCTGGGCTTTCTATTCTGTTCCATTGATCTATGCATCTGTTTGTGTGTAGTACCATACTGTTTTAATTACTGTAGTTTGTAGTATAGTCTGAACTCAGGAAGAATGATAACTCCATTTTTGTTCTTTTTTTCTCAACTTGCTTTGGCTACTTGGGTCTTTTGTAGTTCCATATAAATTTTAGGATTATGTGTTCTAGTTCTGTGAAAAATATCATTGGGTATTTTGATAGGGGTTGCATTTAATATGTAGATTGCTTTGGGTAGTATGGCCATTTTAATATTAATTCTTCCAATCCAAGAATTTTTCCATTTCTTTGTGTCATCTTCACTTTCATTCACCAGTGTTTTACAGTTTTCAGAGTAAAAGTCTTTCACCTCCTTGGATAAGTTTATTTCTATGTATTTTATTCTTTTTGATGTGATTTTAAACAGGATTTAAAAAAAAATTTCTCTTTCTGATAGTTTAGTATTATTGTAAAGAAAAGCAACAGATTTCTGTATATTAATCCTGTATCCTGCAACTTTTCTGAATTCATTTATTAGTTGTAATAGTTTTTGTTGGGAACTTCAGGGTTTTCTATAAAAAGTATCATGTCATTTGCAAATAATGACAGTTTTATTTCTTCCCTTCCAATTTGGATGCCTTTTATTTATTTTTCCTCTCTGATTGCTATTTCTAGGATTTCCAATACTATGTTAAATAGAAGTGGTGAGAGTGGGCATCTTTGTCTTGTTCCTGAATTTAGAGGAGAGGCTTTCATCTTTCCAGTTTTGAGTGTGATGTTGGCTGTGAGTTTGTCATAAATGGCCTTTATTATGTTGAGATATGTTCCTGCTATACCCACTTTGATGAGAGTTTTTATCATGAATGGATTTTGAATTTTGTTAAATTCTTTTTCAGCATCTGCTGAGGTGATCATGTGATTTTTATCCTTCCTTTTGTTAATGTGGTGCAACACACTGATTGATTTGCAAATAGTGAACCATCCTTGTTTCCCTGGAATAAATCCAATTTGATCATGATTTATGATCATTTTTATATATTGTTGGATTCAGATTGAAAATATTTTGTTGAGGATTTTTCCATCTATATTCATCAGAGATATTAGCCTGTAATTTTCTTTTTTTGTAGTCTCTTTGTCTGTTTTTGGTATCGGGGTGATGCTGACCTCATAGAATTAATTTGGGAGTGCTCTGTCCTCTTCAGATTTTTGGAATAATTTGAGAAAGATAGGTGTTAGTTCTTCTTTATATGTTTAGAATAAATTCCTGACATAATAATTCAGGGATACGAGGATGGTTTAGCATCTGTATTCAATCAGTGTGATACACCACATTAACAAAAGGAAGGACAAAAATCATGTTATCATCTAAGTAGATGCAGAAAAATCATTTGATGAAATTCAATATCCATTAATGATAAAAACTCTCAACAAAGTGAGTGTAGAGGGAACATACCTCAACATAATAAAGGCCATGACAAATCCACATCTAATATCATGTCAATAGTGAAAAAATGAGATCACTTCCTCTAAGATCAGGAACAAGACAAGGATGCCCACTTTGCCACTTTTCTTCAGCCATAGTATTGGAAGTCCTAGTCACAGCAATCAGACAAGATAAAAAGGCATACAAATTGGAAAGGAAGAAGCAAAACTGTAACTGCAGATGTCAAGATATTATACATAGAAAACCCTATGGACTCCAGCAAAAAACTCTTAGAACTAATTAAGGAATTCAGTAAAGACTCAAGATACAAAATTAATACACAGAAATCTGTTGCTTTTCTATACAATAACAATGAACTATCAGATGTGGAAATTAAGAAAACAATCCCATTTAAAGTTTTATCAAAAAAATAAAATAAAATACCTAAGAATAAAACTAACTAAGGAGATAAAAGACATGTATTTGGAAAACTATAAGACACAGATGAAAGAAATTGAAGACAACACAAAGAAACTGATTGGAGGAATTAATATTGTTAAAATGACCATACTCTCAAAGACAATCTACAGATTCAATGCAATTCCTATCAAAATACCAATGCCATTTTTCACATAATGAGAACAAATAAACCTAAAATCTGTATGGAAACATGAAAGACCCTAATAGCCAAAACAATCTTAAGAAAGAACAAAACTGGAGGTGTCACATGCCCTGATTTCAAACTATACTACAAAACTACAGTCATCAAAACAGTATGGTACTGGCACAAAAACAGACACATAGATCAATGGAACAGAATAGTTAGCCCAGAAATGAACCCACACTTAAATGGGCAATTGATTTACAACAAAGGAGGCAAGGGCATACAGTGGAGAAAGACAGCCTCTTTAGTAAATGTTGTTGGGAATACTGGACAGCTACATGAAAAAGAATCATACTTTGCTACTTTCTCATACCATGTACAAAAATAAAATCTAAATGGATTAAAGATTTAAATATAAGACCTGAAGCTATAAAACTTCTAGAATAAAACAGAGGCAGTATGCTCTTTGATATTGGTTCTTAACAATATTTATTTGGATTTACCTCCTCAGTCAAGGGAGACAAAAGCAAAAATAAATGGGACCTCATCAAACTAAAAAGCTTCTGCACAGTGAAGGAAAGCATTAACAAAGCAAAAAGACCACCTACTGAATGGGTGAAGATATTTGCAAATGTCATATCCAATATGGGGTTAATATCCAAAATATACAAGGAAATAATGCAACTCAACATCAAAAAAACAACTCAATTAATAAATGAACAGAGGATCTGAATAGACATTTTTCTAAAGAAGACATGCAGGTGGCCAAGAGACACATGAAAAGATGCTCAAAATCACTTATCATTTGGAAATGCAAATAAAAACCACAATGAGATATCACCTCACACCTGTCAGAATGGCTGTTATCAAAAAGACAACAAATAAATGTTGCCCAGGGTGTGGAGAAAAGGGAACCCTCATGTAATGTTGGTGGGAACATAAATTCGTACTGCACTACAGAAAGCAGTATGGAGGTTCCTCAAAAAATTAAAAATTAAACTACCATATGATCCAGCAATTTCACTCCTGGGTATTTATCTGAAGAAAATGAAAACACTAATTCAAAAAAATATATGCAACCATATCTTAATTGCAGCATTCTTTCCAACAGCCAAGATATGAAGCAACCTAAGTGCCCATTGATAGATGAATGGATAAAGAAGGTGTGGGATATATACATATACATATGTATATATATACACACTCACATACATACATACCATGGAATATTACTAAGACATAAAAAAGAATGAAATCTTGTCATTTGTGACAACATGGATCAATCTAGAGGGTATTATGCTAAGTGAAATAAGTCAGAGAAAGACAAATACTGTATGATTTCACTTATATGTGGAATCTGAAAAACAAAACAAATGAACAAACATAACAAGACAGAAACAGAGTCATAGATTCAGGGAAGAAACAGATGGTTGCCAGAGGGGAGGGCAGGTAGGAAGATGAGAGAAATAAATGAGGGAGATTGAGGTAAAAACTTCTTACCTCTTAGAAGTTTTTGCAAAATAAATGAGTCACAGGCATGAAATGTACAACGTGGGGAAAATAGATAATACAGTAAGTCCCCTATATACGAACCTTCAAGTTGCAAACTTTCAAAGATGCAGATATGTGTTCCATCAACGTCAGGTGTGGGTGAAATTGCAGCTTGCCCTCCATCTCCTATTGCTGATGATCCTTCAGCTCTACCATCTCCCATCTTCTCTCGCTCCTCCAGTCAGTAACTCTTCTTGCCTGTTCACTCAGTGCCAGCCCTTGTATGCCAGCTGTTGTACTGTTACTACTGTGCTTTTCAGGGCACTGTACTGTAAGATTTAAAATGTTTTCTTTATTTTTTGTGTTTGTTTTTTTATGTATCATTTGTATGAAAAGTATTATAAACCTATTACAGTAGAGTACAATATAGCCGATTGTGTTAGTTGGGTACCTAGGCTATCTTTATTGGACTTAGGAACAAATTGGACTTACGAACACATTTTTGGAATGGAACTCATTTGTATGTAGGGGACTTACTAATAATGTAATATCATTATGATGACAGATGGTAACTAGATTTATTGTGGTGATCATTTTGAAATGTATAGAAATATCAAAACACTGTGTTGTGCACCAGGAACTATATAGTGTTGTAGATCAGTTATACTTTAAAAACAAAAACAGCAAACAAACAAACAAACATACTCTTTTTCTCTCATAGAAAAAGAGGTCAGCTTTTTGGTTATCAGATGTGGGGTATGAGGGGAGGGGGGAATTGGATGAAGATCACCAAAAGGTACAAACCTCCAGTTATAAGATAAATAAGTACTAGGGATGTAATGTATAATAGGATAAATATAATTAGCACTGCTATATTATATATGAAAGTTCTTAAGAGAATAAATCCTAAGAGTTCTCATCATAAGGAAACTTTCTTTTATTTTGTATCTATATGACATGATGGATATTCACTAAATTTATCATGGTAATCACTTCATGATGTTATAAGTCAAATCATGCTGTACACCTTAAACTTATGCAGTGCTGTATGTCAGTTATATATCAATAAAAGTGAAAGAAAAAAATAAGAATCTATAATCATAAAAATAGGGAATGTATCTCCTATTTTAATTGCATGAAATATTCACACAAATGCATGGAGATAAAAAATAAATTAAAAAATAAGAATTTTATATACCATATCCCTGATGACAATTAAATAAAATAAAAAATTAACAATTACTAAAGGTTGGCTTTTTATTAAATTATTTTAATAAAAGCCCTACAAATATACATTCTTTAAAAGATAAATAGCTTAGAGAAATGTAAAGATACAATATGTCTAAGGAAAAAACCAAAACCAAAACCAAATGATAGCTATAAACAACATACAATATAATAGAATATTATACATAATTTTCAACAAGTTGAAGTTTTTAATAAAATTCATGATTTTTATTCATAAATAGAGACATGAATTCTACAAAGAGTAGTAGAAATTAAATTTTCACTCTCCTAAATGTACACTAATCTGAAATGGCATTGTGGGTGAATTCTACCAGGCTGCTAAAGAAAAATAATTCCTACAATATTAAAATTATTCTGGAGTATAAAAACTCAAAACATTTCTATTTACTCCATTTCAGAAGTAGAGAAAAAGAACTATAATAATGTGTGTGCAGATTTTTATGTATATACAGACATTTTGTATAATTTCAAGTTCTCACAGTCAACATTAGCCTCTCCTTATCTAGCAATTAGAATTAAATCAGCTACAAAATTCTACTGATGTTCCCTGCAAAACATCATTTGTTCATTTCTTTTTTGGATCCCATTTTCAAAGTCCAGACTGTAAGCACTCTGCTCTTGATGACTACAGTGACTTCAATAATTGGTCTCTTTGCTTCCACTCTCTCATATCTCCAGTCTCTCCTACACATTCCTTTCTGTACGGCCTTCTTGAAATAATTTTTTTACCCTTTCCTTACACTTGCTGAAATTTTTTTCTTGTCTTTTCACCACCTGGCACTTAAAGTGTTCCTCCATTTGCTACAACCTGTCATTACATTTTTATTTCTTAGGTCCCATCCAGACAACTCTAAACAAATGATTCTCTGTACCATAATCTGAAAAGTTCTTGAATATTCTGAGCTCCATACGTTGTTTAATTTAGTGGCATTATGTGGAATGATTTATTTTTCTCTTTCTGACTTTTCAAACCCTTCATACAGTTAAGATTTAACTTAAATCTTGTAACTTAAGAGAAATTCCCCACTCCTTTCAGTTGCATTCAGTTTCTTTATCTCTTCCATTTACAAACAACCTTCTTTCTGTATTATAGTAATTTTCATTTCTATTATATCAAAGTCATTTTAATATGCAACTCCTCCCCTATAGCAGGAAGTCCTGAGGAGTAGTGATCATGTCGTAATTATCTCCATAGATTCCACAGAAAATGATTCCACAGAAAAATGATTAAGGAATGAAAGTATCTATGCTTACCACAAATCATAGCCTCTAATATTTATCCTTAAGAAGCTGATAGTTTTAACATTAGTGGAACTAATGCCAGTAAAAGAAGGGCTACTAAGAGGAAGGTGGGATGTAGGATGCCTCAGGTTTTTCTCTTTACATTCATATTTATCTTGTTAATCCTAAATATTTTCAAGGGGGTTTAAAGAATCTGGGACTCTAATCTTTCAATTAGACAATTTTTTCTTACAGTTCACCTATCATTTTCTTCAGTATTCAGAGCTAACAGATTATTTTGTTCTATTATTTGTTGTTTTCTACATAATACTGGGCTCCTTTTATTTATGATGCTGATTTTATTAAGAGTTCACTAACAGTTTGTATTCTTATTATGAGCTATGTAACTCATTTATTCAACAACTAACTACCGAGCAACTACTAGGTGTCTAAGACTCTGTATTCTACTATCCAAAAATCTTGAAAAGGTGTATTTGGTGCTGCGTGGGAAGTAAGATTAGTTTAGCTACTTAAATATGTAGGATGAAAATTCAGGTGCTGAAAAACCAAAAATCACAGTAGTTTTAAAGAGTTCTTTATTCCTCTTCATGTGAAAGAAGTCTGGAAGTTAGTCCAGGGCTGACACGACCCTCCATGGTTTCAGGTTATCTTATTGCTGTGCCTTCCTTAGCACATGATGTTTACCTTATGTGTCAGACTGAGTCCAGTATGGAGAAGGAAACCATACTATAATCAAAATAGGGAAAGTTTAATGCAAAAAAGTATTAATTATAACAGGATTAGAATTATAACATATGGGTTAGTAAAAATTGAGATGGCTCTAAGGAATAGCAGAATAGCAGATGTAATATATGTTTAATATAATAGCAGATATATGATATAGCCACTTCACTAGGGCTGAGATAAGGCACCCAAGTAAGACTCTACCTCATCTACCTGCCCTCAATCAAGGATGTGATCCAGGTCTTGTTGAAGAGAGCAAGTTCATAGCTCAGAATCAAAGTTGTTATGGTGCTGCACTGACAAAACTTGCTGGAAAATATGCTCTCTGGAACTTGCCAGAATTCTGCCCTCTAGGGTGGTAGAGAAATGTGTTCACAGGAGGTGTCTCATCAAAGGCACTCAGCTACAAAACTGCCTGAAGAAGGTTCCAGGGAACCTGATAGCCTTTAGGTGGTGCTGGATGCTATGCACTGCACTGGCCAGGCCCTGGAGAAGCCACAAGCACTGTGGAAGCCTAAGCCTGGAGCTGTTGCTCACACTGCAGGAACTCAGCATTAGGGAAGCTGTGTTCTGCAGGAGCCTGAAGAAGAATTCTGGAATAAGTTGCAAGCTCTTTCCTCCTGCAATGTTGTTTCCAGCACTCTACTAACAAAGCTTAATATTGAGCCAATTGAAAAAAGAAAAAAAATATTGAAAATAAATCAATCCATTTTCATAGAGCAGGCAAAATGATGAATTTTTAGCTTAGAGGAATTAAATTGGAAACCAACATACTCTAGGATCCAAAGCTACAAAACAAAGCTCAACCAGCATGTTCTTTTCTTAGGAAAACAGAAAGGAAGAAAGGACAAAAATAAGGTTAACTGTGCTTTAAGAACAATTTTTGGAATTTACATATAACACCACTCTTTGTCCCATTGGCAGAATTTAGGCACATGCCCTTACTTAGGCACAGGGTTGGAATATATAGTTTTAGCTTTCAGTGGTCTGGATAAAATTCTTAATCTACATATTAAAATATCAGTGAATAATCCATATTGATTGAAACTATCAGCTTCCACCACTTTCAGATTTTTACTTTTTCATCTGTATTTGGTGAGCGTAAGAGATACATACAGTAAATTAATCATCACATAATGATCATTGTGCTTGTTGACCTATTTAAAAATTGTTTCTTTTCTTTACCAACATTGAGCTATTCTTTGCCCTACTATTTCCAGCCTATAAATTTCATCTTTGATCTGATATTACACCCTATTGCCCTAAATTCATGACACTTAGCAAAGCTGCTGATGCCCACTTAGCTATGGTATGTGGCAAGTGACTCTTGTTTTCTCAAAGACAGAAAGCTTATTGACTTTTAAAAATTTAGGCCCATTAATGACATTAAACATAATCATGGCAACTCAAAATTCTAGGAAAATGAAATGTCTTTGATTCAGTAATATATAACTTACCATGAAAATGAACATCTAAATAAAGTGGGAGACAATAGAATTAGTTACAAGTATAGAGATATCACTGACTTAAAAAAAGATCCTAATCTATTTGGGACATTTCACATTGTTCTGAGTTGGCTTAGTAAAAGTCTTCATATTTATATTCTAACCTAATATTGAGCATTCACTATGGGTTAAACAGCGTTTGGGGTGCAAGGAATACATCAATAGACAAAACAAAATTTCATGCTTTCACAGAGCTTACATTGTTGTGGCTTTGGGTGGAGATGCAGAAAAATCAAATGCCATGTTAGATGCTACTAAGAGGAATAAAAAATATGCACTTAAAAATAGAGAGCCCAGAGGTGAGGGGTTTTCTATTTATATTGGGAGACTAAGGTGATATATGGTCAGAGATATAGGAAATGAGTAAGCAAGCCATGAAGCTAATGGAAGGAAACAATTTCAGGAACATGAAAGAATGTTTGCAAATGTTATGAGGTAGGGTCCACTTTGCTGTGATCAAGGACTAGTAAGAAAACCAGTGTTGGTAAAGAATTAAGTTAGTGGGAACACAGTAGAAGATAAAGTCCAGGAGAGATGGCAGAGACCAAATCATAGATCCTTGACAGCCACGACAAAAAGATTCATTCTGACATACACACAAAAAAGATAAACAGTAACAAGCATTACTCTCATTTCCCCAGATCTTTGTTGATTATTTAAGAATCCATCCTCTCTTAAAGTGTCTGTTTCTTATACTCATGAACTCAAATAAATATGTTAGAGAACAGGGCTGGATTTAAAAGGGGCGCAGGTTAGCTATCAGAAAAAAGTATATCTTGGGTCTCCAAGCTACTCTGTGAAAATATTTGATCCAACAAGTAGCACTCTTAGGTAATATCTGACTGGTAAGCTATACTAAATTCAGATATTTAGGTAAAAGAATGATGTTTCATTTTTTATTTCTTAATCTCAAGTAATCATTAAAACATATACACATAGTAACCCCCTTTTCCTACAAGCCTTGGATAAAGATTCTCATGAATGTTTAAAGTATTGAGATATAAATTATTTTAGTAAGATATGGTCAAAGGAAGGCATAGTGAAGACATTTAGTCTTATGTACAGTTTATGAAAAATAGAAATTTAATTAATATCCACAAGGACAGGTAATCTAGAGATAACATTGACCTAGAAAGAAACAAGGCATACTGAGTAGAGATGCTATAAGTCGGCCTTTATGAACCTTATGAAGTTGCCCTCCAATAAGAAAGAAGTAAACTATATATAAAGAAGTCCATAAATTGTTTCATTTTGTATTATTGTAATTTTTCTATATATACACATAAAATGTATTTTTACCTAGAAATAATACTATTTTTCATTCTGAAAGAATCAAAGTCTTGATTTCTAATCCTCAGTGTGTCATATTATCAAAATTTAGGAGTCTAAAAACTCACAGAAACAGATGTATGAGCCTAAAAATATATAAAAGGAAAAGCTGAGCTCCAGAAAAAAATGCCACCCAACCTAATTCTTATTATCCCCATGACTGTATTTGAAAAAAAAAAAAAAAAAACACTGTTTTTACAAACCACCACAATATGGGATTAGAATGCACGGCTTTGAATTATGATCCATGATGATAATGGTCTTGTTTATTGTTATGTTTATAGAGCTCCATAGCATAAGCTTTTTTTTTTTTTTTAACAGTGATTTTCCACTTTACCCAGCTGCTCCAAGCCACTCTCAGAGATACTATTAGAGAGGATATTCAAGGTAATTTTTAACACTTCAGTTTTCTCCGTTGGGGGCATATCTTTCTCCATTTTGGACTATCAGCCATCTCTTTCTAGCACTAAGGCATGCTTGAGTAGTGAAATATATTATTATTTTTTTTACTTCTAGTCTGTTCCTGGGTGACAGGATCTAACTCCTTACTTTGTAGCTGAGTCCTTTAGGAATCCTGGAGAAAAAGAAAATTACAATGCCTAGGTACATGACAATGATTCTGCCCTCCTCATTTACTTCTCCTCATTTATCTCATTCAGTTCTCCATATTCTCTTTACATCCAATGTTATAGTTAAAATATCTTCTTCACCTCTGTATCCCAGTGTCAAAGTAGTTCCTGATACATATTGACAGTACAGTAATGTATTTTATTGAATCATTTTTTTATTGCATTGTGGTCAAATGGAAATTTTCATTATTCTCATTTAAGAAACAAAATATAGCATCCTTCCCTCCAATAAAACAGTATAAGGTTCTTCAAATTTCAGTAACTTCTTATAAACACTATTATTAGCAGAAGAGAAGGGAAATGGGTCGGGGGAGAGTAAAGAGAATATTGCTAGTAGAGGCATGATGAATCACCTGCAATTTTTATCCTGTTGAAGGAAAAAAAAAAAAAGAGCTATAGCAACTGATGCCTTTCAGCATTTGCCCATAAACATTAAGAAGACTAGGCTTCACCAGACAGACAGTTGAATGCATCCTCCATGTAACACTTTTCTCTATTGTGACTTCTACCATCATGACACTTCCTAGTTCTTAGAGATGCTAGAACTAGGCTTCCACCATGATGGCACTTCCTAGTTTTTATTGACTCTAGTTTCTCTTTTCATGTGTATAGCTTGTTTTTTTTTCTATCTATTTTATAATATTTTGATTCCCTAAGATGTTTGTCCAGAGCTATTTCTTCTCTCTCACTCTTCTTTTGTGTCCTTTATACTATGATCGTATTTGAGGATCACTACTACATCTCTATTTCCATGGGTAATTTTTCAATCCATTGAGTATACTTTGCCAATAACTTCCAACTGGCTATTTCCAACTGGATATTCTAGAGATTTTTAAGGACAATCTATTAAAAGCCAACTTCTTTCTTTTTTTTTTCTTCCAGTTTTATTGAGATATAATTGGCATACAGCACTGAGGAAGTTTAAGGTGTATATCATAATAATTTGACTCATATACATCATGAAATGATTATCACAGTAAGTTTAGTGAACATCTGTCATCCCATATAGGTAAAAATTAAAGAAATAGAAAAAATTTCCCTGTGACGAGAACTCTTAGGACTTACTCTCTTAATAAGTTTTATATATAACATACACCAGTATTAAATTATATTTATAATTGACCTACAACGTTATGTAAGCAACTTTTACACGATACAGTGATTTGATATTTCTATACATTTCAAAATGATCACCATGGTAAGTCTAGTTACAATCTGTCATCATACAAAAATGTTATAGTTATTGACTATATTCCCCACACTGTATATTTCATACTCTTGACGCACTTATTTTGCAACTAGAAGTTTGTACCTCTTAATCTCCCTTACCTATTTCTTTACTTCTCCCACACCCAACGCCTGTGGCAACCATCCTGCTTTTTGTTTTATTAAGCTTGTTCATTTATTTTGTCTTTTGGATTCCACATATAAGTGAAATCATACAGTATTTGTCTTTGTCTGACTTATTTCACTTGGAATAATACCTTCTAGATCCATCCATGTTGTTGTAAATGGCAAGATTTACATTGTGTGTATATATATATATGTGTGTATGCATGCACACACACACACACATACACACACACACACCCCACATCTTCTTTTTCCATACATCTATTGATGGGCACTAAGGTTGCTTCCATATCTTGGCTGTTTAAAATAATGCTGCAATGAACATCGGGGTGCATATATCTTTCTAATTAATGTTTTTGTTTTCTTCATGTAAATCCCCAGGCTAGGTCATGTGGTAGTTCTATTTTTAATTTTTGTGGGGGCTCACGATACTGTTTTCCATAGTGGCTACATTAATTTACATTCTCACCAGAGTGCACAAGGGTTCCCTTTTCTCCACACCCTTGCCAACACTTATTTGTTGTCTTTTTTGGTAATAACCATTCTGACAGGTGTGAGGTGTTACCTCATTGTGGTCTTGATTTCCATTTCTCTGATGATTAGTGATGTTGAACATCGTTTTGTGTGCCTGTTGTCCATCTGTATGTCTTCTTTGGGAAAATGCCTATTCAGGTATCTGCCCTTTTTTTAATCAGGTTGTTTGTTTTTCTGCTTTGTGAGTTCTTTGCATAATTTGTATATTAACCCCTTTCCAGATATACTGTTTGCAAATATCTTCTCCCTTTCAGTAGGTAGCCTTTTAATTTTGTTGATAGTTTCCTTTGCTGGGCAAAAGCTTTTTAGTGTGATTAGGTCCCATTTGTTTATTTTTGTTTTTGTCTCCCTTGCCTGAGAAGACATATCCAAAAAAAAGAAAAAAAAAGATTAAAATTAATGTCAGAAAGCTTACTGCTTATATTTTCTTCTAGAAGTTTTATGGTTCCAGGTCTTATATTTAAATCTTTAATCCATTTTGAATTGGTTATTGTGCATGATGTGAGGGAATATCCAGTTTGATCCTTTTGCATGTAGCTGTCAAGTATTCCCACACCATTTATTAAAGAGGCTGTCTTTACCCCATTGTACATTCTTTCCTCCTTTGTTGATTTGTAGATATATGCCCATATAAGTGTGGGTTCATTTCTGGGCTATCTCTTCTGTTCCATTGATCTGTGTGTCTGTTTTTGTGCCAGTACCGTATTGTTTGATGACTTTAGCTTTGTAGTATAGTTTGAAATTGGGGAACGTGATACCTCCAGGTTTGTTCTTCTTTCTTAAGTTTATTTCTCTCAGCCAGCCACCCTGGGATCTTGCCCCACCCACCAGAGGGCTGTCACCACCTTTGGGATACCCTGGATTTTGTAGCCAGCTGTGTCAGGAACCAGCCCCACCCACAAGTGGGCCAAGACACAAGCTCCAATGCCCCCAGGGTACTGCAGCTAGAAAATTTGGGACCTCGTTCCACCTACCATTGAGCCAACACTAGCCTGAGACCACTTGGATCTCAGACCCACCAACCAGCAGCTGACCTCAGTCCTGGGACCCCACCCACCAGCAGGCCAATACCAGTTCTGAGACACCTTGGACCCCACAGCCATCTACCCCTGGATCCTGCATCACTAACCAGTGGGCTGACACTAACTTTGGGACACCACAGACCCCACAGCCAGTCATGTCAGGAACTGGCTCCAACCACCAGCATGCTGATACTAGATCCAGGACCCCCAGCCCCTCCACCACCCACCCTGAACCTGGCCCTACTCATTAGCAGCTGGCAGCCTTCACACAAGGCAGGACCTGGCAAGCACGTGGACCAGGGCCAGCCACAGTAGTCAGCCTGCCACAACAGAAAGACCCACATATCCCACATAGGGAGCACCCTTAGAGCATATAGCTCTGCTGACCGAAGGAGAGTGTGCTCCTGGGACATGTAGGATACCACCTACAAAGGGCCACCTCTCCAAAGATGAGAATTGTAACCAACCTCCCAAATGATAGAAATAAAAACAACTTGTATTTTCTATTGACCAAATATTTCCCTCATGTTAGTGTTTCAGGACTTCAGAATGGTACACTACTTTCTCTAACAGGATGCCACAAATTGAAAGGAATGTCTTTTTGATTAAAACAGTGATGTGCTCTCCAGCTCTATAGTCTTCTCCACTCCACTATTCTTCAGAATCTATTAGTGCTTAGAATATCACTTAGCATGTTAAGATGTTGCTTGTTGAATGTTGGATTGCATATCTCGGAAGTAGGCATGAAATCACTAAATGCAAGAGGATGCTTTACATTCTGCATGAAATAGACTTTATACCCCTTATTTAAAAAAACACAGGTTAAAATGAACAAAATATTAAGCATACTTTGGGACTTCCCTGGTGGTCCAGTGGTTAAGACTTCACCCTCCAATGCAGGGGGTGTGGGTTCAATTGGGGAGCTAAGGTCCCACATGCCTCATGGCCAAAAAACCCCACAAAAACCAAAACATAAAACAGAAGCAACATTGTAACAAATTCAATAAAGAGTTTAAAAATGGTCCACATAAAAAAATCTTAAAAAAAATTAAGCACACTTTATTTTCAAAATAAAGTCTTACCTAAAGATCATGAGAAGTTAATGAGATAATTTAAATCACAAAATGTAAGGCCTTGATCAGTACTTAATACATAAAAGGCTGATTCAGCCAGTCAAGCAGCGCTATGTAACTTAAACTAAAAAAAATTGTCATTCTATTAAATTAAATGATTATGTTTAACGGTTAGCCATGAACATTTATTTTACCTGATATCAGCATCTGGAGCAAGTCATAAGTGAATGAAACTTGATCACTCAAGGCCAACACATTGCCTGTTAGCCATTCAATAGTGTCTTTTAGTAATGCCTCAATAATCCCCAGGAATTGAAGAGAATTCCAGACTATTTAGCACTAAGTGTTCTCAGATACTATGATTTATTTTCACTGAAAATAAATGGTGAAACATGAAATATATCCACATAATAATCACTCTGGGAATATGATAAGTAGAAATCTATTTTTTAGTATACTATTGGGAACATTTATCTTGTAAAGTAAGCAAATATGGAAGGAAAGCTAGACAAGGAAATTTAGATGGATGCATGTGTCATTCACTGTATTTTCTAGAATAACTTGGGTACCAGTCTATCCCAGGAAGCTTTTATTAGCCAACAACAACAATTTAAAAATCCAATAGTGTAATGTCTATAGAAATTTTCCATAAATCGAAGTATAGTTATGTTTCTTGAATCTTGTTTATCGGAGGCAAAGCCGTAGTTTCAGTTCAAGTGGGGTTGAGCGGCACTCCTTTTCACAAGCATGTGTTTAAGTGAATTGTATACATAGGAACTTTAATTTCCTTGGCCTGTAAAAGGATGCAATGAACCCTGTAAATGCCCCTTCCCTAGTTTCTGTGTGTTTTTTCTTCTAACATCGTACAGCCGGGGAACACTACCCTGCAAATATTGGAGCCAATGTGCCCACATACTCAGCAGTTCCTTGGAGTTTACATCATGGCAAGGCAGCCCTTAATCAATAACTGACTGCTGCAGGATCATGAAAACCCTCCTCCCTTGTTTCTAACCATGACAGACACTGAGGCACAATTTATACCCTAGAGCTATTATAAGGGATCAGAATGAGGCTTTAACTGAAATCAAACCTTTACTGGGCTTCTTCTCTTTTTTTCTCTTGGTTCCCTTACACTCTTAAAATTTTCTGCTTGGAACATTTATTTAATAAACCCAACGCATACTAATTTCATCTCAGGACTTCCTTCTGACATGTATCTTTCATGTGCATTTATTTTAGGGTAGAGGTAACTGGGAATGCAAGAAAAGGAAGATGATCATAGAATGGCATGGCAACTGTTTCTATCTTCCCTCTTAATTTGGAACACCAAAAGATTTCAGCTTCTGGAAGAAGCCACTACTTGCTTTATGAGCTGCTTTTTGAGATTCTGAATAGTGTCCATGGTGATTTGAGACCAATATGACAAACTATGGGAGCATGTTAGGGAAAGGGGCATTCTCCAAATTCTTGTGGCAAGCTCAGTAATGTTTGGAATACCTCAAGGATCCTTGGCTTTAAAGCAAGAGGAGTAAATAACCTCATCAGCATTTACAATAGAGGGTTTTGGCAGTAGAGGCAATGGTAGGGCATCATGAAGAGCAGTTAACATAGAAGAACATGTTCAAACTTGTTCATGATCATATGAGACACCACCCATGGGGTCCCCCTAAAGCACAGTCAGAGCTTATGGATAACCCAAGAGAATAAGATTCTTATACCATTGTAAAGGTATCCTCATTTAACTGGGATACACTCAGGTTACACATAAGAACTAGATATTTCTAAGAGACTTAATATTTCTTTTCTAACTCAGTAATGCCAAGCATAATTTTAGGTGAGGAGGTGTTAATACTAATAGCTAATACTGTACCCAGTTTCTCAAAGCACTTATTTCTTGACCTTCACAGCAAATTTCCTCGGTATATAGGTCTCATATATTTTGCCCATTATATAGATGAGGAAATGAGATTGAGACATGTTTAAATTGACATAGCTATTGTATGGTAGAGTATATGTTTAAACCCATGTCTTAATTCCAAGTCTAGTTCTATATCTTTTAAATATAGAACGGTATTATGAGGATTCAGAGTGCTTCCAAGGGAAGTGAGTAAGGTATATCTCCTAGGTACACTCACATGGAACTACTCTACATTATATGCCTTTTAACTGTACCATAAATAACAATATTCAATTGCTGTTTTATATGTAGAATTAAAAAAAATTATGGCTGTTCCTCTGAAAGCATCTAAGCTGATGGAAACTCAGAAATATTTTTTTAAACATCTTTATTGGAGTATAATTGCTTTACAATGGTGTGTTAGTTTCTGCTTTATAACAAAGTGAATCAGCTATACATATACATATATCCCCATATCTCCTCCCTCTTGGGTCTCCCTCTCACCCTCCCTATCCCACCCCTCTAGGTGGTCACAAAGCACTGAGCTGATCTCCCTGTACTATGAGGCTGCTTCCCACTAGCTATTTTACATTTGGTAGTATATATAAGTCCATGCCACTCTCTCACTTTGTCCCAGCTTACCCTTCCCCCTCCCCACGTCCTCAAGTCCATTCTCTACATCTGTGTCTTTATTCCTGTCCTGGCCCTAGGTTCTTCAGAACCATTTTTTTTCTTTTTTTTTTTTTAGATTCCATATATAAGTGTTAGCATACGGTATTTTTTTTTCTCTTTCTGACTTTCTTCACTCTGTATGACAGTCTCTAGATCCATCCACCTCACTACCAATAACTCTCGTTTCTTTTTATGGCTGGAAACTCAGAAGTATTTTGATTCCAATTAATTTATTAACAATTTATGTGCTAACTCAACTTACCCAAGTAAGTATCCTTCGACACAAATAAGAATACAATATATTTGGTGATTTTAAACTTGGCCTGGATCATTTAGGCGTTTTGATTTCTTCCATATGATTTGTTTTATATTGATTTTAGGAGATTCTCTTGCAATTTGGTTGAAGGACAGCTGGACTTATTAAACATTCCAGTGCTCTTCAAGCTGGCTTCTTTGCTTCTACTGTATTTGCAGTGGTCTTCATAGCATAGGAGTTTATTTTATATGTAACATTTAAAATTTTGGACACAATAATTTCAAAGATCTTAGAATTCTGTGCGTGTGTGTGTATTCCTGTTATCACTAATATATTCAAGACACAAAGGGAGAAAGCATTGTTAATAAAAAATTCTCAAAAATAAGATTTATGAAAAAACATTTCTCTTAATACGGGCTGTGCTTGAAGAAGTAATTCTTTTTTTTTTTTTTTTTTGCAAAAGTAATTCTAATGTTCTTACTCCTGGCATTAGTTATTTGATTGCTTATGGTCTTTGATTCTTACAGCTATAAAATGGGTATGAGAACAAATCACTAATAAGAAATAAAATTTGGGGATCCAATTATATCTTATTTGTAAAACTACTTTTTAATGGCAATCATGGTTCTTTAGTTCAAAAATAAAGTTTTATAACTGCATACCTAAGAGGAAGGAGAAAAATCACAAATTTACACAAAAATATCACTGGGCAAAAGCTCAGGAAATAACTTACATTCCTACCTAAGACTCTAACATTTAATTATTTTGAAAAAATTCATTCATATGAAAAACCTAGGGGTGAAACAGGAATAAAGACACAGACTTACTAGAGAATGGACTTGAGGCTATGGGGAGGGGGAAGGGTAAACGGTGACAAAGCGATAAAGAGGCATGGACATATATACACTACCAAAAGTAAGGTAGTTAGCTAGTGGGAAGCAGCCGCATAGCACAGGGAGATCAGATCGGTGCTTTGTGATCGCCTGGAGGGGTGGGATGGGGAGGGTGGGAGGGAGGGAGACGCAAGCGGGAAGAGATATGGGAATATATGTATATATATAACTGATTCATTTTGTTGTGAAGCTGAAACTAACATACCATTGTAAAGCAATTATACTCCAATAAAGATGTTAAAAAAATTCATTCAACATTTATAAATATCAGATTGCTCATAAGTAATTAAAATTGCAAACACTCATTTGGTATTTACAACCTAACTTATCATAATCCTTACAACATCCCAACGAGGCAAGTTCTATCAATAGCATAGATTGAAAAAGAAATAAGGCAGAGCAAAGTAAAATAACTTGCCAGTGTCATTCAGATATTTAGTGGTAGAGCGGAGAATTGAACCAGAGTCAACAAATGTAGCCATTAGCGATGTTTACCTTTATACTTTAATATGTGAGAATTTGACTAGATGACTTACTAAGCCCTTTCAAAATCTAAAATGTTATAATTTGGCAAAATGCATAATCCTTTCCCAATTTGAGACACTTCATAGGCCTTCTGAAATGTCTAAATACTTTTACTCTCTTCAGTTACAATACACATTCTTTGTCTATTAAAAAACTATAATACTGTATATAAGTAAGAAGAGTCTCTTAAGCAAGCAACCACAGTCCTGTGTTTCCAGTTCTTGTCATAATGTCTTACACTCAATGACATTAGATCAGTCTTCTTTGCTCTGTATTTTATAATTTGCATTACATGATATAATTTATTTACAGAGAGGGATAGCGATAGTTTGATCTCAGTGTTTCTCCCAATGTGTCTCAACTCTGTTGTAGTCACTCTCTTACTAAGCAAGAGCTGGTTATCAATCTTTTATTCATCCATCCATCCACCTGTCTGTTCATCCAGCTAGCAAATATTTATAATGACTAATCTCATTTAAGTGTTAGGCATCAAAAGATGAATAAATCACGACTCACTCTCCCTGTAAAGCTCATATTTTAGTTTGATAGAAAAAGATAAATGGATCATCTTGAATAAATGCTGCAATGAATACATGTACAAAGTGCAACGAAAGTAGAATGAAGGGATGGATTTTGTGCTGTGGGCGGGGGAAGTATCAGGCAACACATTTGAATAGGATCATGAAAGATGAACATCATCAGTTTAACAGGTGCCAAAGAAAATCGGTTCCATGCTAAGGGTGGGAGACTTGGTAAAGCAATCCAGGAAGAAGAAACAAAATGAGCACAGCACTGTAGAAGATATTTCTGAAAGGAGAACGTATAGAGGCAGAACACCCATGTATTGATAGAAAACATTGCAATAGATCAGGTGAGAGATGATGATACCTAAATTACTGAGGAGTTGCTGCAAAAGGAGAAGGGAATAATTACAAGATTCAAAGTATATTTAAAAATTTTTAATTACATAACCAATTCACATATTCTTCTTCATTTTAAATGATATGTTTTTTTTAAGTGTCAACTTTCATCCTTTCTGTACTATCCCATGTCATCTTTCTGTACTCTACTAAGAGTTTGGTGGGTCTACTTCAGAAAGTTTACTATTTTATCCTAAAGTGTTTTCACTTTCTTCTCAATGAAGTACTATAACAAGTGGGAAATATTTTTATTAATGAGATCATATTTTATTGATTTGCAGTATTGCGTCTTTTTCATTGAGCTTTTCATCCCAATCCTGAGAGAGCTGTCTTATACCTAGTATTCTACTCTACACCATTATTGAACCATTTCCATATTGATTCATGTTATGGTTGATCAAAAAAGTGTTTTAAGGAGATGTTTTTATGATTTTGTGA
This sequence comes from Lagenorhynchus albirostris, assembly GCF_949774975.1. NCBI lineage: Eukaryota > Metazoa > Chordata > Mammalia > Artiodactyla > Delphinidae > Lagenorhynchus > Lagenorhynchus albirostris. The sequence continues at coordinate 46,772,062 of NC_083107.1, read as the reverse complement.
AATAATATTACCAAATAATAAAAATATAATTAAAATAATATTTAAGGTTCCCAATTCCTCCTTCCATGACAAGATGAAGGAATCATCTACATGAATCCTAAGAAGAAATAGTCTCATTCAACTGTGTTGGGATCTTTGGGAAAGATGTAAAAGAGGTTTTTACATCTGCTCCTCCTCTCCAGGTGCTGAGTCATCTGAAGTGAGATTGAACCAAAATAGCAGTTTACTTTTATACTTATTTAATTTATATATTTAAACATGTGGAGATAGTACTGATATGATCTTTCATGATGATTGCATTAGAATAAGCAACAATGTCATGGAAATTTAACACTGATATTAATAATTGTTGATTCTTTCCATTATTCAATTATTCTTTGAAAACAGTTTCCTTTTTTCATAGTTTAGTGTTTATACACAAAAGTACTTGTTCCACACTTGAGAAACAAAAGCAATTGCTTTAAGAGCCACAGTTGCTAAAGACTGGAATTTGTTTTATGATAATCTCCTAAAATGAAATTAGTACCTTCCAAGGAAAAGCTCTGAATCCAGCTTCAAAGGTGAGTTCAAGTCACTTCCCATAATAATGGTACTAAAAGTTTTTATTTACCCATTACAGTGGACCATCATACAATTTTCTATATTCTTTATCTTTTCTATCTCAACTACTTTGAGTCTATTCCATTGTATTGTAATGCTTGGTAATATCCTCACTCTTGCATTTAAGTATTTTTTTCTCTACTACTAAAGCTCCTTCAGCTTGCAATATAAGAATGCAATTTTTTTCCCTGAAAAGTGGATTTTCTTCATTCTCAGGTTTTCCCTGATTGTTCCATATTTCTTATTTGATATCCATCTCTCTACTTTTACCATTAGACTTTTCTCTGCTTGCCCCTTTTTTTTTTTAGCGGTACGTGGGCCTCTCAATGTTGTGGCCTCTCCCGCTGCGGAGCACAGGCTCCGGATGCGCAGGCTCAGCAGCCATGGCTCACGGGCCTAGCCGCTCTGCGGCATGTGGGATCTTCCCAGACTGGGGCACGAACCCGCGTCCCCTGCATCGGCAGGCGGACTCTCAACCACTGCACCACCAGGGAAGCCCTGCTTGACCTTTTCCTGCTTTTTATTTCTGTTGTTTTTCCTGTGGGTTTAATATTCATAATTCCTTAATTAATGAGCTGATTGGATGAATCAGTGAGCATTTCATATAGAAATCTCACATTAAGCAGTCCTTCTGCAGGCTTAACTCATAGCAATGGTGAATATTCCTCATCCAATTTGTTGAGGCCAGGGTCAAGAAAGTTTATATGATACTTTTTTTCCCCTGTGAAAGATCTAGAAATAAGGGTGTTTAAAACTCCGTGAGCTTCCCAATATACTTTGTTTATTAAAAAACTAACCGAAACAGAATTTATTAACTTATGTCTTGGATAGACATCCCCAAGGAGAAGAGGTCTGAATCAAGTCCTAAAGGACAAACAGAAGTAAGGAAGGACAACAGGGAGGCCAAGGTGGGAAGGGTATTTCAGAAAAATTAATTGCTATGAATGTTTATTCTAATATGATAAATGCATCTGCCGTCTATATTATGGAAGTAAATATAATCTAGACAAGTATATGAACTCAGAGATATCTATATTAAGCGAACAGTGATTGGATATTGTCAAACGATAATTAGTATCAAGGCTGCAAAGTACAAAGAGCTTTATTTGGGGTTTTAAGAATTGCAATTCGGGAGACACAGATTCAGGTAAAACAGAAAGAATCTTCTGGGGAAGAGAAAGAGTTAGAGGCAAAAGCCTCAAGGTTGTTTAAGAAATATGATTGACCCTGATCAAGAAAAGAAATATTTGTCCTTAAGGGATAGACTGTCAGGTGTTATTTTAGGGTAAGGGTCCAATAAGTATCTTGAGTTTCTGGAACATTGGACAGATGTTCTGGATGCCTATGTTAAAACAAGAAGTGGTCAACATTCAGATTCCATCCTGACTAAGAGGTACATAAATCACACTTCCTCAATGGCCTCCTGGCTCCATTTTAGAGAGATCTCTTAGCAATAATAACTCCATTTTGAATTTCCTTTCACAATGGTGATTGATCAATAAGAAAAGCAGACTAAAATGTAAATCTTTTGGCAGTTAGTTTATCTTTATTGCCCTACCCTTATTAGTTACAGGCTAAAGCAAAATATATTTAAAGATCAGGAGGCATCCTCTATCCCTCATCTAATAATTAGCTAAGTCATATACTTACAGAACTCCCTTACAGAAGGAACAGCAAATGTAGAAATTAATATTTAGGTGACCATGATATCACTGCATGAATATGCTGCCTATGGGAGCAGTTAAAAGTTAGGTACAAAAATTTCTTTTTTTTTTTTTAATAAAGAGGAGTTATATAGAACGCTTCTTAGGTGATACAGGTCACCCTCCAAATTTTGAATCACTAATGACAGAAGCATTAACATATGGAAAAGCATGGGCAGTTGGTTCAAATCATGTCCCTCCTCTCCAAATTCTAAGTTCTTCTGTACACTTAAACATTTTTATTTTTATGGGAATTTAATATTTAAAACTAATACAAAAAACAACTCCATTGCTTTAGCATTCTTCAAAAATTAAACTATCTCTTCTAGTCTGGTTTCAAAATGAGAAACTCAGCATGTCTTGGGTAGTCTAATGTGCTGAATTGTGTACCACCCTCCCCAAACTCTTATTTTGAAGTCCTAGACACTAGTACCTCACGATGTACTGCGTTTGGTGATAGGGCCTTTAAAGTTAAAATGAGGCCTTTTAGGGTGGCTTCTAATCAAATCTGACTGGTGTACTTATAAGAGGAAATTTGGATACACCAAGAGACAGGGCTGCATGAACACAGAGAAAAAAAAAAAAATCTGAGAATACAGCGAGAAGGCAGCCATCTTCAAGCCAAGAAGAAAGACCTCAGATGAAAAGCTACTAATACCTTGACTTTGGACTTCTAGCCTCCAGAACTGTGAGGAAATAAATTTCCGTAGTTTAAGCTGTACAATCTTTGGTATTTTGTTATTGCAGTCTAGCAACTAGTATAGGTACTAAATATCCTTTATCGAAAACATAGGTAAACTGACATGCTAATTTTAATCCCGAGATTTATAGCAGAATAGTTTAAAATATTTTCATGTGCTATTAATGTAATAAAAGATATTTTTAATTTTTGTTTATTCTTTGTCATTTTCTTTCCTGTGAATTGATCCTCTAGGAGAAACAAAAATTTGAGTTGATCATGCATCACAAATATTCTTTTTTTAATGGATAGATATAACTCTATTCCCAAGTCACTACTTGAGAATAAACACAGCATTTCAAATAAGATGGCCTATTTATACTGTCAAAAGTTGAGAAAAAACAGAAGTAAAACCAATGAATCACTGAAGTAGTAATTAGTAAAAGTTCATTGTGCACAAACCAAAATGACACTTTCTAAACTGGGAGCACTCAAACCAAAACACATGGAATGAGGTGAGAGCTTGTTATGGTGTGCAGGCTGACTGTTTATTCTTCACAATGATTGGTTAGAATATTAGAATTTTCTTAAAGGGAATTGGTTAGTGGTTACCTTATATCAATTTGGGGGAACAGTTTTAGTTTCACTTATGATTTTCAGAGGCATAAGCAAGAGAACTGACCCAAGTCAAGTTATCCTCACTTGTCTTTACACAAGTCTCACTTGTCTAAAAATAAGCTAAATCAGGCTTTGCTTTATGACTAAACTGGTTTTGTCTTCTCAGAGAATTTTCAAGTCTGGTCTCTACTTGTGTTTGATTTTAACAATACTAACAATTTTTTAGCGTAATATTGTGTTTATGTTTTGTTTCATGCTATCTTAAATAAATAGCCTATGAATTTCAGCAAGTACTTATTTAAATGCTTTGAACTTCAAATTCCTCAAAATTTGTTGAACTAAGATGCCTTATGACTTGGTTATCCCATAGCTCTAAGAATTTTTAGAAGAGCAACTATGAAATCTAACTGATGTAACACATACTGAGTGAGTTTCAATTCAAGAAAAGTCTTGTTAGCAAATTAAATTTATAAGGTAGTACGAATCTGGTTTCTACAAGTTAGATGAAAAAAAATGTACATATATAGAGAGAAACGATCAACAAAAAGGAGAAATAATCAGAAACAAAAGTTATAGTAAGCTTGATAAACAAATGTTGCAGGAGATTAAGGAGAAATATGTCCCAATAGAGAGAGAGCAGTGAACAAGTGCAAAGAAATGTTCTACCATGATGTGTCAAAATTTTATTAACCACAATGAGCTGACCTATTTTACAAAACAGGAGCAAATGAAATGTCTCTTTACTTTATCAAATAACCCAGATATTTGGTCACCACTGTGCATAGCTGATGATTTCTTTCCTATTCCCAAGACAATAACTAAGTAAATAAATTAATTAATAAGTTCACTCAGTATTAAGCAGGGTCAGTGTATTTTTGTCACATTTTCAGTTCTTTCAGTTACATAATTTTGGTTCTGATAAAGAAAAATATGAAGGAATGAGATGACAGTTCTTTGTGGAATAGAAAGGATTTTCCTATCATCCTAATTATAGAACTGTGTGAAACTGAATTATTTTCTAGGTTCTTCCAGTAAATCTAGTAGGAATATTAAGCTTAAATTACCCTTTCCATTGAAACTCTCTTACACCCTTTTTGGATCAGGAAAGAGTACAGAATTTCAACTCTCTGTTGACAACCATGTACTAAAGGGCTATGGCTTTAGATCTAAGAATAGGAAGAAGTCATAAGGTCTCAAAGCACTTGACTGGAGGTTAATTAATCAGTATTTGTATTCATCTTCACAACTATATTTTTACTTGCTACCAATTTGCTGAGCAGATGGTAAGGACTAGAAATCTGGTGCATCTTGAAAAATAATCAGATCTCATCAAGTCAATTAGTTTTGGAAACTACATTAGAAATTCTTTGCTGACTTAAGGAGAAACAGTTTGCTAATAATGTTTGTTCCGGGAACAAGACTTGTGCCGAAAACAATTCTTCTCTGGTTAATACCTGCATCCTCCCCCACTCATACACCCTTACACACACACACACACACACACACACACACACACACACACACACACACACACGATGGTGGAAACAAACAGAAGGAGGGATATTTTCCCCTAAATGAAATTTCAACAAGCTAGCCTAGTCTCAAGCTAGGAGAAGGCACCAGAAGCTGATTTTGCTCACTTTGGCTCACTCTAGTGACTGAAAACCGTTTCTTCTCCTGTTAAAGGAACATATACACATACACATGGGAGAAAAAAGAAAAGTAAAATCCCAAAGCAGTGGAAAAATATAAGAGGAAACATAAGATATATTCTATAAAGGAACCAAATAGTCTCCTGCCAGCAAACCTAAGATGATTAATAGCCAGCACCACGGAAAGTAGAAATTTTTAAAACAAGAGAAAAGAAAAAATGATCTGAAAAAAATTTTAAATGTTAAACAATTTAGCTCTCTCCAAAATTATTTGATAACTAATTAAGTAAAAGAGACTTTGACAGAGTTGAATCCTTTAATGCTCATTTTGGTAGCAGGTCAGAGAGAGGGCCATAAGATTACTAGAATCCTCTCCTAAGGATGCCTATTTACTGATGCACAAAGGTGCAAAAATACTAAGGAACATGAAGGCAATACCAAAAATGTAAATATGTACAATAGAATTGGAGACCAATGAGATAGCTTCACGTCAAATAATTTTATTGTTGTTTCTTTTGGGGGTATTCATTTACATATATATATATTTACATATGTATATACATACAAAAATAGTAGTAATTTTTTTAAAAACTACTACATGTTAGGTAGGATTCTAGGAAAAGCATACAGTGAACAAAACAGACTAAAATCCTGGCTTTTGTAGGACTTACTTTCTATTGCGATAACAGATATTAAACATTAAACTCAAAATATAGTGTATTGTAAGGTGATGCCTGCCTTGGAGAAAAATAAAGCAGTGATGACGGATAAGGAGTGTTTGGGAAGGGTAGTTTTAACTTTACATAGGGTGGTCAAGTGAGGCCTCATTGAAAAGGTGACCTCCGAGCCAGGATCCAAAGGAAGTTAAGGAGGGAACTATATGGGGAAGAAGAAAGAGTAGTTGAGAGGCCTGTGCCTGCCATTGCTTGAGTTATAAGAGAGATAATGCTATAGAGTGAGCAAATGGAGGGTAGTAGGTAATGAAGTAAAAGGGATAAAGAAGACCAGATGATGCAATGGTATGTAGGTAATAGTAAATGAAATGGGAGGACTTTTGAGAGTTTTGAGCAGAGAAATTACATGCTCCAAGTTATATTTTATGAGGGTACTCCAGGTCTCTTCCTGTGAGAATAAGTTGACAGGGGCAAAAGCTGAGGCATGAAGTGTACTGGAAAAGTCTAGGCTTTAGATATAAATTATAAGGTCATGGGCATTGATGGCACCTGACAATATTTGATTATAAGGTAGTCATCCAGGTAATACTTTTTTTTAAGGTATCATCAACAGTGAGACACACATTTCAATAATTCTTAGAATCTTGAAAATAAGTTTGAAAACCTCTAACAGTCTGTGAAGAAATGTGAAGAATATGGTCTGTTGCCTGAATTTAATTTTGCAATTGTATATTTTCTGTTATCTTTAAAACAAAAACTTGAAAAAGCCTAATAAGTCAATCCATCTTAGGCATGACCATCACCTGGGAGCTTGTTAGAAATTTGGAGTCTGGTGCATCATCCAGCATCAACTGATTTTCATGCGTGTTAAAGTTTGAGCAGCATTATTCTATTCCATACAATTAAATTTACAGATGAAAAGATAAAGACTGCACATGGCAAGAGAACATAAACTCCCTGGTTCCTTTACATTCATTTATATCTTTTATTGTTTCAGATGTTTTTTCTTCTCTCCCTAAGAAGATAATAAACATGATGATGCAAGTTTATCATAATTATAAAATCAGTGGAGGTAGGGACTTTACTTTGCTCATTGCTGTGTCCACAGCACCCAGAATAATGCCTTAACCTAAGTAGGTGCCTTAACCTTACAAGCTTTAAATTAATTAATTAATATACTGATTTTTTGCATATCCCTCAAGCTAACTGAAAGTTTAAACGAACCAGACACAAGAATGCACAGACCAGTATAAATCTGAAATATAATTAATTGAAATAGACATTGGTAAACAATACCTATCTTGCTTGCTGCAAAAACAGACGTCCACTTTCTCAAGCCTTTTTTATGTGACATTTGCTAACAATCAGCCAAAGCTAGATATATGGTCAAACTCAAAAGTAAGATGCAAGATCAGAGATTCCATCTCCTGATTACAGAAGCTGAAATGCAACTAAATTAATGATGTAGTGAGAGGTTGAGACAAAAACTTTAGGCTATTAGTTCAATTTGATTTATGGCTATTATGTGCTAGACTTTTACCTGCCTCATACAGAGTTGGTTCACACCCATCTCAACCTGAAAAATTTTCCACCAACCCTTCTATGCTCTGCTCAAATATCTGCTTCATAAAATTTCTTCTGATCTCCCTAGCAAAAATTAATTTCTCTCTGCCTTCTATGTCTCCATGTTACTTTCATTATATGTGTAATTTAGCATTCCTTTTTCTACATTATTTTAGTTACTTTGGGACTCTTTTTGCCCACTATCCCAACCCACCAGTACTGTGAAATATGACAAGTTGCCAAAATATAAAAAATTCTAACTGATAGAGCTTCTAGGAAGGGAGATTCTCTAAACTGTTACAGGAAGGAAGGAGGGAGATAAAATATGCTTATAATTTCTACCCTTCCTCTTTGATTTTAGAAGTCCTTATGGAAATTCTATTTTCACAAATTTACTTTGGAAGCAGCCTCTCAAATCAAGGGTTACAAACCCATGGTGCTCACACAGACTCTGTGCAGTTTCTGATTTTGTATCATTTTGATTTCCCAAGGTGCTACTATGTGACAGAGTTTGTATGTTACCTCTTCCTCCTCTATCAGTTTCCCTGGTTTCCCAAGCATACTTAGCATTGGGATGAACTAAAAGTCATTTTCTTGTAATTAAATGCATTCGAAATGAAGTTCACCAAGCATAAAAATTCCTCTGATCCCCTGTTAACAAAAGCCCAATGATGAAACCCGTAAGAAGAAATTCTTAACTTTAAACAACACAGGTCAAGTGAGTGGGCTTTAAAATTATTTTTAAAATCACTGAAGTGGGAAGCAAAAATTTTGCATACTATTAAAACATAGGGAAATTATTTGTTAAAGTGAAATTATATGAAAATTCTGACTCATGGAAACAGGCCATCATTAATGGCAATAGATATGCATTTACTACCTTCTCTGGCCTGGTTCTGAAGTAGAGAATAGAAAGCTGAGTATGAGCAGGCATTCAATTAGCTACGCCTGTGATATACAGTGATGACAGGTGTTATCTGTTATCACAGGCAACCATAAACATCTATTTTTATATCTGTTAACTTATCCCTCCACTTCTAAAAGTCACTCAAGCCACCTCTGTGACCATATATCTTTCTCCTTCACTGAGGAAAAACCAGAAGGGATTGATAGCATACTCATTTCATAGAGGTGCTCCTTCTTGAATAATATGAGCAGTGTTATTAAGGGTATTTATTTGCATTAGACTCAGCTGACACAGACCATGGCCTTATACCATTTGGATAGAAATAAAAACAAGTTAATCTGGTTCTGAAATCAACCATTCCTATTAACATGTATCCTGAGATTTAGTTTAGGGTTTGACTGTTTTTAAATTTTATTTTTAAAGAAACTACTCCTGTTTTTCAAAGGACCACTCTTTATGTTGATAATCACAAAACACAAGAGAGGTAGTGTAGATGAATACTACCTTACTGGGTTATCCCCAAATTAGAGATGAGCAAACAGAATGACAGGCTTTTATATGCCCAGCATGTCCAACATCATGCTGGCAGACCTGGGAAGAAAACTCAGACTTTCTGACTTTACATTTAATGTCCTTTCCAATATAAAACAATTCTAGGGGGCTTCCCTGGTGGCGCAGTGGTTGAGAGTCCACCTGCCGATGCAGGGGACACGGGTTCGTGCCCCGGTCCGGGAAGATCCCACATGCCGCGGAGCGGCTGGGCCCGTGAGCCATGGCCGCTGAGCCTGTGCGTCCGGAGTCTGTGCTCCGCAATGGGAGAGGCCACAACAGTGAGAGGCCCTCGTACCGCAAAAAAAAAAAAAAAAACAATTCTAGTTGAAGATCTAATTATGCATTTGAGTTCTCAGATAGATAGGTAAGTGCTCTTCTATCATGTATGGAAATTAACCCATCTATCTGAATTTTATGGCCAAATAAACACTGATAATGTGTATGTAATACATGTATGTTATTTGTTTTGTGCTTACCTTGGCCCAAATATCCTCAATGAAGATCTGTTTTCACTATTTAGGCATTTTCACAAATAAATTAGTTAACTCACAGACTGGAAGAAAATAATTTGGCCCAAATATCCTCAATGAAGATCTGTTTTCACTATTTAGGCATTTTCACAAATAAATTAGTTAACTCACAGACTGGAAGAAAATAATTTGAGGTAGAATAACCAACACCTAGTCAGACAGAATAAGGGACAGAATACTTATTGTTTAATTATGTTAACAAGGTTTTTTGGGTTTTTTTTTGGTTTTTTTTTGCGGTACGCGGGCCTTTCACTTTTGTGGCCTCTCCCGTTGCGGAGCACAGGCTCCGGACGCGCAGGCTCAGCGGCCATGACTCATGGGCCCAGCCGCTCCTTGGCATGTGGGATCTTCCCGGACTGGGGAACGAACCCGTGTCCCCTGTATCGGCAGGCGGACCCTCAACCACTGTGCCACCAGGGAAGCCCTAATTATGTTAACAAGTTTTAAGGTAATGATTTTCTATGATTAAGGGCAAGGGATCTGGAAACTGTTCAATCTAGGACTGCTTCTTACTCACTGTGTATCTTTGGCTAAGTTATTAAACCTCCTTATATCTTAGTGTACTGCCCCACAAAATGAAGACAAAAGTAATACCTACTTCCTTAACTTGTAGTGGATTAAATGTGCTAGTATATGTAAAATATTTAGAACCATGTCTGCTACATAAATAAATAATTGAAAAACCCAAGGGAATTAATTAGTTATTTTATTTAACTGAGCCTGAAATGATATTTTTCCATATACTTTTTACTAGCTGTCATATATCTTATCAAAATCTTTTTCTCTCAGAATTTATTAAAATTCAAAAAGTACCTACAAAAAATTATGTAGTCCTTTATGTTTTATGAAATTTTGCCATGAATAAGTATTTTTTAAAGATATAACCATATTTAACATTAAATATACAAGCTTTGAAAATATAATAAACTTTAAAGTAGAGAAACTTTGGTTTTATAGCATTATTATTCAGTGTGGGACCTGAAAATGTATTTAAAGATAAAGAACAGCTGTAGAGTTGTGTTGATGAGTTAATTAGATTTTCAAAGGGTAATGATAGGAGCTGTTAATACAGAGTGACCCGTAATTCAAGGAAATAAAGGGGAACTAACAGAAGTGATTACTAATAGTTCATAATACCAAATTTTCATTTATCTTCTGTAGTTGTCCTTTCCATTCTCATTTCTTTCCCTTTCCCTCATACGTAGGCAACTCACCCTCCCTTTCTTTGATCCTCTGTATTAATTTTATTCCCCATTTTTTTACTTCATTCTCATATTTTTTACCTCATCACCTTTCCTTCTGTATTCCTTTGCTATCCATTAATACACTGAAAATAACAAAAAGTGAATATTAATATTTTTAAATAAGTTTGTTTCTTATCACAATTTTGTAACTTGGATACTATTGTGTATATGTCCCATTACAAATGATTTCTTATATTTTTATTTGACTCGTCCTCATTTCCAAAAGGCCTATGAACTCATGTCACATACAACGTCCCCAAAAGATAAATTCTAAATTCCCATTTAGCGTGAAGGTAATTTTCATTTTACTAGTTTTTTCAGCTTTATTAATTACTATTCTTACTCTCATTTCTAGATTAAAGGACTGCTGTGATGTTCGTTTGCCATTTGCCCTTCCCTCTAGAGCCTAGGAGTAACACATATAGTAAATGATAATTTCCTGTATCTCTACTGTTTTTTGATCCTATTCTTTGAGGGTCAGTAAAACACATGGTCAAATTGATTTCTGAGGCCCCCAAACCTAAAGTCTTTGCTTTCCAGAGAATACTTTGATGCTGTTGTGGTATATGAATGCAAAATGTCATTCTTGATCTCTGCCACTGCTCAGGCCTGGTCAGACCATCATTAACTTTCACCTTTAGTGCAAACTTTCATACAAAGCCACATGAAGGTGATACATCAATTTGAAAATAGTTAATCAGCAGCCTGCTTCTCTTTGCAGTTCTCTTCAACAAGGTCATACATATTAACAGTCATATTCCCATGGCACTAAGTCAACATAAAATTAAGTATGACAATTCTATCCCAATATGGACATTGGTCTTTTGCTCAGTCTGTTCAAAATGAAAAATACGTGTGAAGCATCAAATACTCAGCTTACCAATTGAATAGTAAAGTGCATATTTTAGACTTTGTGGTGAATATAACAAGAAACAGTTTTACTCCTCCTGCAACTAAAATAGTAACTTGGAGAAAAACTTATATTCCTACAAAATGGTTAAACATTAAAACATATATGTATCCAAAACTGGATATGGCATACTATTCAACCTGTAAATAGTGGAATTTTAAACATAAAGGTATATACTTGGGTGAGAGAGTGATATAATTCATGAAGAATCAGGAAAAACTCTCATGCATTTAGCATATAGGAGTGTAAGAAATCCACATAATATACATAGACAATAACCAATAGCATTTTATGTAGCCATATATACAACTGTTGTTATTGAAAGCAATGACAAAATTCATGGTGAAGTATATTTTCTTAAGTGCTTAGTGAATTCACTGTTTTGTTACATATCCGATAATTTTACTCTAGTGTTCTTTAATGGCTAAAAAGCACTTTACAAGTTTTTCCAATTTTGCTTAGTCTTTTATTGCATTTATTGACTCAAAAGGGAGGAGCATGAAATAAATTCATAAGCACACCTTTAGAGGAAATGGCAAGATGATAGCAGGATGGGCATGGATCAGCAGTAATATAAGAACTATTTCTAAAGTCACTTGGTACTAAGACTTTAACATGTTTTTAAAATTTTTAATTGGAGTATAGTTGATTTAAAATGTTGTGTTACTTTATGCTGTACAGTAAAGTGAATCAGTTATACATGAACATATATCCACTCTTTTTTAGATTCTTTTCCCATATAGGTCCTTAAAGAGTATTGAGTAGTGTTCCCTGTGTTATACACTAAGTCCTTATTAGTTATCTATTTTATATATAGAAGGGTTTATATGTCAATCCCAATCTCCCAATTTATCCATCCTCCTCCTCCCTTCCCCCCAGTAACTATAAGTTTGTTTTCTACATCTGTGACTCTATTTCTGTTTTGTAAATAAGTTCATCCATACCATTTTTTTTAAGATTCCAAATAAGTGATATCATGTGATATTTGTCTTTCTCAGTCTGACTTATTCACTCAGTAGACAATCTCTAGGTCCATCCATGTTGCTGCAAATGGCATTACTTCCTTCTTTTTTTATGGCTGAGTAATATTCCATTGTATATATGTACCACATCATCTTTATCCATTCCTCTGTTGATGGACATTTAGGTTGCTTCCAAGTCCTGGCTATTGTAAATAGTGCTGCAATGAAAATTGGGGTGCATGTGTCTTTTAGAATTATGGCTTTCTCTGGATATATGCCCAGGAGTGGGATTGCTGGATCATATGGTAGCTCCATTTTTAATTTTTAAAGGAACTTCCATACTGTTCTCCATAGTGGCTGTATCAGTTTACATTCCCACCAACAGTGTAGGAGGGTTCCCTTTTCTTCACACCCTCTCCAGCATTTATTAGTTGTAGACTTTTTGATCATGTCCATTCAGACCAGTGAGAGGTGATACCTCATTGTGGTTTTGATTTGCATTTCTCTAGTATTAATGGTGCTAAGTATCTTTTCAAAAGCTTTTTGGCCATCTCTATGTCTTCTTTGGAGAAATGTCAGTTTAGATTTTCTCCCCAGTTTTTGATTGGCTTGTTTGTTTTTTTGATATTGAGCTGCATGTGCTGTTTGTGTATTTTGGAGATTAATCCCTTGTCAGTCACATTGTTTGCAAATATTTTCTCCCATCCTGTGAGTCGTCTTTTTCACTTTGTTTATGGTTTCCTTTGCTGTGTAAAAGCTTTTAAGTTTAATTAGGTCCCATTTGTTTATTTTTGTTTTTATTTTCGTTACTCAAGAAGGTGTATCAAAGAAGATCTTGTTGCAGTGTGTGTCAGAGAGTGTTATGACTAAGTTTTCCTCTAAGAGTTTTATAGTATTTGGTCTTCCATTTAGGTCCTTAATCCATTTTCAGTTTATTTATATATATGGTATTAAAGAATGTTCTAATTTCATTCTTTTACATGTAGCTGTCCAGTTTTCTGAGCACCACTTATTGAAGATACTGTATTTTCTGCACTGTATGTTCTTGCCTCCTTTGTCAAACAGTAGGTGACCATAGGTGCATGGGTTTATCTCTGGACTTTCTATCCTATTCCACTGATTTCTATTCTGTTTTAGTGCCAGTACCATACTGTTTTGATCACTATAGCTTTGTAGTATAGTCTGACATCAGTGAGCCTGATTCCTCCAGCTCTGTTTTTCTTTTGCAACATTGCTTTGGCTATTCAGGGTCTTTTCTGTTTCTGTACAAATTGTAAAATATTTTGTTCTAATTCTGTGAAAAATGCTATTGGTAATTTGATAGGGATTGCATTGAATCTGTAGATTGCTTTGGGTAACATAGTCATTTTGACAATATTGATTCTTCCAATCCAAGAACATCGTATATGTCTCCATCTGTTTGTGTCATCTTTGATTTCTTTCATCAGTATCTTATAGTTTTCTGAGTACAGCTCTTTTGCCTCCTTAGGTAGGTTTATTACTAGGTAGTTTATTCCTTTTGATGTGATGGTAAATGGGATTGTTTCCTTAATTTCTCTTTCTGATCTTTTGTTGTTAGTGTATAGGAATGCAACAGAATTCTGTGCAGTAATTTCAAATCCTGCAGCTTTACCAAATTCCTTGATGAGCTTTAGTAGTTCTCTGGTAGCATCTTTAGGATTTTCTATGTATAGTATCATGTCATCTGCAAACAGTGACAGTTTTACTTCTTCTTTTCCAATTTAAATTATTTTTCTTTTTCTTCTCTGATTGCTGTGGCTAGTAATTCCATAACTACATGGCATAAAAGTGGCGAGAGTGGACAGCCTTGTCTTGTTCCTGATCTAAGAGGAGATGCTTTCAGCTTTTCACCATTTAGAATGATGTTTGCTGTGGGTTTGTCATAGATGGCCTTTATTATTGTTCTCTCTATGCCCATTTTCTGGAGACTTTTTGTCATAAATGCATGTTGAATTTTGTCAGAAGCTTTTTCTGCGTCTATTGAGATGATCATATGGTGTTTATTTTTCAGTATGCTAAAGTGGTGCATCACATTGATTGATTTACATATACTGAAGAATCCTTGCATCCCTGGGATAAATATCACTTGATCTTGATGTATCATCCTTTTAAAGTGTTGTTGGATTTGGTTTCCTAGTATTTTGTTGAGGATTTTTGCATCTATGTTCATCAGTAATATTGGTCTGTAATTTTCTATTTTTGTGGTACCTATCTTTGGTTTGCTATCAGGGTGATGGTGGCCTCATAGAATGAGCATTGGAGTGTTCCTTCCTCTGCAATTTTTTGGAATAGTTTGAGAAGGATAGGTGTTAACTCTTCTCTAAATGTTTGATGGAATTCACCTGTGAAGCCATCTGGGCCTGGACTTTTGTTTTTTGGAAGATTTTAAATCACAGTTTCAATTTTAGTACTTGTGATTGGTCTGTTCATATTTTCTATTTTTTTCCTGGTTTAGTCCTGGAAGGTTGTACCTTTCTAAGAATTTGTCCATTTCCTCTAGGCTGTCCATTTTATTGGCATAGAGTTGCTTGTAGCAGTCTCTTATGATCCTTTGTCTTTCTGTGGTGTCACTCATAACACCTTTTTCATTTCTAATTTTATTGATTTGAGTCCACTCCTTGTTTTCTCTTGATGAGTCTGGCTAAAGGTTTATCAATTTTGTCTATCTTCTCAAAGAACCAGCTTTAATTTCATTGATCTTTGCTATTGTTTTCTTCATCTCTATTTCATTATTTCTCTTCTCATCTTTATGATTTCTTTCCTTCTACTAACTTTGGGTTTTATTTGTTCTTCTTTCTGTAGTTGCTTTAAGTATAAGGTTAGGTTGTTTTTTGAGATTTTTCTTGTTTCCTGAGATAAAATTGTATTGCTTAAAAACTTCCCTCTTAGAGCTGCTTTTGCCATGTCCCATAGATTTTGGATTGTCCTGTTTTCGTTGTCATTTGTCTCTAGGTATTTTTTGGTTTCCTCTTTGATTTCTTCAGTGATCCATTGATTGTTGAGTAACATATTGTTTAGTCTACATGTGTTTGTGTTTTCTATAGTTTTTGGCTTCTAATTGATTTCTAATCTCATAGCATCGTGGTCAGAAAAGATGCTTGATATGAGTTCACTTTTCATAAATTTACTGAGGCTTGATATGTGGCCCAAGATGTGATCTATCCTGGAGATTGTTTCATGTGCACTTGAGAAGAAGGCGTATTCTGCTGCTTTCAGATGGAATGTCCTATGGATATCAATTAAGTCTATCTGGTCTAATGTGTCATTTAAGGCAGGGGTCCCCAACCCCCAGGCTGTGGACCAGTACTGGTCCATGGCCTGTTAGGAACTGTGCCGCAAAGCAGGAGGTGAGCAGCAGGCGAGCAAGTGAAGCTTCATCTGCCGCTCCCCATCACTCCCCGTTGCTCACATTACTGTCTGAACTATCGATCGCATTACCACCTGAACCATCACTCACATTACCATGTGAACCATCCCCTGCCCCACCATCGTGAAAAATTTTCTTCCATGAAACCAGTCCCTGGTGCCAAAATGGTTGGGGACTGCTGATTTAAGGCTTGCGTTTCCTTATTAATTTTGTCTGGATGATTTGTCCATTGGTATAAGTGGGGTGTTAAAGTCCCACTATTATTGTGTTACTATGGATTTCCCCTTTTATGGCTGTTAGCATTTGTCTTATATATTGAGGTGCTTCTATGTCTGGTGCATATATATTTACAATTGTTATATCTTCTTCTTAGATTGATCTCTTGATTATTATGTAGTGTCCTTCTTTGTCTCTTGTAACAGTCTTTATGTTAAAGTCTATTTTGTGTGATATGAGTATTGCTACTCCAGTTTTCTTTTGATTTCCATTTGCGTGGAATACCTTTTTCCATCCCCTCGCTTTCAGTCTATATGTGTCCCTAGGTCTGAAGTGGGTCTCTTGTAGACAGCATGTATACAGGTCTTGTTTTTGAATCCATTCAGCCAGTCTATGTCTTTTGATCAGAGCATTTAATCCATTTACATTTAAGGTAATTATCAACATGTGTGTTCCTATTGCCATTTTCATGATTGTTTTGGGTTTGTTTTTGTAGGTCTTTTTTCTTCCCTTCCTCTTTTGATCTCTTCTCTTGTGGTTTGATGACCATCTTTAGAGTTGTGTTTGGGTTCCTTTTTTCTTTTTCTGTGTGTACCTATTTAAGTTTTTGGTTTGCATTTTCCATGATGTTTTGATATAGTCTGTGTATATATAAAGTTGTTTTAAGTTGCTGGTCTCTTCATTTCAAATGCAATTTCCATTTCCTGCATTTGTGCTCTCCTTACAGTTGCTTGCTTTAGTATCATATTTTTGTGTGGGTGGTTTCCTACTATTATTTTATGCTTGACTTTATGGGTAACTTTCCCATTTGTGATTTTCTTGTTTCTAGTTGTGACCTCTTTTTCCCCCCACCTAGAGAATTTCCTTTACATTTGTTTTAAGGCTGGTTTTGTGGTCCTTAGCTATTCTCTTAGCTGTTGCTTGTCTGTAAAGCATTTGATTTCTCTGTCGAATCTGAATGAGAGCCTTGCTGGGTAGAGTATTTTTGCTTGTAGGTTTTTCCCTTTCATCAGTTTAAATATATCGTGACACCTCATTCTCGCCTGCAGAACTTCTACTGAAAAATCAGCTGATAACCTTATGGGGATTCCCTTGTATGTTATTTTTTGTTTTCCCTTGTTGCTTTCAATATTTTTTTCTTTTTGTCAGTTTGATTAATATGTGTCTCAGTGTGTTTCTCCTTGGGTTTATCCTGTATGGGACTCTCTGCACTTCCTGGACATGGGTGACTGTTCCCTATTCCATTTTAGGGATGTTTTTGGCTATAATATCTTAAAACATTTTCTCAGGCCCTTTCCCTCTCTTTTCTTCTTCTGGAACCACTATAATATGAATGTTGGTGCATTTAATGTTGTCCCAGAGGTGTCTGAGACTGTCCTCATTTCTTATCATTCTTTTTTCTTCATTCTGTTTTGTGGCAGTGATTTCCACCACTCTGTCTTCCAGCTCACTTATTCGTTCTTCTGCCTCAGTTATTCTGCTGTTGATTCTTTCTATTGTATTTTTCATTTCAGTTATTGTGTTGTTCATCTCTGTCTGTTTGTTCTTTATATATTCTCTTTGTTAAACATTTCTTGTATCTTCTCAGTCTGTGCCTCCATTCTTTTTCTGAGATTCTGAATCATCTTTACTATCATTACTCTCAATTCTTTTTCAGGTAGATTGCCTATCTCCTCTTCATTTAGTTGTTCTTGTGGGTTTTTATCTTGTTCCTTCATCTGCAACACATCTTTGTTGTCTCATTTTGTCTAATTTTTTGTTTTTGTGGTCTCCTTTCTGCAGGGTTGTAGTTTCTCTTTCTTCTGGTGTCTACTCCCTGGTGGGTGTGGTTGGTCCTGGGGCTTGTGTAGGCTTCCTAGTGGGAGGGACTAGTGTCTGTCCTCTGGTAGGTGGAGCTCTTGTCCCTCTGGTGGGCAGTGCCATGTCAAAGTATGTGTTTTGAGGTGGCTGTGAGCTCAGTACAACTTTAGGCAGCCTGTCTTCTGATGTGTGGAGCTGTGTTCCTATCTTGTTGGTGGCTTGGCCTGAGGCTTTTGAGCACTGGAGCCTGAAGGTTATTCGGTGTTGCTGCATCTCAGTGCTGAAATGGGAACCTCTTGGAGAGCTCACTCAGATCAAATATCCCTGGGACCTCTGAAACCAGTGTCCTTGCCGCCACAGTGAGCTACAGTAGACCTTCACCTCCTCAGGAGACCCTGTAAGACCTCTAGGTAGGTCTATCCCAGGTTCCTATGAAGGTACTGCTTTGTGCTGGGTCTAAGTGCATGTGAGACCTTGTGTGCATCCTCCAAGAGTGGAGTCTCTGTTTCCCCCAGCCCTGTGTAGCTCCTGCACTCAAGCCCCTCTGGCCTTCAAGGCTAAATCCTCTGGGGCTTCTTCTTCCCGGTGCCAGACCCTCAGACTGTCTTGCAGGTCTGTTTTTATGTGGGAACGTCCCTGTGTAGCCTGTGTGCATTTAATACGTTTTGGTTGAAAGCTGTTTTGAGTATAGATGTCTGCCACCTCTTTCCTCAGTGAATGCTGGCCATTATCCCCTTGATAGAAGGTGTGACTGATGTTGTTGTGACCAGAACCTGCCCTGGATATTGAGCAGGGCCTCCTCTTTGCTCTGTAGTTGTCACTGCCCTGTCAGGGGTGGGTCTGCTCCCTAGTTGTTGGAGTAGAGGCCCCTAGATCTGTTTCTTAGCTGTGTTTCTAATCTGCAGTACAAAGTAGGCAAGACTGGAGCACTCCTACTGGGAGAGAAGCCACTGAGTATTCCTCCTCTGGAGCTGTTCACCTGTGGGTGTGCTCTGTTGTATCATCTTTAACCCATTGTGCAATGTCTCAGATTACACTGTTGTTGGTACTGCTCTTGACCCCACCCTAACTGTGGGTATGCAGCAGTTGGCCCTGGTGTCTCTCAGATGTTATTTTCACCAGGCCACCAGTGTAGATCCACTGAAGTTAGGTCCCCAGATTGCAATAATCAGGGTTCTGGACTTGCTGTGGGCATTATAGGGACAGCTCAGACTCTAGCCTGGTCCATCCACCATGTGTACATGCCCAGAAAGTCTACAGCTGCTAAAACTAGACCCATCTTGGCTGCAGGAGCACTCTTTGTTCAGATGTTCTGCAGACACTGAGTTTACAAAGCTGGCTACAGAGGTGTCAATCTGTGGTTTGTGCAGCAGTGAGGAGGGATTTCAGCCTTTCTTCCTTAGTTGCACCGCCCCTAGGGCTCAGCTGTGGTTTCAGTCCCACCTCTGGATGTGGGCCACTCACAGGGGTCTGCTCCCAAAGCTGTTCCGGAGCACACAAATCCACCCCAGTGAGGAGGAGGCATGTAGGAGGAGGTGGTGGTGGCTATGGTTGGGAGAGCACCCACCATGTTGGGGACGAAGTGCAGAGGAGGAGGTGGATGCTGGTGGGGTTGTGAGAGTGCCGCCTGGGCAGTAGCCCTTCCTAGTACCCAGGGAGGCAGGGACCAGTGCGTGAGTAGAGAGGCTGCAGTGGCGGCCCTGCCCTTTGTGCATCAGTCAACAATGGCACTTTGCTTCTATGGCAGGCTGGGTTTCCTCCACAAACATTCCCAGTTGCAGATTTTCTCTCTCCCATCCCTTCAGGCTGTCTCCTCACAGCCAACAGCAGTCCTCTCCCTGTTTCCACTCTCCAAACTCCACATTCCAGCACCCAGCCCCTGTTGCACACACCTCTCAGGCTGGGACATGCAGGGCTGTGTTAAGGACCATCTGTGTAAGTCTCACTCTGTACTGCCTGCCACAGACCAGTTGCTGCTCTCACCTCTGATAGCCCTTGAAGCTCTCTTTCTGTCCCAACTGATCTCCCTGCAGGTGAGAGGTCTTTGCCGCATGAAGGAAATCTCTCCTCTCCTTTAGCTCCCCCACCCCCAGGGGTGAAGGTCCTGTCCTGCTTCCTCTTCTCTTCCTTTTCCCTTCTTTCTTTCTTCCAACCTGGTCACACGGGGATTTTTCTTGTCCTTCTAGGTGCCCATGGTTCTTTGCCAGTGTTCAGCAGGTGCTCTGTGAGAACTTTTCCATTTGTAGATGTATTCTTGATGCTTTTGTGGCTATAGATGAATTCCACATCCTCCTACTCCTCCACCATCTTGACTCCTTGACTTTATCATTTTAACACTAGTTTCTGGTGCCTGGTAGAGCAGGTTGGGTATAAAAGGAAAATTAAGAACTTGTCCTTATCTTTAATATTCTCAGCATCTCATTGGAGGAAAAATAAACACTTGAGATCATTTGATGGTCAATAACTTGTAAATTATATGTTATATTTATGAGAGACAAAATTGGATCACAGAAAAGTAGAGCTCTGGTTGGGGTCAGGTAAATGGAAAGATTAATGTGATTGGTGGAACGTTCTAAGCAATAGTAATGTATGGTTAGGTTTGTTCTAGGTGGAGAAGTAAATTATTCTATATGAGGGAAGAAGACTTTTCTGAGCCATAAAGAACTGAAAATAAATGTGGTATATCCTGGGTACCTTATAAGAAGTTCCAGTTTCATCCAAGGGGAGCTTTGATACATAGAAGAAAAATCATGAAATATAGAATAGAACAAATACCGTTTTTGTTCTGCTACTTATCAGCTGTGTAACATGAGCAAATTTGACATCATTTGGTCTTAGTTGTCTCATTTGTAAGTTAGAGGAAGTGATAAATAATTTCAAAGTTTTGGGTTTTTTTCCAGGATTGCACAAGGTAACAAATGAAAAGGAACAACAGAATGCCTGAAATGCAATAGGAATTGCATAAACATTTCCTAAAGGTGCATACTGTGAAGTAGTGGGGCAAAAAAAAGTTCAAAAAGGGAGGTGATTCAGTTATAGATTGGAAAAACATGGTAAAGATGTTGGTTGTTCTCAAATAAATTACAGGTAAAATGTAATTCCCATCAAATTCCCATTGAGAATTTTTGTAGATATTGATTATTCTAAAATTTATATGAAAAGGCAAAAGAAGTAGAATAGCTCAAATAATTTTGATAACAAATAAAGTTGGAGGGATCAGTCTGATTTATTACAAGACTTTGTATATAAATTCGTAATTAAGATTGCAGTATTGATGAAGAGATAGACACATAGATCAATGGCATAGAATGGAGATATCAGCAATAGACCTGAACAAGTGTACCCAACCAATTTCTGATTCTTGACAAAGGTACTAAAGCAATTCAATGGAGAAGAGACAGCATTTTCAACAAATGGTGCTGGAGCCATTGGTCATCCATAGACAAAGAAAGAACCATTTTGGCGAGTTATTCAGTTATCCTGAGTCTTTCCCATGTATACATGTTATTAAACTTTGTTTAATAATAGAAGAAAATTTCTTCCTCCCCAACAATCACATCTTCTTTATCCATTTATCTGTTGATGGACACTTATATTGCTTTCATATCTTGGCTATTATAAATAATGCTGCTATGAACATTGCAGTGAATATATCCTTTCGAATTACTGTTTCTGTTTTCTCTGGATAAATACCCAGGAGTGGAATTGCTGGATTGTATGGAAGTACTATTTTTAATTTTATGAGGAACCTCCATACTGTTTTCCATAGTGGCTACACAAATTACCAGTAATATGCTAAGGTTCCCTTTTCTCCACAGCCTTGCCCACACTTGTTATTTGTTGTCTTTTTGACAACAGCCATTCTGACAGGTGTGAGGTGATATTTCATTGTAGCTTTGATTTGCATTTCCCTGATGATTAGTGATGTTGAGCATCTTTTCATGTGCCTATTGGCCATCTGTATGTCTTTGGGAAAATGTCTATTTATGTCCTTTGCCCATTTTTTAATCAATTATTTTTTGATATTGAGTTATATGAGTTATTTATATATTTTGGATACTAACTCATCAGACATATCATTTGCAATAGCTTCTTCCATTCGGTAGGTTGCCTTTTTGTTTTATTGATGGTTTCCTTTGTTCTGCAAAAGGTTTTAAGCTTGATTACGTTCCATTTGTTTATTTTTGCTTTTGTTTCCCTTGAGTGAGAAGACATATCCAAAAACATATTACTAAGACATAAGACAAACAGTTCAAAACAGTGGTGTCATTTAACTTGTTCCTCTGAGAATTACACATAAAGTTAGATTTACAAGTAAAGTTAGAATTACATATAAAGTTAGAATTACATGTAAAGTTAGAATTATATGTAAAGTACAATTTTATAGGTAAGGGTATTTTCATAGGGGTGCTGTGTACTTTCCTACTGCATCATATTATAAGGCATACGATAAGAGAAATAATCTGATATTTTCCTGTCCATCTGTGATATGGCATTTTCTGAATATCGGCCCCTATATTGAAAAGCCAGATCAGAATTTCTTTCACGTGGCCCTGGCAACATTGCATTGCTCTGTCAGGCAGACGAATTATAGATAGTTCCTTACGTGATCATTCTATTTGACAAGTGTTTGTTTCCATTTAACTGGTGTCTGAAAGGGAAGTTGGGATTCTAGCTATTTATGCTATCTTTCACAGAGATAGAGAGGAGTCATTCTTTACAGCTGTAACTCTTGGCTGAGGCAACAGGAAACCCCCAAGTAGGCTGAGGAAGTATTAAGTGTACAGGAGAGAGGACATGGACAAAGAAACCAGCCCTCAGAAGTGTCCGGATGGATTAGCTTCAAGGGCTAAGTGAAGAGGCAAGGAATGAGCAAGGATTGGAATGCAGGATATTCAGAAACTAGAAATTAAAAGGTAAATTACTTGCCTTTACTTCTCCATTTTTCTGAAAACATTTAAAATTTTCTACATGTGCTTTTGGATATCTACTTCTATGTGGAGTCAGAAGTCATCAAAAAGATCCCTGAACGCTGACTTTATATATTTAACTGTTAAGACACAGTCTCATACAGAGGACCTGATACCAATAATAATTTTGTTGCCTGTAAGGATGGAACAGTATAGATAATCACTATCAATGTTCTGAATTTTCCACAAAGTTATAAGAAAGTTATCATTTTATAGAGATTGGAGGTACATTGTTAAGGTTTGCAGAAATTATTTGGGGAGATTGGAAAAGAAAGCAATGACCAAGAAAAAAATTAAAGAATTGTCAGGCAAAGCTAAAAGATCAACTGAACTTGGAGACATTTAATTAGTAGCAGTTCTAGGCAACTTTTTTGTTTGCTTGTTTGTTTGTTTTTGTTAGTTTTGGTACCAGTTCAGCAAGCTGATGCTGGTAAAAAGAAAAAAAAAAATGATAGCAGTTTTGAAGAAACAGGTTTTCTAAGTTAGAAAGAACCCAGGGGAGAAAGGACTTTTTTTGGTATCCTTGAAGAGAAGGGGTCTTAGGAAAGCTTTGCTGCTGCTGTCTGCTGTCATTGCCTCATCATTGTCATTGCTACTATCACTGTTGTCTTGCTTTGTTTTAATTATTGATAAATAAGAATTATATTAAACATATCCCAATATTTCACTATTGCATGTTGTTTTTAACTGGTTAAAAAGTATAGTTGAACAAGTCTCTTTCATCTATGTGGTTATCTGGTTCTGTAAGTCTGAGTTACTTGGCTAAGGTCAATGTTAAAGAGCCCCAGAGAGTGGACTAAAAACTCCATAGCTTTTGTATACTACAGCAGGATATCTGCCCACTTATTATTCAAGAGTTCCAGCCCCTCAGAGGTCCCTCAGAGGCTTGTATAAGCATCTCCCAAAAAGGAATGAATAAGTTTCATAAATCAGGACATTCGAATGTGTCTGTGAGTTGAAATGAGTAAACCGCAACATGATAGTTCTTCATTATTATTACTATATCTTATTATTATAAAAGTGCAAGTGTATTTTGTTCACATAAAGAGATTAGTAGATATTTTTTCTCACTTGATAATAGGTGTTGAAATTCTTTCTATACTAGCATGTATAGATTTGCTCCAGCTATTTTAAGGACTGCATAGGAACATACCATATGGATAAATAATGATTAATTTATCACAGTTAATTATACCCCCCTTCTTGAAACACTGTCTTTTCCAGGCTTTCATGACTCTTCTTAATCAATATTCCTGTCTGCAACTCTACTACTTAATATTGAAACAATCCTGGGACATATCTTCCCTTTCTCTCTACATTATTTATATCCTTATCCTAGATGATATCCAGGAATCCAATATCTTTAAATATTGCTTATATTCCAATAACTCTCAACATTCTGTCATGGACCATACATCAGTATTTAATAGGAATCTCAAAATTTTCACAGACAAACAGAATTCTTTATTTCTACTGCAAGCCCCCAACTCTCACCGTACAGTTTCTCTGCTTCCTTATGACAGTGTGTCATACCATCATGTGCCCTGTTCCTCAAATCAGAACTTAAGGGTCTAAATTTAATTCTCATCATTACCTCCCCTCCCACATCCAGTTCATCTGCAAGTCCCATTAGCTGTTTTCCAAAATATATTCTAAATCTGCTTCTCTTGATTTTCTCCATAATTCAAAGCCATTGTCACCTCTCACCTATACTATAGCTATGGACTATTTTCCTTCCTTCTTCCTCTCTATTCATAATTCAGTCTATGCATTGCTCCTAGAGAGATACTTCAAACTGTAAACAAGATTACAGATTCCTCCGGTTTCATAATTTCAATGTCTTTCCATTGTACCTAGGATAAAAACAAACTCCTTGCCATAACCTAAATAGCCCTATCTGAGTCAGCCTTTACTTACCTTCTCATCTCCCTCTCCTAAAATTTTCTCCCAATACTGTCAACTGGCTTGTCTAACTGCAATTCATTCTTTCCTCTAAAGATAGGAGAGCTAAAAACTACATTTCCTGGATTTCCTTTCAGCTCTGTTTCTGGATGGAGATCGGAATTGCTAATCAGATGCACTTGTGCAAGCATTTGGAAAATAGAAGGGAAACAGTGGGCATCTTCCTGTGCATTTGGCTTTTTTCTCCTGTCATGCAAATTTGAGGACCCAAGGACTCTCACAGCAGTATTCAAGCATCCATTCTCCAGTGTTCTGGATGTGGAGAGGCAGGTGTGGTGGAGGAAGTAGTCAAATTTCTCTTTCCAGTATCTGGTCACCAGCTTTGTGAGTGTGGAACACCAACAGCTATGTGATTTATCCTAACTTGCTGCATAAGAGCTTTGGCAGCATGAACTGGAACTCAACGAATCCAATGGTAGTCTCAAAAGTGGTAGCTCCCTTTGCAGGCCAGCTCTCTAGTAGGCCAATAGCCATTCCTGGAAATCCAGCCTACGCCTCCAAAAATTGTAAAGTCACTCATTCCCTTTAGAAATTCTATTCTGTTTGAAAGACGTAGCATATTGCCTTTTACTACTACAGAAAACTTACTGAAACATATACCAAACTCATCTTCATGAACTGTGTCTTTGAACTGGCTCTTACCTTGAGCATGCTACCCTCAAACTTTGCAGAGTAGCCTTCAAAGTATCCTTTAGCTTTCAGCTGAATTATCATCTCCTCAGAATGGTTTCCCTTGAACCTCCAGTCAAAACTATTCCTGTAATATGTAGCTTTCATATACCCCTTTTTTTGGTCTTTGCAAATTTATCAATATAAAAGATGACTTTTTGTTAATTTTTTGCTTATTTTTTTATTGTTTATCTCTCTTTATCTCTCTCTGTGCCCTTAGAATATAAATTCCATGAGAGCAGGGACTTTTCCTGTCTTCTTTATTATTGGGTTCTCAACCCTGGAAAACAACTTAGGATATGATGAAAAGATATTTATCCATTAAGTAAATGAATGAAACCTGTCATCTCTTGATAAACAATATGTTACTTGTAGTTTTTTATGGTAATATCAAGTATTTATGAATGGCCATCTTTGCAAAGGCCTTCTTTGCATAGTTATGCAAGTATATCTACAACATAACATTCTAGATGTAGGATTCTTGGGTAAAAGAGCACTTTTAATTTTAACATTTATTGCCAAATTCCCTTCAAAGAACTTACACCAGTTTCCACACCCATTAATGATATACAAGTGTCTGTTTAACCAACGTGAGCCATAAGTTTAAGTAATACCAAAATTTGAAACTATTGTTAAACTGAAATATGAAAGATCTTCATTGTAATAGTTTTTATTTTTAATTATAAGCAAGGTTAAATATTTTTCTTAGCATTTTGTAATTATCTTTATAACTTCATGTGTTTTCCCATTTTCTATTTTTTTGTGTGAATTACTTGCTTATAACAAAACATTTATCATGTGAGAGTTGCCACTTTTTAAAGTTAACAGTCTGATTTTGTTTTTAAGCACTTGTTTATTTCATGCAGGTGCTCTTATTTCATTTTATTAATGAAATTTGTTTCTTTTGGTTCAGTTCTTATTCTTCATACCAGTCTTCTGCAAGATTTTATCTTTGTGTCAGAATTTTTGTTTATTTTGTATTTTTTTTTATTGTGGAAATGTCAGCCTTACGGCACACTTGTGGAAAAATATAGCCATGTGCTCTCACAGATAATATTTTGATTGCTTATGATAAAGGAAGCCATTCTAGCATATGCTCCAGATCAACTCTAAAAGATTTTGTATTTTCCCTAACTTTATTTCTCCTTTTATTCTTCTTTTGTCTTCATTATGTGCATATGACTATTTGTCTATATCACTTAGTCAAGTTTGGTTCTGAGTAATAGAGAATCAGATTAACACTTGTGTAAACAAAATAAAAATCTATAAGCAATCCAGAGCTGGTATGTGCTTCTACTTCATGAAGTCTTCAGGCAACCTACTTCTTCCAAGGTAATTTTTGTTATATCCTTAGGCTGATCTTTGTATCATTCACATGGATCAGGTGTAGACTGGTATCTATGTTCCTGGAGCTAGAATGGGGAAAGGGATGATTAAGGAGGGACCAAGGTTGCATATCAGCACTCCCTTTACAGAACTCTCCGAAAGCTATTGCAGGACATTTCTGCTTTAGATGGCATTAGACAGAATTTAGTAATGTGTCCACATCAAGTAGTACTAGGGATCATCTATTCTTGGTGGCCTTTTTACTTGCTATAAGTGGAGAGAAGAAAAGCAGCTAATTTTGTCAGACAACATTAGCTACTTTTATTCATTGCTTTTTTTTCTTTCTTTCTACCTAGTTCTTCCGGGTTTTCGGATTTGTTCCCCAAGGGCCCAGGAAATATTAAGAATAATGTATTTTTTAAAATTTATATATGTATATTCATCAACTTTAAGGGTAATCAACACAAGTGAAAGGGCCAGAATTCAATAATGTAATTAGAAACTTATAAATTTCGGTACATCTATCAACCATCTGTTTCACAAGGCAACTCCTGGATAAAATTAGCATAACACCTAATAAATTAAATAAAGTAATAAACTCTTTAGAAAAAAATAGATTATGATTAAGTTCAGTGTGGTAACAAATCGAAATTATAGTTTTCGTGTGACTTAATAGCATTGTGATATGGCTAAAATGTATTTGCACTATTACATTCATTTGAAAAATTAAGATGAAAGATAAAAGCTAGTTATTTTTTCTCAAATTTGTACATAAATTTAAAAATGAGTTTGAATTAGAGCTATTAAATATATATTTTATATGATAGAAAATCACATAAGTTCTCTTAACTTCATTTACTTCACTTATATAATGGGAACGTTTCACTTTAAATCCTTGAATGTTTGCTTTTTAACCAGCTTGTCTTTCACCTTCCTTCCAGTAATAAAACTTGTTTCTGTGGTTTGTAAATTCCATTTTGGTATAATTTTCTCCAAACATTTTTGCTAATGCATTAAAAGACTGCACAGCTTTTTGTAACTTATATTTTCATTTTTCTCAACTGAATGATGCAAATGTTTACAAATATTTTCACTTTGCTTTTTACAACTG
This sequence comes from Lagenorhynchus albirostris, assembly GCF_949774975.1. Classification (NCBI taxonomy): domain Eukaryota; kingdom Metazoa; phylum Chordata; class Mammalia; order Artiodactyla; family Delphinidae; genus Lagenorhynchus; species Lagenorhynchus albirostris. The sequence goes on along the minus strand of NC_083107.1, from coordinate 46,744,026 downwards.
TGCTAAGTATTCACCTGTAGCATCCTAATTAGAAGACTGTAGCATCCTAATTAGAAGATGTTATTTCTGGGAACTAATACTACCAGTCTAAAAATAATCACTGCTATTTTCATTTCTTGCTTGTTTAATTTATGAATCATTCAAAGGTGTTTGATCACATACAGTTATATTCTGTGAAACCTGTGCATCTCAAAAACTCAGTTGGAGACAAGGAAAATGTCATCCCTACCATAGGCTTGTTTCAGTTTTATTATGTGGTTGATGATTAACCTAGTGTTAAGATGAAGATCTAATTCAGGGCTACCTCTTTGAAAGGAAGAGAAATCTATTTGTATGATCTTAATTTTCCTGGTCTGTGTTAAATATCTCTTGGGTACAGAATGATCAGACTGCTGCTTGCTCAGAGAGCTGCTAAGGAAACAAACAGATTCTTCCCAGGGACATGTTAATATCAGTCCTTTGTCAGAGTTAGGGCCTCTACTAAGGAAGATGCTTTGGGAAAATTATAGGAAGGTCCAGCTGCCTGGAAGTGACTTCCTTGTCATTACTTAGTACCCTTTCTGAGGACTTTAGATTGATTCTCACTATCTTTTCACATATAGGCTAATTTAGCGTGTTTCTGGTATGAAGAGTTGCCAGTTATGTGATAACAATGAATAAACTATCTGACAGATTCAGATTTGCATATCCTACTATCGGAGAATACACAATTCAAGATTACAGATATTTATCTTTGCAAAATGCTTTGTAAACTTTATAATGCAAACTTCAATTCAAAGTAACAATGAAACTAAAATTAACTATTATTATGTCAGAAAGAGTCATATAAATCAAATAATTTCAGTGTGATTCCTGACTTTACCTAATTAACTTTGACATACAATCTTTCAAAAATAAACTTGGTCTGAGTCTTACTCATACCCAGACTGTCACTATACTACCAGAATTTGTCATTTACTCATAGTAGCTCTGTTAAATAAAAATAAATGTCCTTATTTAAGTGAGACAGCAAGTTATGATAGAAATAGCATTGAGTTTACAACCCAATGGGTTTTAATCCTAACTCTTCCTTTAACAGGCTCAATATGACATTGAGTCAGTTACTTTAATATTCCTGCATTCATTTTCCACATCTGTCAATTGGGGACAGTGTTATCTGCTTTGAAATGTTATTTTAAGGATTAAATATGTGGCAATATGCAAAATATATTAACACAAGTACAATGCTTGCCACATAGCAGACAAATCACCTCCTAAAATTTCAAACCCATTATTTTCATATCAATTTACATCAAATTAATCTTACATTATATTTTCTCTCAATTTAAACTGTTTCTTCCTTCTAGAGATATTTTCACTATCACAGCTACTATTTCATTTGTGGCATTATTTCTTCACAGTTCTATCAAACTGATCAATGAAGCTCTACTGAAAGCTAATAAAATCCCTTAAGTATTTACCATTTTTTTCCTCTCTAGAAGAGGAAAAATATAAACTGTAGATCAATGTTAATTAAGAAATTCATTAAAATATTTTGTTATTTCAGAGATATGGTGGTTAAAACTTGATTGTGAGAAAATAAATGAGAACTGATTATAATTACATAAAATGTAAAAAAATTGAAATGCTGAGCTAAAAAATAGTGGAAATGTGAAATTGTTTTTAAGAGGTATTATTTTTCACTTTCTTTTACCTAATCCCCAGTATACAGTTCATTAGCAAGTCTTCTGGCCAGAAAATACAGTTTAGATCCTCTAGTTTCCTAAAATAGTTAGACTCATCTTATTTGTGAAGCCTTCACAAGTATAAAGCCAAATATTTAATAATGTGTCAATTTTTATTAAGCCATAAACACCAGGATATGGTGAAGTAAGTAGAACTTTCTGCAAGGCATAAGATCAATCAGGAACCAGGAAACCCTTCCATGAATATATAAGGAAATACAGGACAAGTCAAAAGTATATTTTACTGAAAGGTAATATAGCACTGAAAGGGCACCACGTAAAAAATGCCATACTTATGGAAAGCATTTGCAGTGTTCTTTATCTTGCTTTTGCAAACAGTTGTTTACGTTGTAATTCCTTTTAGTTTGATATACAAAATTCTGCTCTTCAAATCTGTGTCTCAAATACCCAAAGGTTGAGGACTGCTGTTCTATAAACATGAAATATATTTGAGGGCTTCCCTGGTGGCGCAGTGGTTGAGAGTCCGCCTGCTGATGCAGGGGACGCGAGTTCATGCCCCGGTCCGGGAAGATCCCACATGCCGCGGAGCGGCTGGGCCCGTGAGCCATGGCCGCTGAGCCTGCGCGTCCGGAGCCTGTGCTCCGCAACGGGAGAGGCCACAACAGTGAGAGGCCTGCGTACCGCAAAAAAAAAAAAAAAAAAAAAACAGATAAATGTGGGGGGCTTTTGTTTGTTTGTTTCTCAGAATACCATAGTTAAGTGATTTTAAATGTATCTTTTAAGAATTGATTATTGTGAAAAACATTTTAATTGGTAACGGGAAAAAAAGGAATTTCTATAAAGAATGATCTGTACAAAACCTGGTTTTAAGCATAAGAGTCATACCGGAGGTCAGAGGCTAAAAATCTGATTTCATATGAACAAAAAGTGAAGCACAAAGTACTAGCAGCCAATGGAAAAATAAGAAAAAGACATTAACAGACAATATTTTTAAGTTATATGTGCGTGTGCATATATATATATATATATATATATATATATATACTCTTAAATGTATGAAAAAAAGGCAAAGTCAATCACAATTATTTTAAAAAATAATAAACAAAAACACTGAGAAACCATTTTTCTCCCATCAGATTGCTGAAATCAGTAGTTATTTAAAAACCTAATGATTCACATTTTCTCCAGCACTTATTATTTTTAGAATTCTTCTTTTTTGTCAATTGATCAGGATAGAATGGTATTTTATTTTGTTCTTTATTATAATTTCCTTATGTTTGAGATTAAATCTCCTGTTTATTAGCCATATGTATTTCCTCTTTAATGAAATGACTATGTCTTTTGTCAATTTTTATTTTCTTTCCTTATAACTTTTCTTGAAACTTCGTAGGTTATATGTGTTGAAAACATCCTCTCCCACATTCTAACTTTTTTTTTCCATTCTATGTTAAGTGTTATTGCTCAAACATAGTTCTTAACTTTAAAATATTCAAGTTTATCAACCTTTATAGGTTAGTGTTTTTTGTATGAGGTTTAAGAAGTCTTTTCAAAGTCTTCATTCAGAGAGATATGTATTTTCCTGTGTCATAATATTTTATTTTTTTCCAAACTTTATTGAGATATAATTAACCTATAACATTGTGTAAGTTTTAGGCATATAACATGTTGATTTGATACAATTATATTATGCAAAATGATTACCACTGTAGCACTAGCTAACACCTCCATCACATCACATAATTACCATTTATTTTTTATGGTAAGAACATTTAAGATCTATTTTCTTAGCCACTTTCAAGCATGTAATACAGTATTAACAATAGTCACCATGCTATACATAAGGTCCCCAGAATTTATTCCTGTTTTAACTGGAAGTTTTTACCCTTTGACCAATAACTCCTCAATTCCCCCACCCCTCCACCCCTGGGAACCACCATTCTATTTTCTGTTTCTACAAATTTGGCTCTTTTTGAAAGATTCTATATGTAAATTATATCATACAGTATTTATCTTAGTCTTTCTGACTTATTGCACTTAGCATAATGCCCTCAAGGACCATCTATGTTACGAAAAATTAAATGACAGGTTTTTCTTCTTTATATGGGTGAATAATATTCCAGTATACATATGTGTGTGTGTATATATGTGTTACATCTTCTTCACATCATCTTCATCCATTCATCCGTTGAGGGACAGTTAGATTGTTTCCCTAACTTGGGTGTTGTGAATAAGGCTACAATCAACATGGGAGTGCAGATATCTCTTTGGGATTTGGTTTTCATTTCCATTAGATGTATACCCAGAAGTGGGATTGCTAGTACATATAATAGTTCTAGTCTTAACTTTTTGAGAAACCTCCATACTGTTTTCCATAGTGCTCCAGTGGTGTGCTGGAAATTCTCTTCTGGAAACTTATACTTCCACAAAGCCTCTCTCACCCATGGGTGATTGTTTAAGGCAGTGTTTTGCAGGGTCTCCCAGATTGCAGCCCAAACAGACTAGATCTGTTTATGGGCCACTGCAAGGTCTGCAGCCAGGACTGAGGTCTGTCTGTCTTGATGCACAAGTGGACAAGACTCCTTCCCAGTCCCTTAGTGTATGGTGTTAGGTCCCACAGCTCCCTCAAAACCACTTTTGTTTATGAATAGATGCCAAATTTTTCTTGTTGAAGGAGGATGCAAAAAAACAAGGGTGAGAGATGGCTCTTACGCTGCTATGATGCTGATGTCACTCTCATTATTTTTCTTTTGACATTTAAGTACAGTGTCTGGATAAAATGCAGGACACCCAGTTATATTTGATTTCAGATAAACAACAAATAGCTTTTTAGTATAATTATGTTCCAAATATTGCTAGGGACAAACCTATACTAAAAGTTCTTATCTGAAATTCAAACTTAACTAGGTATCCTCTATATTTGCTTACTACAATTGTCAACCTTACATTTAAGTAGTGTGTGTATGTGTGTGTGTGTGTGTGTGTGTGTGTGTGATGTAAGGTACAGTTCCACTTTAATTTTGTCCCCTTTCTGTACTATGTTTTCATGCTTTATTTGACATTCATTCTCTATCCACAGTTATCTGCTATGCTAAATTTAAAGTACATGTTACATCCTTATTAATTTGAGTACAGAGATAGGTTGTCTAGGCTGTTAAGGAGGTGTTACCATTCTGAACTGTTGTCTTCATATTGTGTCCAAATGACTGTTCCAACACTAAAGACTGTGTCTAGAGTGGCAGGAAAGAGGGAAAGAAAGAGTAGTTGGTCCACATTAATTTAAAAAAATATGCACCGGAAGTGAAACATCATTTCTACTGGTATTCTACTGTTCAGAATTTAAGCATATGGCCACGTCTAGTTAAAAAGAAGCCTGCAGAACGTTTAGCTTTACAGCTATTCCTTATTCAACTCTATCATATAGAAGAAGGGGAAAATGGCTTTCAGAGAAGCTAGTAATCTCTGTCACAATATTCTTTATAGAGTATCTTCTGTGACACCAAATAACACCTGTAAGCCCATATTTCAGTTTGAAGTCTATTAGCCAGGATTCAAGAAATACACCCTCATGTTACCATGGCATTCACACCTTTTAACCTTTAGATAAGTAGTAATTCTATAAACATTTTATATCTGAAAGTTAATTGAGGTCAGAAGAAGTACCCATATTCTGGTGCTTGAGCCATACAAGCATGATTCTCCCTAGAACTTTTACCTAATACATTTTTTTTTAAATAATGTCTCCAGATCAGACACATTCCAATGCCAGCTGATAATTAGATTTCTAAATACTTTCATTCCATCTCTTGCTGAGCTCTATCAGTCTATCTTAACAATGTAAATTATTTCCAAATCTTGTATACCTAATCTCACTATGTAAAAAGCTTCTTTATAATTGAGGCAACTAAAACCTTAGATGTCTATAAAAAAATCTCTCTTAGGGTTTCAAATAAAATACAACCCAGGGGTAACCCCCTTAATACATTCTCCTGCCAAAATCACTCCCATAGTTAGAGGTTTTTCCTCTGTGATTGAATTTATCAACTGACAGGGCCTCAAAGAACACACTAGAATGATTGCTTCTCAATACCTAAATCTAAGGCTTAACATACTCAAAATGAACATATTTTAATTGGTCATCATCACGTTTTTTAGTATTTACTACAAATACAGCTCTGTACTAGACACTGTGTGGGATACACAGTTGTCTTTACAAAATGCCAAACACCCAGGTTATTAATGGGAAATAAAAGGTTTAAATAGGCAGACTCTTTTAAGAGGTACTAATTGCAATGTGAGAACACTGGAGGAAGAGATTATTTCTGGCTGGATATGTATGTGAAGGTGTGATCACGGGAAAAATTCGATTTGAGGAAGGCATTGAATGATTAGCTGATGTACAAGATATGAAATGAAAGATGTTTATAACCTTCTAAAACAGAATTTTATAATATCTGTTCCTTACTTTAGTAATTCAATAGGAAGATCATCCCTAGATTAGTTATCCAAATGAGATAAAGAAATCTTCACCTACCAAGCTTCATGTCATGTGATTAATTTTACTTTGGCATTGGAAATGGTGCTTTATACAGAGTTTTGGTACTTATAAAACATCTGATTAATTCAGTATTAAAATATGTGAGAAAATCAAATAAATATCATATGATTAACTTCTATGGATAAGTTTATTAACTTGTATCATAATTATTGAAATGTAATGATATTAAAAGGACACATCTCTAGAGAAGAAATTTATCCAGGAGCCAAATAAAAAGGGACTGGGTTCCCAAGTATATCAATACATTTCATGGCCAGTTTTCCCCTAGGAAATGCTCAGAAACAGACTTATTTCATTTTTTCTAGTAAACTAGGAAATAATTTCCAGTCATCTTACTCCACTAGCCAAGTACTGTAAAGGCTAAAAGGTGGCTTGTATGCCACAACATAGCAAAAAGGGCCTTTATAATGGAGAAATAAATCTCCAGTCAAAAAATTAAACCACAAAGGAGAACAAAAAAGAACCATTAACAAGACTACAAATTTAATCTTAAACTTTTACAAAACAGTTATTGGCTCTACATCTCCCTCTGCAAATACCACCTTTAGTGAAACATCATCTACAGTGAGCTGCCCTGTAAGTGAATTTTGATGATAAGCCAAGAATATGTTGACTTTGTTAAGTGACTTTCAGTAGGAATGGTAGGCCTCCTCGGTGAGGCCTGCTGTGTTCTTTTTGTGCATTATTTTTTTTATGCTAGGCTTGGAGGTGTTAAGAACCTGTTTTACAAGGCTAGAATTTTAATCCAAGACTTTATAACTAGTCCCATGCCTGAGAGGTGAGAGCCAGTAAGGAGGAAGAGGAAAAAAAGTCTAACTTTTGTGGAAATTCCTTTGGAAGTTAAAAGGAGTTTGAATCCTAAATTGAGATGGAAGGATTTAACTTGAGGAAAATAGATATATCTTCTATCAAGACAAAATAAAAAGAAATGAAATTAAGTGCTGATGTCAATAAGATGTTCACATGGGGGTAAGCAGAAAGTATTAGAAAATCCCGCCTGGCATTCCTTCTATTCTCTGTAAAATAGAGACAGTGATGTCTTAGCATGAAGGTAGAGGAGATGAAGGAGACAGGGCAAGACCTGCTTGCAACAATCATTGTGGGAACTAAGAGAGAGAAGTTGGATGAATTGTAAAATATTTCTGGGTGGCAGTAGAGTCCAGTCAAGTTAAATAACACAATTTATGTAACCATATTTTATAGAATTGAGTGATTTTTCCCAGCCAAATTGTCAGTATGAGACAGGAAACTATGGGCAACAAAGAGAATGTTTTGGAATCCCACTGTTCTGGCTTCAAATTTTCTCCTCTTACTTTCTAGCTATGTGACATGGGGCAAGATGCTTAATGTATCTAAACTCTAGATGCCCTGTCTGCAGTAGTGGAATAAAAGTGTCTATATCACAGGGTTATGTGGAGATGAAATAAAGGAACGCATAAAGAATTTAGCAAAGTGTTTGGCACAGAGTAAATATTTAATAACAAAAGCCATTTGAATAGGGGAAATAATGGTAGCTAATAATAATTTGTTTGAATTTGTGAGTATTCAAGGGATGTAGTAAAATGATAATACAAAATGGGATTTAAAATACAAGATGAAAATAGATTGGAACAATCTATTTGGGATTGAAGGAATTAAGTCCTAGAGATAAGAGTACTAGTAGATTTTCAACAAGGCCATAGAGGGCACCAGAGGTCTGATATTGGTAACCGAACAAAGTCTGGGGTTGCCAGTGGACTGATGTCCCTGATAGTATTAAGAAGAAATGCATAGTTCATTCTCTTCTTAATTCCATAATGTCTATTAATATATTTTTATCATTCATTTTGTGCCTCTCATATTGTAAGCCATGTTTACTTCAGAACATGTGTAATATGTTTTTATGTAAGCGCTGTACATCAACTACAAGCATAATAACCATGTGTTGGAAAACTAAAAAAAAAAATCAGAATCTTTTTTATTAGTTATCAATTCTTGAACCTGGAAGATCCCAGCATCAGGTAACAGCTGATTTTATTGTGTCAGTTAATTTCAAGTAAAGCCGTAAATATATCAGTAGTTTCAAAAACCATATCCTCTTTAAAGAACTTTTTTATTTGTAAACTGTGAATGCTCAAGTAAAAATTACATTTCATCATTTAAATTTTATATAAAGTAAGAAGTGAAAATTTTAGTTTCCTTGCTCTCAAGTTTCTTTTTGCTGAACTCCTTTAATTCTTCATTGCAAAAGAAAACCAATTTTTTTCTCTCCATCTTTCCTTCTCTCTTTCAGTAAATGTATCTTTCATCAATAATTATATGTATCATTTCCATTTTTATTAAATTAGATTTTTCTTGTAGACTCATCCTTTACATTGGAATTTGGCAAAACACTACCTGTGGGCCAAATCCAGTTTTTATAAATAAATTACCAATTTACCAATACATTTTATTGGTAAACAATTGCCCCAGTTTGTTTACATATTGTCTGTGGCTGCTTTCATGGTGCAAGGACAGGGTTGAGTAGTTGCAACTAACTGTAGACGGTAAAGCCTATAACATTTACTATTTTACATTACTACAAAATATGTTTGCTGACCCTGATTTCCATAATTTTCTGTGGCTTACATTTTTCACTTAACTCTTGTCTTATTGGTGTTTTTTTAGGTTAGTATATATGGATGTATCTTAGTCATTTAAATTATTTCAGATTACACTCTGCATTGATATATATTATCAATGGTAGAAATTTATCACTGGTAGAAATTTAGATCTTTTCTAGTTTTTAAGATAATGTCACATTTATGAAATGCATATGAACAGTTGCCAGTGTATGGTATATATCTTTTAGATTGTTACAGAATAACAAAAACATTCTGTAATATATTCTCAGATATTAAGTTTCAAGAATATTACAAACTGAACAAAGTACAAGCCTGGGAAAATAATATTATGGAAATAACTGATAAAAGAACTAAAATAAATTTAAGTCATTATCCTCAAATTTGAAGAGTATTACACCATAGACTATACCAACGTTAGTGACTGCTAGTTATCTACTCAATAGAAGGTCCCCTCTTTTATCTTTATGAATAAAATGCCCATTTAGCCATGTCTCAGTTAAACATACTTAGTACTCCAGGCTTCCGTGTAGCTAAGAATGGCCTTGTAATACTAGTCTTCCCAAGTACTTACAGAAAGAAATGCAGACGTGACCTCCAATGACCATTTGATAACATTGAGTTGAGTAGCATTATGTTAAAGGTTTACATCCTGATGTATAGTAGGTTGGAAAGTAATGTACTCTGATGGTATATTCAGTTATAATACTAGCTTTGAATTCTCTGATACCTAACTTTTTGTGGTATGGGACAATTAAGCCTCTATCTTTTTAAAGCTGCAGTAGTAGCACTTTTATTTGAAACAAATGTAGTCCTAACAAGCAACCAGAAATCTATAATGTGCTAAAATTAGTTCCATTAGGCTGGTATTAACTTTCTATGTGGACACATTTTTCTCCCTAATGACTGTAAGAACATTGAACTCAGGAAGTTTTTATAAAGTATTTAACATGTATCCACAGCTTTAAATACTGTTTACATTTCAACACTTCCAAAATTTCTACTTCTAGACCAAAATTATCTTCTCAGATCAAGCCTTATATAACCAACAGATTTTGTTATCTCTCTCCTTGGATGTCTGACACAAATTTCAAATTTAACATATTCAAAACTGAATGCTTAATCTTACTTGCCAAATCTTTCTCCTCCTTCAGTCTGTAAAATCTCCACTCATTCTGTTACTCAGGCAGCAACTTGGGTCACTTCCTCTTTACACCCAGCATTACCAAACTGCAGTATGCCACCAAGGTCTCTGACTGAAGTCTACCTCCAAAATTCTGCTAACTCCTCTCCTCCACCTCCAATTCAGCACCATGGAGCATGCCATAATCTCCCACCACTGCCTGTGCAATTCTCTCCCTAAATAAACACCCTACTTTCCCTTCTACTCCCCTCTTATTGATTTTCCATACAGGAGTGATCTTTTAAAAATATAAGTTGAATGTTACTCACCACCGCTTTTAAATACTTTTAAAATCTATCTGTCACACTATGAAATATGTGGCCTAAAAATGCCCCGTATGACCAGCTCCTGTGAATCACATTAGGCTAATCTTATTTTCATTTTCCTGCTTTTTTATTATGTTCAAGGAATCATGTGTTATTTCACTTCCTAAAACATTCTAACTTCCTTTCTATCCATGAGACTCTATTCATGCTGCCCCCCTTCATTGAATATCTCCCTTGAAAAATATTACCTTTCATTTACATCTAGGTTTTATCATTATGTCTTTCCTTAAAGAGTCCCTCACTGATATTCAGTCTAAGTTAATATCCTCCCTGCTTGTCACCACTTACGTAATTATTCTCTTTGATAGTTCACAGTGCCATTACTTTTTCCTTAATAGCACTTTATTAACAAAGGCAGAGGCCATCCATCTCCATTTGCTTCAACACTATATACTCAGTAATTAGGGTAGTGTATGGCACATAGTAGGTGTACAATAAAAGTATGAAAATAATAGATGAATACATGACAGAGTGAGTTAGCTGAAATGCATTACCAATTGTTGCAGTGAGGGATTTCAGAACCAAGAGAGCACAATGAATACCACAAAGACATTATTTATGTTTCTAGAATATTTTGATACCATAGACCCTGGATCCTTAAAATACAGTGGAACTATGGATTTCAGTACTTGATTTTAGATGCCTTTCTTTTTCTTTCTTACAGACAATCACGCACTCAATAGTTACTACTTAAGGGGCATATTGCAGTTCAGAATTCTCTCCTGGTTACTCTGAACACTGCATCCTGTAAATCATCTGCTGTCAAGTTCATAGATAATCATAACCATGGGAAATAGGATTAGGGACATGAATGAATAATTGGAAACATAGTCGTTGTCCTGAAGTTTTCTTGCAAAATAAATTGTTAAACCTTCCAACAGTCTTATATGAAACAAAATCAAAATCATGCAGCCAGCATGAAAGGCACCCCATGCTCTCTAAGTTCATGAATTTATTAGGAATATTTATCCATTAACACAGAAACTATAAAAAGAGACTAAAAGAACAGAGTCCAGTATTGGAGATTATCACTTCAAATATGTCCATTTGGATAAAGAATGAATTTTATTATTTATTTGTCTTGATTTCTGAATGGAACAAAAATCTTCTTTTGCTTAGATTTCACACACATATAGAAAATATTCCTCCAAGTTATAGTTTATCTTGAATTTATTGAGAGCTACTGATGAATATGAACCTTAATGTGATCTAAGTACATGTTGGCTAAATTGACTAATTTATCGACCTCAGCATTTGCTGCTGTGTTATAAATCTTCATTGTGTCACATTTTGTTGGTGTTTGCCTTAATCAAAGAAAATAGGTTCGATTTTTTTCTTTATGGGGAATATTTTCCTCAGTTATATGGTTTACTTCTTAGGAATATAATTTCTAGGCATTATATTTCCTTCATGCTAGTGGTAAAACATATTTATAGGTACTGTGAGATACAGACTGCCAAATGTGTTTGAAATACTTCATTTAATAGTCCAACAGAGATATTTTCCTTTATATAGAGAGAATATTGACTATAATGACATTTTTGTAAAGAACATGAACAATAAAATGAATAACTCAGAAGAAAGGTTAGTAAATTATGTAAATATGAGAGGCTGAAAAGTATTGGCTACTGTATTTCTAAACTGATTATTAAAATCTAACATGCATGAATTCCCTTAGAATTAATATCTTTATAATTTTATTAGTAGCTTTCACTTTAAATAGATGGTGTTAAAGGTTTAACCCTTATACTTTTTAGGTTTACAAAATCAATATAATCTTGATATAAGAAACTTAAAATATAGAGGTATACAAAAATGAAATTAAACATTTCCATAATTTAATTCTCCTCAGAGGAAATTTAATGTATTCAATTACTTTATTATAAAATATCTTAAGTGCTTAATCCTTTCTTTACAAGTTATTCAGAACAATTTTGATTAAAAAAAACCTACAAATACATAACTGCCACAAGCAAATACATTTCCATTTCTAAGTCTTACAGTACAGGGTATGTAACATCCACTGTTTGGGCTTTTTACAACATGTTGAATCAATCATAGCAGATTTTAGTCCATAAGTAACTTTTCCTGAAATTTCTTTGTAAACTCTTCAGCCTTCTAACAGAAGGTTCTATGGCTTTTAGAGTAATCTTCAGCCCAGTCATTCCAAAGTGGGTGCTTAGCCTAGGCATTATTCATCAGTTCTATCATGGACTGGATTATTTTGCAAATTTTGTTGCTTGGTTCCAGCACAAATTACTGTTAAGACGGTTCTGTTTTGTTTTGTTTTTGTTTTTAGTTTTTGTTGCTTTTTCTAAATTTCATCTTTGGGTTTTTTGTTAGCTCTTTATTTTAAATGAAGTTGTAAGTGTTTATTTTTATTTTATATTGGAGTATAGTTGATTTAAAATGTTGCATTGGTTTCAGGTGTACAGCAAAGTGATTTAGTCGTACATATACATATATGTATTCTTTTTCAGATTCTTTTCCCATATAGATTATTACAGAGTACTGAGTAGAGTTCCCTGTGCTATACAGTAGGTCCTTGTTGATTATCTATTTTATATATGGTGGTATGTATATGTTAATCCCAATATCCTAATTAATCCCTCCCTCCCACCTTTCCCCTTTGGTCACCATAAGTTTGTTTCCTATGTCTGTGAGTCTGTTTCCATTTTGTGAATAAGTTCATTTGTACCATTTATTTAGATTCCACATATAAGTGATACCATATGATGTTTGTCTTTCTCTGTCTGACTTACTTCAGGTAATCTCCAGATCCATCCATATTGCTGCAAATGGCATTATTTCATTCTTTTTATTGCTGAGTAACATTCCATTTTATATATGTACCACATCTTCTTTATTTACTCATCTGTCGATGGACATTTAGGTTGCTTCCATACCTTGACTATTATTGTAAATAGTGCTGCAATGAACATTGAGATGCATGTATCTTTTTGAAGTATGGTTTTCTCCAGATATATGCCCAGGAGTGGGATTGCTGGATCATATGGTAGCTCTATTTTTAGTTTTTAAAGGAACCTCCATACTGTTTTCCATAGTGGCTGTACCAATTTACATTCCCACCAACAGCGTAGGAGGGTTCCCTTTTCTTCAAACCCTCTCCAACATTTATTTGCAGACTTTTTGATGATGGCCATTCAGACCAGTGTGAGGTGATACCTCATTGCGGAGATTAATCTCTTGTTGGTTGCATCATTTGCAAATATTTTCTCCCATTCTGTGGGTTGTCTTTTCATTTTGTTTATGGTTTCCTTTACCGTGCAAAAGCTTTTAAGCTTAATTAGGTCCCATTTGTTTATTTTTGTTTTTATTTTCATTACTCTAGGAAGTAATTCCAAAAAGATATTGCTGCAATTTACATCAAGGAGTGTTCTACATATGTTTTCCTCTAAGAGTTTTATAGTATTCTGTCTTACATTTAGGTCTTTAATCCATTTTGAGTTTTTTTTGTGTATAGTGTTAGAGAATGTTTTAATTTCATTCTTTTACATGTAGCTGTCCAGTTTTCCCAGCACCACTTATTGAAAAGACTGTCTTTTCTCCATTGTATATTCTTGCCTCCTCTGTCATGTTATTTCTGGGCTTTCTATCGTGTTCCATTGATCTGTAATTCTGTCTTTGTGCCAGTACCATACTGTTTTGATTACTGTAGCTTTATAGCTTTATAGTATAGTCGGAAGTCAGGGAGTCTCATTCCTCTGTTTTTCTTTCTCAAGATTGCTTTGGCTATTCGGGGTCTTTTGTGTTTCCATACAAATTTTAAGATTTTTTTTGTTGTAGATCTGCAAAAAAAATGTCATTGGTAATTTGATAGGTAGGGCATTGAATCTGTAGATTGCTTTGGGTAGTATAGTCATTTTGACAATATTGATTCTTCCAATCCAAGAACATGGTGTATCTTTCCATCTGTTTGTGTCATCTGTGATTTCTTTCATCAGTGTCTTATAATTTTCAGAGTACAGGTCTTTTGCCTACTTAGGTTTATTCCTAAGTATTTATTTATTTTTGATGAAATGGTAAGTGGAATTGTTTCTTTAATCTCTCTTTCTGATCTTTTGTTGTTAGTATATAGAAATACAACATATTTCTGTGTATTAATTTTGTAACCTGCAACTTTACCAAATTCACTGATGAGCTCTAGTAGTTTTCTGGTAGCATCTTTAGGATTTCCTATGTATAGTATCATGTCATGTGCAAACACTGACAGTTTTACTTCTTCTTTTCCAATTTGAATTATTTTTATTTCTTTTTCTTCTCTGATTCCTGTGGCTAAGAATTCCATAACTACATGGAATAAAAGTGGTGAGATTGGACAGCCTTGTCTTATTCCTGGTCTTAGAGGAAAAGCTTTCAGCTTTTCACTGTTGACTATGATGTTTGCTGTGGGTTTGTCCTATATGGCCTTTATTACGTTGAGCTATGTTCCTCTATGCCCACTTTCTGGAAAGCTCTTATCATAAATAAGTGTTGAATTTTGTCAAAAACATTTTCTGCAACTATTGAGATGATCATATGGTTTTCATTCTTCGATTTGTTAATGTGGTGTATCACACTGATTGATTTGTGCATACTGAAAAATCTTTGCATCCCTGGGATAAAACCACATGATCATTGTATATGATCCTTTCAAGATATTGTTGGATTTGGTTTGCTAGTATTTTGTTGAGGATTTTTGCACCTATGTCCATCAGGGATATTGGCC
The DNA here is from genome assembly GCF_949774975.1 of Lagenorhynchus albirostris. Taxonomy (NCBI): domain Eukaryota; kingdom Metazoa; phylum Chordata; class Mammalia; order Artiodactyla; family Delphinidae; genus Lagenorhynchus; species Lagenorhynchus albirostris. Next base: position 46,728,948 of record NC_083107.1, on the reverse strand, counting down.
TGTAATTTTCTTTTGTTGTGGTATCTTTGTCTGATTTTGGTATCAAGGAAATGGTGGCCTCATAGAATGAGTTTAGGAGTGTTTCTTAATCTGCAGTTCTTTTGAAATAGTTTCAGGATGATAGGTGTTAACTCTTCTCTAATTGTTTGATCAAATTCACCTGTGAAGCCATCAGGTCCTGGACTTTTGTTTGTTGGGAGTTTTTAATCACAGTTTCAATTTCAGTGCTTGTGATTTGTCTGTTCATATTTTACATCTCTTCGTGATTCAGTTTTTTTAAATAATATTTATTTATTTATTTTTGGCTGCATAGGTTCTGCATTGCTGCACACAGGCTTTCTCTAGTTGTGGCGAGCAGGGGCTACTCTTCGTTGCGGTGCGTGGGCTTCTCATTGTGGTGGCTTCTCTTGTTGCATAGCACGGGCTCTAGGTGCACAGGCTTCAGTAGTTGTGGCTTGGCTCTAGAGCTCAGGCTCAGTGTTGTGGCTCACGGGCTTTAGTTGCCCCACAGCATGTGGGATCTTCCTGGACCAAGGCTTGGACCTGTATCCCCTGCATTGGCAGGTGGATTCTTAACCACTGCGCCACAAGGGAAGTCCCGTGATTCAGTTTTGGGATATTGCACCTTTCTAAGAATGTGTCTATTTCTTCTAGGTTGTCCATTTTATTGGCATATAGTTGCCTGTAGTAATCTCTTGTGATCCTTTGTATTTCTCTGGTGTACATTGTAACTTCACTTTTTTTATTTCTAATTTTATTGGTTTGAGCCCTCTTCCTTTTTTTCTTAATGAGTCTGGCAAATGTTTATCAAATTTGTTTATCTTTCAAAGAGCCAGCTTTTAGCTTCACTGTCTTTTTCTATTGTTTTCTTTATTTTATTTATTTCTATTCTGATCTTTGCAATTTCTTTCCTTCTGCTAACTTTGGATTTTGTTTGTTCTTCTTTCTCTAGTTCTTTCTCTACTTGCTAAGGAAGTTTTAAGTATTTTAATGGGTAGTCTGAGGCAAATTGACTTTTATTCTGAAGGAAAATCTGTCATAAGGAAGATGCTCAAGGACAGTAAGCCTTTTAAAAATGAATAAATTGGATTGATAAACTTGAATGTTATGGTCATTTTTTAATGTATATATACAAATATTTTCCAGTTCCTTCATTGACCTCCTAATAGCAACCATCTTGGATTTGGTGCTCTATTTATAATTTTTGTTGTTATCATCAATCAATTTTTTAAAGAAATAAAAAGAAATTATATTACAAGCATACCTCATTTTATTGTGCTATACAGACATGGTGTTTTTTTACAAAATTGAAGGTTTGTAGCAACCCTGTGTTGTACAATCTATCAGTGCCATTTTTCCAACAGCATTTGCACACTTCATGTCTCTGCATCACATTTTGGCAATTGTCATAGTATTTCAGACTTTCTCATTACTATTATATTTGTTATTGTCATCTGTGATCAGTGATGTTTGATGTCACTATTGCAGAAAGATTATGACCCACTGAAGACTCAGATGATGGTTAGCATTTTTTAGCAATGAAATATTTTAAAATTAAGGTGTATGTATTTTTTTGGGACAAAATACTATTGCTCACTTAATAGACTACAGTATAGTATAAATATAACTTCTATATGCACTGAGAAGAACAGTGACTTGCATTATTGAAATACTTGCTTTATTGTGATGATCTGGAACCAAACCTGCAATATCTTTGAGGTATGCCTTTACACTTAATTTTAAACTTAGCCATATGACCTCAAAGTAGACAGGGACATTTGTGTCAGACCTCAAGGATGAAAGTATGAGTATTCCCAGTGAACTGTAAACTTAGTATAGCAGTTATTGCAATTTTTGTTTATGCTCAACAGTAGTTTTTTTACAATACAGCCCTTTTCATCAGTATTGCTGTGAAACATATCTTTTCTCTGTTGTATTATAGTCCAGTGTCTGATCATAAAATGTATCAACTTTCTTACTGAAAACAATATAGTTTTTTTTCCTAAGATTTGTTGTTATAAATAATGCTGTATACTTGTACATGTTTCTTGGAACATGTATGAAAGACATTCTATAGAGTTTTAGAAGTTATAGAATGTGTATATCTTCATTTTAGATAATAACACCCTGCTGTTTTCTAACAAGATTGCTTCAGTCCTTCCACAAGCAGTGTAGAATAGTTTCCATTGCTGCCTACCTTCACCAACACGTGGTTTAATTAGCCTATATAATTTTTGATTAAATTTTTGTCAAATTAGTGTACTTTTCATTTTGTATATTTGTGGTTGTAATTTGAATTTCCTTGATTACCATTGACCTTGATCATATCATTTGTGCTTCTTGCACATTTATGTTTATCGTCCCTAAACTATGTGACCATTTCTTGCATGTTTGTCTCTTCTTTTTTAATTTGCACAATTCCAAATTATATTATGAAGATTAAATGTTGGTTTATAATATCAAACATCTTTGCCCAGCTTGTGATTTGTGTTTGTAATTTTTTGTTGTGTCTTTTAATGAAAAAAATATATAATTTTACTCTTGTTGAATTTTTCAAGCATTTCTTTTGCAATTTATAGTTATCATTAAGAACTTTTATAATTGCTGGTCATGCATCTATTATCTCCTATGCTCTTTTAAATGTTTTAAAGTTCTCTTTTATTGTTTGATCTTTATTCCACCTGGAATTGATCTTTGATTGAGGTGTGAGTTTAAAGTGATAAAATGCCTTTTTTTCCAATTTGGATAATAAATTATTTCAGCTCTACTTGGGTAAAATTTAATCTTTCCTCCATGAATTTGTCACACTGAGGAAAGGGTTTGAAGTTAGGTGAAAATGAGCTAGCTAACGTATATATAAGCTTTATTTTGTATGCAATAGAATACAATTTTGCAAAAGAAAATGATCAGTATCACTCTAGGGTATGTTCAGAAAACAATGGCTTATTACATCTGCCCCATTTTCTCACAAGGATGCAATGAAACCAAATCCCACCTAATCCTTTACAGCAGCATTCTTGAACTCCATAACTGTAGGATACGTCACCATCTTCTATTTCTCTATGCCTCACTTCCCATTTTAACTATTTCTTCTATGATTGTTATATTTATCACCAAAATAGACTGAACTAATTGAAAGCAGGAAATAATTTCCTTTATTTAGTTCTAATATTTCACATATTTATCTGCAGTACCTAGCAGAGTGTCTGTTACAGGGTTGACTATCTCCTCTTCTCTTTTGGTTGTTTAGTTAGTACCTCTAGATAATGCTACCCTATTAATTAAAATTCATCAAATCAGAGGAATGGAGAAACATCAGAACTAGAAAGAACACTAAGGATTCATCTGTCCTACAGGTATTCAGGAGTAACAGTTGTGCACTTTGAATATGCGCTTACCTGGTTCCAGCCACAGAGCTTCTAATTCAGTAGGTTTGTGGTGAAGTTCCAACACTTGCATTTTGTTTAATTTCAAAATGTGATGCTGATGCATGCTCCTAGTTGAGAAATTTTGATCTCTGTGACCACCTCCTTCCTCTCCTTCTTAAAAAAGGCAACTGATAGCCTGAGAGGTAACTTTTCCCAGGTCACAGAAGAATTTGATGACAGAAGTAGGAGACAAACTCAAGTGTTCTGTGAAGTTCTGCAGTGATCTTTCTTTCCTCTCTATTGATACTGGCTTCCAAGTAGAGGAAAATAACAGCACTCCGATTTTTCTTATTTTCTTCTTATTTTGCTATTCTCTTTATATTTTTCCACAGGCAATGCCATTTTTTAAAGAAAAATTAAGCGTTGAAGTTCCGTGGCTGTCAGAATCATCAGGTAAGCACAATGATTCTGTGGCAAAATTTATTCTAGGGATGATGCTGCTGATCAAACCTGAGGAACTGTCAGGGTTTTTTCCATTGAGATATGAGGCTGTAATGGCATTTTCCTCAGTCTCAACTCAGAAGAAAATATGGAACCAAGCAAGGTCACCTATTGTTGCACAGATAGCACACATTATATCTATGCTTTCTAAATAGGTACTCAACCCATGGACAAAAGAAAACATCATATTACAATCCATAGTGTAGCTGGAATGAGTCCAATCTCATTAGGTGTTGCCACCTTTGATAAATTTTCCTCATTTGCTAAAATTATTGAATATATAAATTATTTCATAAATCCATTTTAGCAGAATCAGAGTAATATCTGCATAATTAATAATGATTATATTTCAGACATAGACTGTAATTTAAAAAGTTTGTAAACTGTTTCCTTTTTTCTTTTGAAATGGTAAATCATAAGAAATAGATAACTCTACCAATATCTTTTTCAAATCTGAGATATTTGATATTGATAAGATATTCTGAAAGTGAATATTGTGGTTGTAATTTTGGAAGAATCAGACGTTTGCAAACCTGATCTTGGAACATCTGGAGATTCCTAGAAGGCAGAGATAGGACAAAGTTTAATGGCCAGAGCCTCAACATTTTCAAGGAAATCAGATTCTTCCTATAAAGTTAGCAATACCTGCAAAGAGAAACCAATCTCAGATAGAAAAGTTGAAGAAGATATTTATAAGCATTCATGTTTAAAGTTAAAATTCACCATGGATTCATTAATAATTTTATCCAAAAATAGAAGGAGGTATTAATTTCATTATTACTAAATTATTATTAAACATGGGGCAATCAATGATTTAAATCAAGCTGGGCTAATTGAGAGTGAATTATTATCATCCTCTGTGAGAATATTGCTCAGAAATTACCTCTGAAGTCCAAAGGATTATTATGCATTTATACTTGTAAATTATGGCTCAATGGTAAACTGGATGAGATTTTAATATTTTAGCATTCATTAAGTTCTGAAGGCTTAGAGCCAGTATAGTGATGAGCAAGCCTGTTTTGTCCTCTAATGAGAATAATTGTGTTACAGCTAATTGCCATCATCATAAATTTATTATTATATAAATTCAGATTAACCTATAGAATTAAAGGTAATATTTATATTTTGTATATTTTATTTTAGAATTAAGGGATATAGGTTTAGTTTCTACTCTTAAACACTTGATATAAAAATTTTAACATGTGCAATGTGGGTAATAATTTTATTTTATACTTAGCATGCAAACTATACAATTAAAAGCTAACTTGAATAAGCTTATAGAAGCTTGTCTAAACTGTTCCTTAGTCTATGTCATTATGTACTCATTCATGTTTTCATGTTTGTAGCTAGTGATGGGTGTGATGAATGACTGAAGTATGTGGGGAGAGGACAGCTTCTCTAGAAGTACACAGGCTTCATGAGGGTGGAGTAGAACTCTAAATAAAAATCCGGGTATTGCTGTCCAAAAAGAACAGGAAATAGATAACTGGCTTCCTAAAATACCGATATCTACTGTAGGAACAGAGGAAAAAAATCTCCCCAAAAATAATAGAAAGAAGAATCAAGTTGGGTTAGAAATAATCCTACTTGAATCATTAGGGAAGGTGAACTAGACTAATAAACTGCGTATAGCCCATTCCGTAATGTGAGTTTGAGTTCTTCCCTAGTATTTTATTAGTTAAATGAGAAATATGTAAATTTGAGGAGGGAATTCAACAGCTATTTTCACTGGCTATTTTGATGGTCTTATTATGTCATTTTACAAGCATCTGTATATTAATAAATATGCTAGCTTACTTATTAAGGGATCTGATGATTCTTGATGATATTACTGGAGTATATAGATTACTAAACTAACAATTCTGTAAGCTTAAGCCCAGATATTAATTGGCCTTGACATCTAACCATATGCTTTTAAGTTTTAACAAATACCAAGAATACTCTGGCATTTTTTGCATGGATGCACTGATTTTAGCTTTATAATAGTGAATATACATTCTGCATTAACTTAAAAAGCCAGTGACCAAATTGAACACCAAATCCTGTGATTTTCTTTTTAATAATACACTTAATATTTTTTAGTAATAATCTGGTAGAAACAACTTGACATGGAAAAGATTTTCTTTAAGTAGATAGTAGCTATTCACTTCATTTCCATGAGGTCCGTGAAAATAAGAAATGGGGCAAAAAATATTTTATAATATAAATCAGACTAAAATATTAAGAAATGAAAATATTTTGAGTGTTTTTTTATTTCATCTCGAATGTATGTATTTTCCCCTTACAATAAAACCAGCTAATTGTTCCAAACACTGAAGATAGTGTCTGCTTCTATTTGACAGAATAAAACTAATAACTATCCTTTGTGCTTCCACTGAGTGTAGCAGCAGCTTAACTACATGACAGCTTTCTGTCAGAAAGTAAAGAATCAAGTGGGCCAGAAATAGCAAAGAGTTTTAAAAAAGAGCTTCGAGTCCGTTCTTCTTGCTATACATCTGCTTTTTGTCTTTACTATACCAGATTTTGTCTCAAAGTAATTATAAAATATAGAATATAGCCAATAAAAATTTCTACAAAAAGAAAGGTGCTAGGGCTTCCCTGGTGGCGCAGTGGTTGAGAGTCTGCCTGCCGATGCAGGGGACGTGAGTTCGTGCCCCGGTCCGGGAAGATCCCACATGCCGCGGAGCGGCTAGACCCGTGAGCCATGGCTGCTGAGCCTGCGCATCTGGAGCCTGTGCTCCTCAACGGGAGAGGCCACAACAGCGAGAGGCCCGCGTACCGCAAAAAAAAAAAAAAAAAAAAAGAAAGGTGCTAAAATCCCAAATCAGATATTTGGATTTCATGATTTTTTATATATGTTCTGATTCATTAACCACCACTCCCATCTCCTCATTAATATGATCTGGGGTACTCAGATTTTTGTTTGTTTGTTTTTGTTTTTCTTACTGGAACAAAGATACAATGAAGAATTGTCTGTCATCTATTATGCAAGTCATTCATTTATTTAACAACAGTTTATTATTTATCTAACAACTGCTCACCTACTATTTGGTAGGTAGTACAAAACCAATAGATGAAGAAGATTGACATTATTGTCTGCCCTCAGAGAAAGTCTAGTCTAGGAGGAATTATTACTAATTATTTTTTACAATCATTTGTTTAAAATATATATTATATGATATTATAAAATATGCATTGCATGTATAATATATATATGTTCATTCTGTGTATATAGTGTGTGTGTGTGTGTGTATATATATATATGTATATATATGAGGAAATAAATACTAACCTCTCAATAGTGAGCTCTCAGTTGCAGATATTGTATTATATTATGCTAAGTGAAATATGTCACAGAAAGACAAATACTGTAGTATTTCACTTATATGTGAAACCTAAAAGACAAAGTAAATGAACAAATATAACAAAACAGAAACAAAATTATGTGTATAGATAATAAACAGGTGATTGCCAGAGGAGAGGAAGGCGTAGGGAGTAAGGAAGTAGGTGTGGGATATTAAGTGGCATAAAATTCCAGTTACAAAGTAAATGAGCCACAGATATAAAATGTACATTGTGGGCAGAATAGTCAATAACTATGTAATATTTTTGTTTGGTGACAGATGTTAACTTATCATGGTGATCATTTTGTAATGTACAGAAATATAGAATCACCATGTTGTGTAACAGGGACTAACATAGTATTGTAGGTCAATTATACTTAAAAAACAAACAAACAAACAAACTCATTGAAAAAGAGATCATAGTTGTGGTTACCAGAGGCAGAGTTTGATGCGGGGGAGTTGAATTGTAGAAAAGTAGTCAAAAGATACAAATTCACATTTATAAGATAAATAGGTACTAGAGATATAATGTGGGGTGTAACATAATACATATAATTAATACCACTGTATGTTACAAATAAAAGTTAAGGGAATAAATCCTGAGTTCTCATCACAAGGAAAAATACTTTTTTTTTTATTTCTTTAGTTTTGTATCTGTGAGATGATGAATGTTCACTAAACTTACTGTGATAATTACTTCATGATGTAAGCCAAATTGTGTTAAAAAACAAAAAGAATAAAATACCTAGGAATAAACCTACCTAAGGAGGCAAAAGACTTGTACTCAGAAAACTATAAGACACTGTGAAAGAAATCAAAGATGACATAAATAGATGGAGAGATATACCATGTTCTTGAAGCGGAAGAATCAACATTGTGAAAATGACTATACTACCCAAAACAGTCTACGGATTCAACGCACTCCCTATTAAATTACCAATTGCATTTTTCACAGAACTAGAACTAAAACGTTTACAATTTTTATGGAAACACAAAAGCCCCCGAATAGCCAAAGCAATCTTGAGAGAGAAAAACAGAGCTGGAGGAATCAGGCTCCCTGACTTCAGACGATACTACAAAGCTACAGTAATCAAGAGTGTATGGTACTGGCACAAAAACAGAAAGATAGATCAATGGAACAGGATAGAAAGCACAGAGATAAACCCATGCACATATGGGTTTTGATAAAGGAGGCAAGAATATACATTGTATACAAGAATATACAATGGAGAAAAGACAGCCTCTTCAATAAGTGGTGCTGGGAAAACTGGATAGCTACATGTAAAAGAATGTAAAAGAATGAAATTAGAACACTCCCTAACACCATACACAAAAATAAATTCAAAATGGATTAAAGACCTAAATGTAAGGCCAGACACTATAAAACTCTTAGAGGAAAACATAGGCATAAGACTCTATGACATAAATCACAGCAAGATCCTTTTTGACCCACCTCCTAGAGAAATGGAAATAAAAACAAAAATAAACAAATGGGACCTAAGGAAACTTAAAAGCTTTTGCACAGCAGAGGAAACCATAAACAAGACGAAAAGACAACCCTCAGAATGGGAGAAGATATTTGCAGAAGAAGCAACTGACAAAGGATTAATCTCCAAAATTTACAAGCAGCTCATGCAGCTCAATATCAAAAAAACAAACAACCCAATCCAAAAATGGGCAGAAGCCCTAAATAGACATTTCTCCAAAGAAGATATACAGATTGCCAACAAACACAGGAAAGGATGGTCAACATCACTAATCATTAGAGAAATGCAAATTAAAACTACAATGAGGTATCACGTCACACTAGTCTGAATGGCCATCATCAAAGAGTCTACAAACAATAAATGCTGGAGAGGGTGTGGAGAAGAAGGAACCCTCTTGTAATGTTGGTGGCTGTGTAAATTGATACAGCCACTATGGAGAACAGTATGAAGGTTCCTTAAAAAACTAAAAATAGAACTACCATACAACCCAGCAATCCCACTACTGGGCATATACCCTGAGAAAATCATAATTTAAAAAGAGTCATGTACCACAATGTTCATTGCAGCTCTGTTTACAATAGCCAGGACATGGAAGCAACCTAAGTGTCCATTGTCAGATGAATGGATAAAGAAGATGTGGCACATATATACAATGGAATATTACTCAGCCATAAAAACAAATGAAATTGAGTTATTTGTAGTGAGGTGGATGGACCTAGAGACTGTCATACAGAGTGAAGTAAGTCAGGAGGAGAAATCAAATACCATATGCTAACACATATATATGGAATCTAAAAAAAAATGGTTCTGAAGGGGCAGGACAGGAATAAAGACGCAGACATAGAGAATGGGCTTGAGGTCACAAGGAGGGGGACGGGTAAGCTGGGACAAAGTGAGAGAGTGGCATGGACATGTGTACACTACCAAATGTAAAATAGATAGCTAGTGGGAAGCAGCCGCATGGCACAGGGAGGTCACCTCGGTGCTTTGTGACCACCTAGAGGGGTAGGATAGGGAGGATGGGAGGGAGATGCAAGAGGGAGGAGATATGGGTATATATGTATATGTATAGCTGATTCACTTTGTTATAAAGGAAAAACTAACACACCATTGTAAAGCAATTATACTCCAATACAGATGTTAAAAAAATAAATAAATGTCTGTTGACAGATGAATGTATAAAGAAGATGTGGCACAAATATACAATGGAATATTACTCAGCCATAAACAGAAATGTAACTGAGTTATTTGTAGTGAGATGGATGGGACCTAGAGTCTGTCATATAGAGTGAAGTAAGTCAGAAAGAGAAAACAAATACCATATGCTGATGCATATATATGGAATCTAAAAAAAAAAAAAAATGGTACTGATGAACCTAGTGGCAGGGCAGTAAATTTACGGTCTCAGTGTCAGTGGGCCACTTTCCCCACCTAGTTAGTGTAGACATAGTTGCACACACACACACTCTCATACACACGAAAATGACACTTTAAGGATTGTTTAAACAAGGGCTAAATTGTATGTGTATGTAAGTAGGCTTTCAAAAATATTAATAGTTTAGAGAGTGGGCGAATGTTTACAAATTGCAATTGAAGATTAAGGATAAAATGAATTTTTTTCTCACAAATGTTTTTCAAACATTTGTCTATTTGTTAAAGGACAATATTAAAATCAGGGCAAAAGAAATCTACTTTCACCAAAGGATGGAGATAAATTAAGAGCAATAAAAATGAGCCCCAAATTCTCTGTCTAAAACTGTGTCCTCCTGGTGCTCTAAATAAGTATCTAGTCACCAGTGGCAATAAAATATTTTGTAAATTGAAAGGTGGGGGAGGGGTTGCAAGAACTAGTTCAGTTTAGTAGAAAGACAAAACTGACATCCATTTATGTCAGTGAGATATGATGCGTCTAAGATTCTTTCTTTTTATATATTGCTCACACCTAGAAAATTTATAAGTTGTTTAGAACTTTATAGCTAGGCACACCCAGTACTTTCTGGTAAATATGTGTTTACACTGATGGTGGAAATCACATAACATTAAAATATAGTACTTCTCCCTCTCCCATATTTCAGAAATAGAACAGACATGGAATTTTGAGACTGATGATTCATTTAATAATGTTGTAGGAATCATGTAACTAAACATGTAACTATCTACATGATGGGTTGCCTCAAAATTCAGTAATATTCTTTCCTTAGAACATGAATTTTTCATGAAATTTCATAGAGTATAATACATTTTAATTAGTGACTAGTTTTGGAAGACATGTATCTAGAAAAGTGTTTCTATTAAAAATAAATATTTAAAAATAAATAAATAAATAAATATTTTCTTCCCAAAGAATGGCGAGACCTGCTAAAAAGAAATTAGCTATCAACTCATGAAAAAGTACATAGGAACCATAAATTCATTTTACTAAGTGAAAGAAGCCAATTTGAAAAGGCATACTGTATAATTTCAACTATAAAACATTCTGGAAAAGGCAAAAGTATGGAATCAGTAAAAAGTGGTTGCCAGGAGTTGGAGGGTGGTAGAGAGATGAATAGGCAGAGCATAGAGGATTTTTAGAACAGTGAAAATACATTATACGATACTATAATTATGGATATATGTCATTATTTATTTGTCCAAACTCATAGAATGTACAATACCAAAATTGAACTGTAATGTGAACTATGTACATCGGTTGATAATGTGTATCAAATGTAGGTTCATCAGTTGTAACCAATGTACCACTCTGGTAGGGGATGTTGATAATGGGAGAAGCTATGCATGTGTGGGGTTGAGAAATAGGAAATATCTGTACTTTCCTCTCAGTTTTGGTATGAACCTAAAACTGCTCTTAAAAATAAATCCTTAATTTAAAAAATAAGAATTTAAAGAATTAAAAATCTAAAATAATCCCCAACCAAACACAAACAAGAAATATATCTTGTTCCATATAACTACAAAAGATTATTCAATATATCATGTTTTACAATAAGAGCAACCAGAAAGCAGCTGAGAGAAATTAGAAAAGAATTGAGCCCAAATATGGGTTAATTGAGGTAGAGAAAAGAAAAATGAGAGATAAGACCAACTTTGTTTTTGTACCTCACTTTCAGCTTCCTTGAATTCCCCACAGTTCTTGGAGAGACCAAGGCTTGTTAGAAAGCCTCCTTGAGAATATGGACATGCGTGGTCTAATTAGGAAGGGAAGACATGAGGTTGATAAAGGGAAGGCCAGAAGGAAGACAGTGAGGGCCACAAGAGCAATTTTCTTATGTTTTTATTGGAACGGTTTACACTGTTTCCTAAGTAGTATTTTAATGGAAGCCCTTCCTTCAGGCTATGATTTTACAAAAGCAAAACTAGCTTATAACTCAGTGTCTTTGGCCACAATGTTTAAAGGTACATTTGTGTTTTGCTAATCTGTAAACTGTTGAATCATATTATGGAGATTTGTGATATCCCCTTCTAGTGTTTCCCTTTCAGAAAAGGTCAAAACAAGAGGTTTCATCTTTTGCTACAAATTTACTAATATCATAAATATATTTCAAAGTCATTATGAACTTCAAAATAAAGAAGCCCTAACTATTTCTAATAAAAATAAAATGGAGAGATCCATCAAAAAAAATCAGAAGCTTTTTTCAAATAAGTGTTACATTTCCCTTCCTGCAGGAACCATTTCCAGAACATTTTAGAACTTAAAAGAATGGATACAGAATATTTTGCTTCTCTCCATCTCTCTGTACACACACATATGTGTGTGTGTTACTTCATTTAGAAATTAAACCAGTAAATATGTTATATGGTGTGTGTTCATGGACACCAATGAATTTCTTAAACATAGGGATATTAAAAACAATGATCACATTATTATGTAGTATGGTTTGACTCTTTCCCTAAAATATTGCTGTAGATGTCTTTGAGAAAAAAGTTTCCAGAAATATATATTGAGCCAGACTCTCCCTGTAACTGCTTTCTTTATTCAGTTTAGCTAGTTATTGCTCCAGTGTGCTAAATAGCTCCCTGGAGTACCAAAAGATCAGTAGGCGCAGCCAAAAAGTATGTAACTTAGTCTCAACTAACCTTTGAGACTCTTGTGCGCACACACACATACAAAATCCACACAGGAAATAATTTTTGTGTTTGATAAATAAGATTAACTAGAATAAATATCTGTTTATAATCCAATTTATCCCAATATCTCGATTAAGATATTGTATAAAATATTCTATACTCTGTATGTCATTGCATAAGGTATGTCAAAGAAAAGCTAATTGTATCAATAATAGAAATATGATAAAAGCAAGAGTTAGATGAATTCACAGACTATATAAACTAAGTTATAAATAAATACTTGCTAGAATATAGAGTATAGACATGGAAGTAAGTCTAGGTAGTTGAATTATACACTGCAAGAAGAGGCAGATTCCTGTACAAACGTTAAGGATTTTGGCTTTATTCTAAAGACAACATGACAATATTGATAAAATTAGCATGAGAGCGATAAACTTAGATCTAAGTTAAAAAATTACTCTGTACATGATTTCAGTAAAGATTAAAGAGAAGAAAGTTTGAAAGAAAGGAACACTTGAGGTCAGAGAAGATGAGAGATTCTACTACTTTTAGCAGAAAAGCAATAGGGATTCATTATTGATTAGATAGGAGAAGAGAGTGAGACATCAAGGCTAGATCACAACTTTTTGGCCTATACATATTATGTGTGTGTGTGTGTGTGTGTGTGTGTGTATGTGTGTGTATATATATATATATATATATATATATATATGTATAAAAAAAGAATTCAACTTGATTAAAAGTAGGTTGAAAACAAAGAAATTTGAGTGTATATTTCTGCTAGTAAGAAATCTAAATAGAAAGTTTTGTTTTTGTTTTTTCCTTTTTGTCCTTATGTAAACTCCTTAGCAGCTGTGTCCCTTGTACTTGGACATGTCTAATCTTGAAACAGTGTCTACCCTCTGCCACCACTCTCCCCTCTCAATCTCACTACTCCCCCACCAATTCTCACTACTCACTCCTACTTATTCTCACTTTCATGGTCTAGGCAAGCACACATGTCATAGAGAACCACACCTCCCTCAGAAGATGGCCCTTGCCCTTGAACTCATTATCATGCAACGTTGCTTTGTTCCCCATGGTCATTCATTCATTCAGCAATTGTCTATTGACTGTTACTGTGTCCCAGACACAGTATTAGGAACTAGAATAAAGCACTTAATGAAACAGACAAACTTCTAGCCCTGATTGTTATTATATTCTGCAGGAAGGGGATAAACAAAATGTCATAATGAAGCAAAATGTATAATATGTTGTATTTAATATTAAGGAAAGTTATAATACAGGGAAGAGAGATAAGAATTTTGGATGTGTTGTTGTTTAATTTTACATAAGATGGTGAGGGAATGTCTCACTAAGAAGGTGACATGTAAATAATACATACAGGAGATGAAACAACAAACATGTTCTCCCATCAGAGAGAGAGGCTGAGGACATAGCAGTTCATATTGTTAAAGGGTTTGTTAAAGGAGGTTGCTACTACTAGGTACCAAAATCTGTATTACCTCTATTGCTATCAGATAAATTAACTCAAAATTTAGTGTCATAAAACAATAATATGTTTATTATTGTTCATAGTTTCTGTCGGTTAATGATTAGGAAGAAACTTCACTGGGCAGTGTGTCTCAGGTTCTATCATGAGGTTGCAGATAAGATATCAGCAGGGCTGCAGTTATCTGAAGGCCTGACAGGGACTGGAACCTCTGATTGCAAGACGGCCAACACACATAGCGAGGAGCTGGTTACTAGTAGGAGATCTCCATGTTTTCTCCATGTGGACCTCTCCACAGGATATCTTAAGTATATTCCTGACATGGCAACTGGCTTCCCCCTGAATGAGCAAGCTAAGAAAGAGACAAGCAGGTCATTTTTGACCTAGTCTCAGAAGTCATATAGCATCATTTATGACACATTTATTCTGTTTATTAAAAGCAAGTAACTAAGTCCACGCCACATTTAATTGGAGAGGATATAGCCTCCACCCTTCAAAGTGAGGAGTGTCAAAGACTCACAGCTATATTTTAAAACCACTATAATGAGAGAATAGCAGGTACAAAGTCTCATGAGCAGACGAATTAAAGCAAAGTCTCCTCACTAGCAAATTAAAACTAACAATCATGAGGCTGGGTAGGCTGATGAGATTATTTGTCAGAGAGGATGACAAACCTCTATTTGAAAATGGTCTCCAGCTCCATTTGGAAAGCCTAGCAATTGTGGGAAATCAAATGAATAGTTTTGTTGATGCTCTGCTACAGTAAGAGTATGCATTAGTAAACTGCAGAGTGGTTAAAGATATTTTAATATGGATTTTACGCCCTAAGGTCTTATTTTCCTCATTGCTGCAGCTCTTTACCTGACCCATGGAGCCCATATCAGAGATGTTATACCTTAAGCACAAGACACTTTAATGTTTCTGCAATTTCACAGAGCTTGTATGTAGCTTTGGCTGCAATTGAAATTGCCTTATCATAAGCATTAGTATATCTATACATAATACCGAGATTTGGGGCAAATAATGCATAAAGTCAAAGAAGAAGCATATCAGAAAAGAAGCTTTCTGGGAGGTGAGAGGATAAGTAAAATAGGTGAGGGAGATTAATAGGTAATCTCCAGTTATAAAGTAAATTGGTGATGGGTTTGAAATGTACAGCATGGGGAATATAGTCAATAATATTATGTGGTGACAGATGGTAACTAGACTTATTGTGGTGATCATTTTGTAATGTATAGAAATTTCGAAACACTATGTTGTGCACCTGGAACTAACATAGTGTTGTAGGTCAATTATACTTCAATAAAATTAATTAATTAATTAAAAAAAAGAAACTTTCAATTGATAAGTGATTTGATTATTTTCCAAAGAGCAAAACATATCCCAATGACTGGAAAAAGGATGCTAGTAAAGTTTTGACCAACCAGAAATGGACATGTATCCCTATATTGCAATGGTCAATAATCCCTCATGCTTTCAGTTATATATGTACCTCAAGGAATAGAAATGATCTTTAACCTAATGTCACATCTTAAAATGTAGGCCCATGGCCTTTTCCAATAAAATAAGGCCAGCTAGTTAGAATATGCTTTTGCAACTTCTACTATTTAGCTCTTGGTCTTAATTTATCAGGTCACATGTATATCCTATATTCTTGGTTCACATTAATATTCTCTTCATTAGAAGTTTGTAACTTAAGGAAACCTATATTCCCTTCTAAAAACTTGTTAGTGTTGCACAAAAGCTCTATAGAAGTAGTACATATATGATCATTTTAATGTCATGACACTTTCTTTTGTGATCAATTTCTATGAAAAAAGTCTAATTTCTTAATTATTGAATTTTGCCTCATGTTGAACTCACACATATTTTTTTGACTGTGACTGGCTAAAAGTTAGAAATATTTTTTGCTGCTGTTATATGTTTTCACATTCTTTATAAGGAGAGGGATCCATATGGTTAAAATAACAAAAATTTGAAAAAATATTGTGGTGTTGACACATGATTTTACACATCTCTCAACACATAAAAGTGTACACTAAAAAGGACAACTTTTAATACATTTAAATTGTGCATCAATTAAAAATATAAGTAAAAATCAAAAACAAGTTCTAGAGTTTTTTAGTATGTATAAAGCCAAACGGCCAGTTTCATGTTCAAAATATGTTTCCCCATATACATGTCCCTGTGTTTGCGTTTGTTTTTGTGAGTTTTGTATGTGTGTTCATTGTTATATTTGACAATAAAAATTACTCTCCGGATAACTTGACAATAATGGAAACTTTTTATGGAGGCCCAACCTATACCTATGTTTTCATCTTCTACCTGGTCCCAATGGACTAGGTGACTCTTTAATTGTTCGAGGTATGTCAACTATGCCATCTGAATCGTATTTCTTTTCATCTTACACCAAACAATCCATAAATGAAAAGTTGCTCTTTCAAGCTTTCATCTCCCTTACAACTTTAAGCTTCTTGAGGGAAAGGCCGTATATTTCATCCCTGTTTTCTTAGAATCCAACAGTGTTCCTGTGAGTAGATGCTTAATAGGTGTTTGATAAATGGATTTATGCACCAAAGAGAGGAAAGGATATAAAATTGCAGAGATAAAAATCTTGTAATTTTCCATCGTTTGCATTAACCTCATAAACTATTTTTCATGGTAAGTTGACAGTTTTAATTAATGGTTAGTGTAGCATGGTGATTGCATGGAAGTACTTTTAGAATTATACACAATCAAGTTTAGATTCTAGATCTGCCAGAGAACTTGGAGACAAGCTATTTAAAGTCTATAAACATCGGTTTCTTCACCAATAAAATGGAAATAATTATCATCATAAAAATAAATATGTTAATAAATGTGAAGCCCTTGAGCACATGGCCAGGCACTTAGGAAATGTTTTATTCCAGGCAGACAGTTATTTCTACTACTAAATTCACTAGCACACATGTGCCCATAAAATTAAAGGTTAAAAAAATAAAAAGAGCATATCCAGTGTTCACTCCACATTTCTTTCCTGTGGTGGCTTACATTTTCATTCAAAGTCTGAGCACAAAAGTTAATATTCACAGAAAGAAAAGTTATCAGCAATCTGGTGTTTGACATATAGATATTTTAACTGTGGTGAATATCTGCCATTTATTTCAATTGCTGCATGTTTGAAATTAAATACATTTGGAATTAGGTTTTCAAGCCTCAAGCCAGCATCAGTTGCTAATTAGCTTCATTTATTTATTTAGATAGAATCAATTCCTAAAAAGTGTAATTGAAATCCAACACACAGATAGCTTCTTTTGTATTAAAGAAAGGTGGACCATGTGTCTTCTTTATCTCAGATGCCTTAAGAATAAAAAATTGACAGCAAGAAGTCTGCCTTAGGATGAGGCAAATGATTAATGTGAGAGCAAGAGCATGTGGATAAAAGGTTCAGAGCTTTTGACACTTTACCTCAATATGGAAATTAGACATTTAGCTTTATACAGAGCATTTAATATTCTCATACAACACATTTCACCTGAGAAAGAGGAAATTCAGAATCTAGAGCATTAGTTTTCAATCTTATATTGGAATCATCTAGGAAACTTTAAAAATTACTGATTCTTATGTCCCATCTAAATAGATTTCTATTTAGTTCACATGAGGTGTGGCCTGGCACTGGGATTTTTATATGCTCCCCAGGTGATTCTCATATGCACGAAAATTTCAGAATCATCCACTTTCAGAAAGAGGAGTGAGATAGAGTTCAAGTAAATACTGCAAAGCTTCTGCTCCAATATCTGATTATGAATAAGAAAAGAAATTGCAGAGTAAGGTGATTCCCAAGTCAATAGCTAACCATACTTTACATATTATGTTCCCTGAGGCAGTTTCAAAACATATGTAACTTGACAACTTTCATAAATAAAGTTGTAAGTTGTTCAAATAGCTTATTTACCTCAGATTTTTATTTTCCAAAATTAACTTATTTCCAAAATATATTAGTTTCCAGTGTTACTAAGATTTGGGAAATTTAAAGACACTATTTCCCTGCCATAAGGTGTGGACACCAGAGAGGAACTTACGTTTTTTTGAATCGTAACTTCATCTCTAGAACAAAACAGTATAGCCAATCTAACTTTCAAGTATAAAAATTCTAATATTCTTGGGGCTTCCCTGGTGGCACAGTGGTTGAGAGCCCGCCTGCCGATGCAGGGGACACGGGTTCGTGCTCCGGTCTGGGAAGATCCCACATGCCGCAGAGCGGCTGGGCCCGTGAGCCATGGCCGCTGAGCCTGCGCGTCCGGAGCCTGTGCTCTGCAACAGGAGAGGCCACAACAGTGAGAGGGCCGCGTACCGCAAAAAAAAAAAAAAATTCTAATATTCTTGATGACACAATAAGCAATATGGTATAAAGTGGATTTGAGGCAGGAGGTAGATGGCCCTCCCCCAGGGTAAAGCAATTGGAGATTCGTTCCCTGTGGACTGTTACTCCAAGATGAGAATAGCGGGACAATTGAGAGAGGAGGCTGGGCCCTGCCCAGATAGATGATAAGAGACCACATATTTCTCATTCTTGAAGTCAGGAGACCTCCCTGAATACACTTGCACAGAAAGGCTCCTTGTAGGTCAAAAAGTGAGGGGGCGCCACAAGGAGTGAGGGGGCATCACTCCATAGTAAATGATGCCAGCTACCCATAGGCCTCCTAGGTGGAATCCATCTTGGCTAAGAGATGCGTGCTCATACATGGGAGGATCCTGGGATATACGAAATACAGACCCTGAACTAGGCAAATCAAAATGATTGGCCAAAGAAACCCGGAAGAAATGCCCCATATAAGTGATTTAAACTACCACGAGGGCGGGACTCTCTGAGTTCGCCTGTGTGTCTATCCATATGTACTGTACTCTTTTTTCTCCTAATAAACACTTTGTTTCACTACTTTCCGTCTTTGTGGGAATTCTTTTCTGCTAAGCTGAAGGGCCAGGGCCTTGTCACTGAGCGCTGGTCTAGTGGTTAGGATTTGGTGCTCTCAGTGCTACAACCCGACTTTAATCTCTGGCCGGGAACCGAAACCCTGCTTCAAGCTGCTGCAGGCCAAGGCCACCCGAGATCAGATATATTTATATTTCTTAACTGATACCAGGGAAAAAAAAAACAATGTCTATTTTATATGTGATATTCATGGTTAAAAATTCGAATATATGAGAAACCATTGCAATTCTTGTTCTCCACACACCTAAGTCCTACGTTCAATTCTATTAAAAAGAAATGAGGTGATGTATAGTGTGCCCTCAAAGCTTTCAGACTGAATAATATCCAGTTTTTCTGGTGTTCAACACACTGCCTACTGATAATGATAATGATGAATTCCCATGCAGACTTCTTCAGATATTAGGAAAATGGTTTCCTTTAACTCATATTAGATACTCAAGTTTTACATCAGTTAGCTGTCTTTGAAAAATATCCCTTAAGAGCCAAAAATATTATTTCACTTAAACAACTGTAGTTATTTTGCAAGCAACACGCCATGTTCAGGAAGTACAAAGTGAAATAAATAAATGTGCTCTTTGAAGGTCTGGGCTTTATGTTAGGCAGGGAAATACTAACATGACCTAAATTAGAGCCATATCTCAATTTTATGTGCGCCTGATTTTGTATCCACAGTAAATTCTTTGAAAAATTTCTATCCACACTACCAGCAAAAATACTCCAGACTGAGAGCTTGCCATAAAGTGAGAGTCTTTGGGAAGTTGAGTAAAGATGTGATGAATAAAATAAGTTGTGTCTAGTACAGTGACAACATATAATAAAGATTGCAAAATAATAATTGTAATCAATGTATCAAACAAGTAGTCATTCAGGTTTGTTATTTTCCTCAGTGAGGTATAAGCCACACAGAGATCCTATATGACTGCCAATCTTATAATTTATTTTTGTCCTTTCTTTTCCATTCCCACTGAAGTGACCTTAAGATTCTTAATACTTTCACACTCAAAATACTACCAAAAAGATCTAATTATTCATCCTGTCTCTCTATTCACATTCATCTTGTATGCTGCTGTCAGATTTTAAAGCATATGACATTATTCATCCCATTTATTTACCTAAAAATATGTTGATTGAATATTTACTAAGTCTCAGGCACTATGTGAAACACACAGGTACACTGGTGAAAAAAGAAAAGCAATTCTGCTACTTTTAATGTTCTAACAGTCCCAACATGAAAATCTGATTTTAAAACACATAATCAATCACTTAATTTCTAAACTCTGCTACTTACCGTTTATGAGATCTATTTATTTGAATATTGCCCATTAGGAGATATAAACTAGAATACTTTTCCAATAGTATTAATTAGAGGATTAAAAAGATAGTGAAAATTGCTTGTCATGTAGAAGTGCGCAAAAGATTTCAGTTGACTTCTGGGTAAATCTTCAGGTATAATCAGAGGTTGTAGTATTTTTTTAACTTATTTCTCAATAGAACCGATATATGAATTTATTGTGAACCACTATATAGGAGATAAAATAATCGTTTTGTCTTTAGTATTTTTTCTTAAGCATTTAAGAAAATGAATCACTTTTTAAAACCCAGACTATTTCGGTCATAACCAGAGCAAAAGTCAAAGTGCAAAAGAATGAAGACATCTTTTTTTAAAGACCGTGTGTGTTTTTCAAGGTCCTAGGCAAGGTTTAAGAAAGTATACCATTTTATTATTGATCTAAACAAATCTTTAAAAAGAGACACAAAGTAAACCCAAAAGGATAAGTCCACCAATAAGAAAGCCTCAGGAAGCAACTGGCAGATGTTTCAGTGCAGCGGAATCTGTATTTGCTCATTAAATGTCAGCTCATTTCCATGAACTCCAAAATAACTAATAAGGCATATGGATTTACTTATTAAATTTGCCCACAAATATACCAAACCTGGTCCTTGAATACATATAAAGCATTATGAAAAATAAAATCCAAAATAAGATATATAGACAGATTTTTCCTTTGTTGGGAGCTTGCAATAGAGTGAGAAATCTTACTGAGAAAGAGAATTAGGATAATGGGTCTCTATTGTGAAAGATCACAGAAAGCCACAAAATAATGTTGAATGAAGAAGCTTTTATGGAGGATAAGTTAGACATCAGGAATATGATGAGGCCTATATGCATTGTCTTCTGTGTTCCTGAATTAAATTATTAAGGGAATGATGGTATGGATGAATAGTGAACAGAGATCAGGTTATTTATTCAGACTGTTCATGGACACACTTGAAGTAAATAGTGTGAGTTTCAGTTTATAAAGGTTCAAAACAGGAAAAAAAAAAACACATCATTTTTGGGATCACTAGATGGCCACAGTGGTAGTCAAGCTAACAGAAAATACATGATTATGACCATACTCCAGATGGTAGGTTTGGTTACATTCTGTAAAGCTGAAAATACCAAATGTTAAATTAGCAAGGATGTGGAGCAAATGAAATTCTTATATATTGGTGTTGAGAATGAAAATACGTACAATTATTTTGGAAAACTTTCAAATTCTGCTGTAAGAACATAAAGAATTAACTATGTTATAAGATCCAGTAATTCCCCTCCTAGGTATATATCCAATAGCAATGAATACCAGTGAATTTCAAGGACATGCACAAAATGTTCACAGTAGCATTACTCATGTATCGATATTTATTTTATATTATTTTTGGTCAGTGAACTGTTTGCTAGTTTAATGCAGATTGTTATGGTTACCTTTATTTCATTCTTTCCCACTAATGTGTCAAATTCTATGTAAATATATATCTAGATTATAATTTTCATATAAACATATATACTAATATACCACTATATATTGTATATATTGTAATATATGTTATAGTATACAATATATATTTTTGTATGCAATTGTGTACAATATATGTTATAAATATAATATATAACTAACATATGCATATATCAATTTATTTGCCTATTTTCCTCTTAGTGAGTTTTTAGGTTGTTTTCAGGTTTTTGCAGTTATAATGAAATAAACAAAGTATATTCATGTACAAGACAGTTTGTAAAATTGTTGGGTTTTATGGTCTGCACATCTTCAACTTTACAGATATTGTCATATTACTTTCCAAAGTGTTTGTGCCAGTATTCATGCAACCATTTTATAGATCTTCCTGATTTAAAATTTATTACAGTTTAGTGAAAGTTGTCGTAATAGTGTTTTTTCTTTCCTTGCCAGGATCACTAGAGAGATTTGAAATCTCTTGATGTTTTCTTGTTGTTATTATTTGAGTTTTCTCTTCTGTGATATGCTTATGCATATGTTTTGCCCAAATTTTTGTTGGATTCTTTTTTTAATCTATATATTTGATCAGTTTATATATTCCCAATATTGATTCATTTCTATCATATGTATTGTAAATATATTCATGTTGGGTCACAGATTGTCTTATACTTTTAACATGTCTTTAGTAGCAAACTTTTATATCATTATCATTTTAAAATTATCAACTTGATTATCAGAGCTGCTTTGTTGCAAAAAAACAGGTAGAACTATTTACAGCTTTCTATGTGAATTACACAGTTCATTTAGAACTTTATTAATGTTTTACAGTTCTCTCTACAAAAGATTGCATATTTTTCATTGGATTTATTAATTACTTTATATTAGTATTGTTTGTATAAATAGTATCTTAATATTTGATAACTTTGCTGTAATATAGGTATGTACCTTTTATTTTTTATTGCTCATGTAACTACTAGCCACCTTACTAAACTCTCTTTTTAATTCTAATAATGGATCTGAAGGACCAGTTGGGTCTTTTTCTATGGGTTTGTCATACAATGTTACCTATAAGTAAAATATAACAGAGAGGAGTCAGTCCATTTGAATGAATTCCAAAAATACATCATTAAGGAAAATAGCACATTTGAAGAAACTAGATATAATGTGGTGCCACTATATAATGTTTTACAACATACAAAACAATAATCTGTGGAAAATCTGCATCAAGGACATTAAAAAAATACATATACTTTCAACTCCTTATAACTTGTATTGTCTACTTGATGATTAGATGAACACAGACATTTCTCATTCTTTGATTTTAACAAAGTACCTCTAATATTTTACCATTGATTTTAATGTTTGTTGCAGATTTTTATAGGTATCTCTTACCATATTAAGAATGTTCTTTTCTATTACTAGTTTGGTAAGTACTTATAATATGAATGTAAGTTGAGTTTTATCAAAGAATATTATAGTTTCTGTTAAGATGATCATATGGTGTATTTTTTTATAATGTAGTATTGTATGAATTATCTTAATATAACTTGCAAAATGAAGCCATAATTGTATTCTAAGATAACATCACCTTGATCCTTTTCAAAATGCATGGGTATTTTGATCTAAATTTTATGTTTGGAATGATCGTATCTATGTTCCTAAGTGGTATTGGCTTGCAGTATTAATTTTTATACTGCCCTAGTTTGTTTTGGATATCAAGGTTATATGGGCCTCAGAAAATGAACTCCTCATTTTATATTATTTAGAAAGATTTAGGTAAGACTGAAATTCTATTTTCCATGAAAGTTTGGCAGAAATCATCTGTGAAATTATACAGGCTTGACAGAACAATTTGTGGTTGGATTTTTAAGTACTACCAAGGTAATTTTTTTAAATGGCTATTAATTTATTCAGATTTTATATTCCTTTTGTGTCATCTTGATAGATTTTAGTTTTTAAAAAATCTACTTCATCTTATTTTGTCAATTTATTAGCATAACATTATTCAAAGTATATGCATAATTATTTTAATATTGGCACTAAAACTTACATTTTCCATTTTTATCTTAATGTTATGTATTTGTACCTTCTGTTTTTTTCTTGATTAACGTCAGCAGTGGTTCATCTATTTTACTAATTGTTTTACAAGTAAACCTCAGAAAGTTCTCTACTGTTTTTGTTTTCCTAATTTTAAACTGTAATATTAACTGTAGTCTACATGTTGTGGTTTATTAAATGAATTAATAAAAATAAAAGTGGTACCTGGCAGATAGTAACAGCTTTATAAATGCTAGTTACTATTACTGTTATTATTTTTAGTATTGTTATTCAATATATTTTTATTGAATAACATTATTATTCACATATTACTTTAGGCTTTTATCTTTATCATTCTTTGTATTTAAAAAATTTTTTAATCCATTTTTATTGCTCATTTATCATCTTAACAATTTTGGGGCTTTGATCTTCTAATAGAAGTATAGAGCTATACACTTACCATTACTTGTCAAATAAGCTTCATCTCATTAGTTTGTTAGATACCATTTTCATTTTTGTATAGTTCTGAATATTTTATTATTTCAAATATGATTTTATTTGAATTTAGGTTTATTTGAGGTATTTTAAAAATTTCCAAATTTTAGCTTTTTCTTTTAGTTTTCATAATAATTTTATACTTTTTAAATCAATAATTCCAATAAATGCTCTCGCCAGCAGTCAAGTTTCTCTGAGGAATATTCCTAGCCTTGTTTCAGGATATATTCCTCTGGAAAGGTTTTGTATTACTTCTGCCAGAGTCCCTAGATTACCAACAATTTATGACCATTTTAGTTTCAATTCTCAGCTTGAATCATCACAAATAGTGTAAATTCATTCTCAAGACCTCTTTGAGGAGATTATTAAAAAAAAAAAACTTTAACGGAAAGATTTTTATAATCTCCCTTTGCTGGGGGAAGGACTTTATTTTAAATTTTATTCTTGTTTCTGTTAATTTTTATTGGAGTACGGTTGATTTACAATGTTGTGTTATTTTCTGCTGTACAGCAAAGTGAATCAGTTAAAGGTTTATATATATCCACTCTTTTTTAGATTTCCTTCCCATTTAGGTCACCACAGAGCATTGAGTAGAGTTCCCTGTGCTATACAGTAGGTTCTCATTAGTTATTTATTTTATACATAGTATTGTATGTATGTCAATCCCAATCTCCCAATTCCGCCCTCCCCTTACCCCCTTGGTAACATTAAGTTTGTTTTCTACATCTGTGACTCTATTTCTGCTTTGCAAATATGAATTTAAATTTTATTCTTTAGTTTGCTTTTCACTGAATATGCAGCTTCCATGATCTTGACTTTACTTGGGAGCTGCAGTTCAGCCTTCCTCCTAGCTCAGGCCAAAATTCTGGCTCAAAACAGACAGTAAACCCACAGCTCTATAGTTTCTTCATTTCCTGGAATAAGTGGAAGTCCTTGGACAACTACAGAATCAACCCTTTAGAATCAAATTAGCATTCTGGGTTCCATTTCCATCTCCCTCTTTTATTTTGATGGGATTAGTGCCTTTATAATAGAGGCTCCAGAGAGGTCCGTTGCCCTTTTAGCCATGTAAGACATTGGTGGTCAATAAGAAGCTGGCCCTTACCAGACTTGTGCCATGATTTTGGATTTCCCAGCCTCCAGAACTGAGAAAAATGAATGCTTGTTCTTCAAGCCACTAAGCTTGTGATACTTTGGTTATAGCAGCCCAAATGACTAAGACAGTCCTTGTGTACTTCCCTTACTTTTTTGTGAATATAGCTATGTTGTTAAAAGTCTATTGGTTAGGGGCTTCCCTGGTGGTGCAGTGGTTGAGAGTCCGCCTGCCGATGCAGGGGACACGGGTTCGTGTCCCGGTCTGGGAGGATCCCACATGCCGCGGAGCGGCTGGGCCTGTGAGCCATGGCTGCTGAGCCTGCACATCCGGAGCCTGTGCTCCACAACGGGAGAGGCCACAACAGTGAGAGGCCCGCATACCCCAAAAAAAAAAAAAAAAAAGTCTATTGGTTATATTTTACCCATTTTCATAGGGTTAATTTTTACCTGGGGGATATTTCAGAGAATTCACTAGCCATTAAGAGAGGTGAAAGACATTGTATGGTTCATGATGCACAGATATTTCTGAAAATCCAGTTTCTGACCTTATATCCTCATTCATTTTAACCTCAATTCTCAGGAACATCACAGATCTAACTCCTCCCACCTTTATATGCTGGCCAGCTATCTTGGCTTTTATTTTGATTTCTTTCTCTTCTCTTCAATTTCCTAGTGATTGCAGCTTGACAAGCCGGGCACCATGTCTTAAAGAGCCCCTTCTCTGTTTCCTCCATAGTGTCTACCTAGCATGATGTCTTAACTAAAGACATCTTAATTGAAAATTACACCCACGGGTTCAGCTGAAATAAGACAATGTGTATTATTATAAAAGGTTATTAGGTGAATTTGATTAAGTATTTTTAATACAGCTAGTGTGTGTACATTCACAGTACCAAAATTAGACCCTATGTGTCATATGAAGACCATTTTCTCTTTAGATTAATCCTCTTTTTTTGTGATATTACTTTCTATTCATATTCTACATTTCTTGACTACTTTTTGAGTTACATTGCTGTCTTAGTCCATTCAGTCTGCTTATAAAAAAACTACCAAGACCGGGTGGCATATAAAAATAGAATTTTTTTTCTCATGGCCTGGGAGGCTGGGAAGTCCAAGATTAAGGTGTTGGAAAAAGGGGTGAGGGAGCTGTCTGGGGTCTTTTTTTTTTTTTTTTTTTTTTTTTTTTTGCGGTACGCAGGCCTCTCACTGTTGTGGCCTCTCCCGTTGCAGAGCACAGGCTCCGGACGCGCAGGCTCAGCGGCCATGGCTCACAGGCCCAGCCGCTCCGCGGCATGTAGGATCTTCCCGGACCGGGGCACGAACCCGTGTTCCCTGCATCGGCAGGCGGACTCTCAACCACTGCGCCACCAGGGAAGCACTGGGGTCTCTTTTATAAGGATGCTAATCCCATTTATGTGGGCTGTGCCCTCATGACCAAATCACCTCCCAAAGGTTTCACTACAAATAACGTCACATTGGGCATTAAGTTTCAATATATGAATTTTGGTAGAATACAAACATTCAGTCTATAGTAAGGGCAATATCACTAGCTCTCTTCAAGTTTAAACAATAATGTTGTTAAGTGACTATAAGGTACTACATTGTTTTAAAGAATTTTTTTTTAATGCACGCTCTGGTTGGGGGAGGGACATTTTGAGTTAAATGAAGAGACATTGGAAATAGCAAACAAATAACCACTGTTATTTTTCACAAATGTGCTGGGCTGACAGGTTGTTTAATATAAACAGAATAATGCATGTCTTGACATTTTCAAATTGTCTGGGAACTTTTAGAACTGAATACTTCATCAAGCCTTTAGTTCTTCAGTGTTCTTTTCAGAAAATTATTCCTGCCTGAAATAAATGTATGACATTAGATTTTCTCCTAAGAAGACCACAAACAAATCTACCTTTTAAAGAAGCATTTCCAATGTTCAAATCAGATAGAAATTTCAGGCAGACCTGCGAATATACATTTATACTTATACCAATTTAACTTTCACATGTATCAGATAATTGCTTGATAAGGTGGGAAGGAAGGTTAACTAAATTTTGGAGGGGATGGAAAAAAGTTTTATTTCTAACAACCTCCTTGCTCCTTTCTGATGTTCAGTTTCACAAAAGCACATGCATCAAATATACAGAGGAGCCCTACCTTAGGAAACCAAATAAATTTGCTTACTTAAAAAAAAAAGGAAAACAATTTTTAAAAGCCTGAATAGTGTTTGGTTTAATGTTTTAGGAAAGTATTCAACATAGGCACAATTATCAATTAATATAGGAATTAAAATTGAGTAAACACACACACAAAATCATTTTAAAATAATCATTTGTTTCATTCCATCTGATAGTCTCTGATGGCTTCATCCATAGCCTCTGCAACAATTAGAGGTTTAATTTCTCACCAGTTCAGTTACATTATGTTAGCTGGACAGCTGTTTAAGGATGATGAAAATATTCATGGTATCATCACAGCAGTAGCTCTTATCTTTGATTTTTATGTTATGAATAATTAACAGGTGCTTTCTGGAAATAGGTTTGTGACAGTTAAATTCTTAGTCATCCCTGGCTGTTGGTGCTAAAGGAAATATTAATGGTGAATAAGGCAAAATCAAATATTGAGTTTTTATTCCTCTACTTCTGTCCAAAAGATAAGTCCAGGCTTCATGTATCTAACAAAATTCTAGCATGACCATAAGCTCAAATATCACACAGTGACCTACTTTTAAAGTGTAGGAGATTCGTCTGGACATGTTTTCTATACCTTTCGTCTGTGTAGCACTGACTTAGCACTTCACTCATATTGGCTTGTTTGTTAGCCAGTTTTGCATTTGCAAATGTTTGCTCCCCCACTGGCCTATGAATTACACTGTGACAGCCTTTTATTTCTTTGTGATCCCCACAGTACATAAAATATATTTAACATATAGTTTTTAGTAAATATGTTTTGACTTTATGTTTCCATACAGTGGAGAAATATCTCAAATAGCAGAACTTCTAGGATCAATAGGAATAAACCTCTTTGGAGTAAAAATTGGTTTCTGCAATACTGATCCACAGCGTAATGGTTATTCTGAGAAATAAACACAAAAAAACTCTATGAACATAGTAGCCCCAAAAGGAGAGTGGTAGAGCCCAGGGGGAGCGATTGATCTGTATATAAGGAATTCTGATGCATTGAGAGCAGTATTAGTTATGGTTCTTTTGTGCTTATTCCACTCTTGAGTTGGCTCGGCTGAAGAAATAGTGAAATTTAGTGTGAATTTGATACCAAGGGCTTCCTAAAAGAGAATGGTTTCAATTTTGAGTTGACAACAGTCTCTTTAATTACTAATGTGAGTTGATATTACAGAAAATTTTAAAAACAACAAAAAACTACAACAGTAATTACAAAAGTTTATTGCTGGCTTGTATAAATGAAAACAAAATGTAGGCCTAAGATAATATAGTTAGCAAATTCATATTTGCTTAACTGATTTCAGATAACTGTGATGATACTGATATTGCCTCAAATATTGTTCCTGACAACCAGGGATTGGCAGAGTTTTCTATAAAGAACCAGATGGTAAATGTTTTAAGCTTTTCTAATCACATATGG
The DNA here is from genome assembly GCF_949774975.1 of Lagenorhynchus albirostris. Classification (NCBI taxonomy): domain Eukaryota; kingdom Metazoa; phylum Chordata; class Mammalia; order Artiodactyla; family Delphinidae; genus Lagenorhynchus; species Lagenorhynchus albirostris. Next base: position 46,699,721 of record NC_083107.1, on the reverse strand, counting down.
TCACTGTCACATATTCTTTCTTTTTTTTTTTTTTTAATCCTCTAACAATGTGAAAAAACATTCTAAGTTCAAAGGCCATAAAAATATAAGCCTTGGGATGGATTTGACTCCCAAGATGTAGCTTGCCAACCCCTGTTCATTATTATTTAAACCATAGGGCATAAGTATTAAATGTTTCAAAGTCCTTTACTCCTCCAAAAATATTGGTAGCTGGCATCCAAGATGGTCCCAATGATTCCTACCCTTTAGATATTTATACCCTTATGTAGTCCCCCCTCTTTGAGTGTGGGCTGGGCTTAGTGACTCACTTTTAAAGAATAACTACTCACTGGTGACAGTATGTGACTAGAATACTAGGCCATATAAAGTAGCACAGTTTTGCTTTCTATCTCTTAGACCACATACCCTGAGAGAAGCCAGCTGACAAATGTTAGGCAATTATATGGTGAGGCCCAAGCAGCAAGGAATTGAAGCTTCCAGCCATAGCCATGTGAGTGAACTTAGTTTCTGAACCTCCAGTCCCAGTCAAACCTCAAATGATTGCAGCCTTGACTAACATAACACCTGGTTGCAGTTTTATGAAAGACTCTAAATGAGAACCAGCCAGCTAAGCTACTCCCAGATTCTTAACCCACAGAAAATGTATGACAGTAATGTTTATTGCTATGTTTTGGCATAATTAGTTATGCAGCAATAGATAACTACTAAGAAATAAATCTAATATGTTATTTTAAGAATCTAAACTGGTTACCTCAAACTTTAATCTTTAGATAACTTTAATCTTAGGTAGGATGTTAGGGTTCCCCAAAGAATAGAACCAATAGGATGTGTATATATGTAGAAAGAGATTTATTCTAAAGAGTTGGCTCACACAACTGGGGATGCTTGGCAAATTTAAAATCTAATAGGGGAGGCCAGCAAGCTGGAGACTCAGGAAAAACATTCAAGTCCAAATGCAGTCTGCTGCAGAAATTCTGCAGCAGTCTGCTGTAGAAATTCCTCTTTCTCACAAGAGATCAGCCTTTTGTTCTACTCAAGGCATCAGCTAATTGGCTTTCTTTAGACATCTATTCACATTATGGAGGGCAATCTGTTTTACCAAAAGTCCATCAATTTAAATGTAAATCTCCTTAACATCTCTAAAACATCCTCACAGAAACATGTAGAATAACATCTGACCAAATATCTGGACACTGTGACCCATGCAAGTTGACACAGAAAGTTAACTGTCACAGGTAGAGACAATTAAAATAATTAACTTAAATTTGATTTCTCTAGTATTAATGAAATCAATGTAATTCACTTTCCTTATATTCTTACTCAGCTACCTAGAAAAAGGAGCCAGGTAAAAAAGCAGATACATGGCACATTCATACATCATGGTAGTGAATTGTGAAAATTAAAGAATAAGGTTGGGAGACATCAATGATTTTTCTTACCATTTCAGGACAAAAGCTATAAAGTTCCATTGAGATAAATATATGTAAATTTAGACGTAGCAGTCAACTTGCAAGAAAAAAAATTTTAACTTCAGTCCATCATCCAGGTTATTCCAAAAATTTTCAGGCTGTGAGATATTTAAGAAAAATATTTAGGTAACTCAACTTTTCATCCACATGTTGTGTTAATATATAATAGATTATCAACTATGATAATGAGTGGGTCACCCTAATGTAAAGAGTTTGTGATAGGCAAAGTAATAGCTCTTCAAAGATGTCTACATCATCATCCCTGGAACCTGCAAATATGTTACCTTACCTGGCAAAAGGCACTTTCCAGTTGTGACTAAGTTAAGGATTTCAAGATCAGGAGACTCTTCTGAATTATCCTGGTGAAACCAGTGTAATCACAAAAGGTACTTATAAGTGAAGGCAGGAGGGTCAAAGTCAGAAAAGAAGATGCGACAATAGAAGCTGAGGTGAGAAAGAGAGAAATTTAAAGATACTGTCCTGCTTCTGACTTTGAAAATGGAGGAAGGAGATCACAAGCCAAGGAACAAGAAATGTAGGCTTTCTCTAGAAGCTGCAAAAGGCAAGGAAATAGATTCTTCCCTTGAGTGTCCAGTAGGAGAATAGTATGTTGAAACCTTGATTTTAGGACTTCTGACCTCCAGAACTATAAGATTAGTGTGTGTTGTTTTGTGCCACTAAATCTGTGTAATTTGTTATAGCAGCAATAGAAAACTTAAAAATAAATAAATCCCTACTGATTTAGAGAGTTATGACTATAATCATATTTAGAGAAATGGCATTCTATGAATTTCAAAGTTCATTTAGTAACCATGGTAGACTATAAGACTAAATACAAGTTTCAGGAGGGAGGACAGATACCATATATTTTCTTTACCATTGTATCCCCTGGGCATAGTACACAAATAACACATACCAGGTTAAAAAGAAATAGTTTTGGGAAGGATGCCCTAATAATAGATCTTTTTGATATTCAGTTAATTTATTAAATGTCTCTGTGTTAATGACTTCTAAATTTATGAAGGTTTATTCACTCAGGCCAATAATATTGTTTTTCAGTCATCTTAACACCATTTTTTTAAATACTTGAAATAAATTAGTATTATGGCCATGTTTGGCTTATTTCTTCTTTACTTATCAAAGTCTGACACTGATCTTTTGGTATTTAAATTATAATTAAGTGATATTAATTTACTGTATCTTGACTGACTCTGTTCTTCTTGGCACTGTTCAACAGAATGATCTGAAGAAATGTGAATCAATTTTCAGGAACCAAAAAGACAAAGAGGACCCATAAATTTTGCCTTCAAAGATAACAAATCTCTGTATCATTAGAAGCAGATGAAATAGAAGTTCTGACTTCAAAATAATTTTCCACTTTTCAAGTAAAACACTATGAGATATCAAAAGACAGGCTAACAAAAAATTCACCAAATTATTGCTAAATTAGCAATTACAAATTATCCATTTTTATAAATAACATTTTGACTTCAAGTACATAACTTAGACTCTGAGGGGAAAAATAGCATATTTATAGAGATCTACCCACTAGCTAACTGAAATAGCAACTTTTTACCTTGTATCAACTCATGACGGTGCCACTGTTTAATAGATTAAGATTTACAGAATGTCACTGCTAATGGCTCACAATGGTTGCAGCTGTACTATTGTGGTGGTCCAGGAAGTGTGCTTGGCTAAGGGAGCACTGCATCTGCATGCTTGATGTTAACACTCAGGCCTTTTATAGCTTTAATAAAGTTGACAATTTATGCATAGACATGCCAGAATCTAGAGCCAAGCAAATGAAATCACTGAGGTTGAGGGTCACAAATTCAAGCTGCCTGCCAGAAACATGTGCAGCTGTATTAGAAACAGGAAGTAGGTTCCATTGACACACCTGCTACAGATGCCTGGCTTGCAAAAATCTCTACTTCTTTCCTCTAGTAGACGCATGCAAAACTTAGTTCATTATTGCTTACACATGTCAAAGTGTGAGATTCAGAGTCATGATTGTGTTATTTATTCAATTTATTCAGCAAGGGAGGTGACCCACTTTAAACTTGACATTATGGCTGCGTGTGGTGTACAATCTTTCTTTTTCTCAGTCCTACTTATTCAGCAAAGCTGAACTAGGCTGGTGGGTAATCAACCCAAATAGGGAGCTAATAATCACTCCTAACCTTAACTGTCTGGATTAGTCATTGCTACTTCTGAACCTTTTGCCTTGTGCTGCCTTGTGAGAGATTAGTCTGCATTATTGGATTGTCAGGTGGTCTTTCAGCCTAAGAAATGCCTGAGTTCCCAAATTGAAGTCATCACATTAGATCCAACTAAGTCAGGCCAATCTCAGTACCACATGTGGTGGTGGGTGTGGGAACTTCTTCATAAGGAAAATGGTCTCTTCCTGTGACTTCATCTATTAGTCTAAAAAATCAAGAAGCAGAAGAAGAGTGATATCTATTGGTTCTCTCAGACCTCAGCAGTTTTTGAGAATTTGGAGCTAGAATAGGGCATGTGTTAGAAACAGAAACGAATGCTATTCAAAGTAAGATTTGAACATTATGGATTTGATCACATTTTAAGTCCTTATCATGAGCTTATGATATGAAGTAAGTATGCCAAGGAACAACAAAGGGAGTAACACAGGAAAACAATTTCCTATTTTTGTCAGATCAGAGTGAATACTTTCTAAAACATTGTGTATTCACTATTCAGACCTTAGCAAGGAAAAGGAAGCAAGCAAAGCTGAGGTTTCTCTTAGGTAATGGTATATGATTTGTGTCAAGAACAGCATGTGCCAAAGAGCTATGTGAGACTCTTATCAAGCCCAACATGCCAGAAAGTTCTTCAAACTCTATATAGAAAATACGTCTGAAAAATCTAATGTATTCTGAGATCTTTATTTCTAAGGATTTCAGATATAGCTGGATGCACTTATTCCTATTGTTGAAGCTACTGTAGCCATTCATATGCATTCTTAATAAAATTATCTTTATTCTCCTCCAAATATTTTGTCCCCTGTACATGATGAAACAGCCTTCTTTACAACAATGTATCTTTCTTATATCACCGGAAACATATTATTTTAATTAACTAACTTAATATCTCCATGGCTTCTGAAAAATTTGGCAGGCATTGAACCAAATATACTAATATCCCAATTATCCCACTGTCATATAAAATATTCAGTGGAAAATATTACCTTATTCAGTGGAAAAAGTTACCCAATGGCCTAGCTATCACATTCTAGTGAAGGGCTGCCAGTTCTAGGTAGAATTCAGTAAAGAAGGTCACTCTGATGATATTACTAATGCCTTCATGCTCTTTGCTTTGAGTCACTTTTATTTGGTTATTTCCTTTCCTAACTTTAATGAACTTAGTTGTGTAATCCAAACAATAAAATATAACATTTTAGATGATTCAGAGATTTATATTCAATATTAAGGATGAAAAATGTGACTAAAGGATAATATTAAAACTAATTCATAATGACTTATTAATACCACAACTGAGGGTTGCTCCAGCCTCCTAGTATTAATTTTCAGGTTCTTAATGTAAAGTAAAATGTAAATTCTGGTTTGATCTCTCTGAACATGTATTGCACATTTATAATGTTCTTTTCTATTTCAAAGAGGACAAACTGGAGAACATATTATTTTGAATTTGTTTGATGATAAAATTTTCTTTGTAATTTATTAGAATTTTAATTTTCTATGCTTGTCATGCAGACCCAATAATTAGGGAAATATAAAGAGGTGTAAATATTTTTAATCAGCACATGCTAGTTAAACTTGCCTTTCATTATGGCAATCAAAAAACTTCCATTTCTGTATATTTTAATTTATAACAGGCATCATAAAATAACTAGTTTCTTGTTTTTATTCCATACATTGCCCAATAAGTTTACCTTTTATTTAAAAACTCTAGAAATTATTTATTATACAAACATGGATATATTAGAATAAATGAAGAATGTAGAAAAGTAAAATTAATATATAAAAATACATTTTATTAAATTCTAATTGCATTAAGTTGTTTAAAAAAGAATGTGCAAAACTACATTATTAGGTAATTAAGAAAATATATACTCCAAAATATATACTCTAAAGCAGGGGTTCCCACCCCCTGGGCTGTGGACCGGTACTGATCTGCAGCCTGTTAGGAACTGGGCTGCACAGCAGGAGGTGAGTGGCAGGCGGGCAAGTGAAGCTTCATCTGCCGCTCCCCATCATTTGCATTACCGCCTGAACCATAGCTCTCATTACCACCTAAACCATCCCCCCCACCGTCCGTAGAAAAATTGTCTTCCACGAAACTGGTCCCTGGTGCCAAAATGGTTGGGGACCGCTGCTCTAAAATATATATTTAGCTTGGAACATTTATTATTATTTTAAAAAATCTTATTGTTTAAAACACTAATAAAAATAGACAAAACTATAAAATTTCTAGGAGAAAACATACGAGAATAACTAGGTGACCTTGGAATTGGCAATGAGTTTTTTTTTCTTCTTGTCATTTTTTAGAGACAAAATTCACATGACATAAGATTAACCATTTTAAAGTGTACAGTTCAGAAGCATTTAGTACATTCACAATGTTGTGCAACTATCATTTCTATCAAGTTCCAAAATATTTTAATTACCCCCAAAGGAAACCCTGTACAGGTTAAGTTGTCACTCCCCATTCACCTGCAACCACTAATTTGCTTTCGGTTTCTACTGATATACCTATTTGGGTTATTTTGTCCAAATGGAATTATACAGTATGTCATCTTTAATATTTGGCTTCTTTCACTTAGCATGTTTTCAATAATCATCCATGTTGCAGGATGTATTAGTATTTCATTCTTTTTTTAACTGAATAATATTCCATTGTATGAATATGACACTTTTGTTTATTCATTCATCTGTTAATGGACATTGTGAATAATGCTACTATAAACATTCATGTACAAGAATTTGTTTCAGTACCTATTTTCAGTTCTTTTGAGTTATGCTTAGAAGTAAAATTTCTAGGTCATATGAAATTCTGTGTATAACTTTTCAAGGGATGGGCAAACTATTTCTACAGTGGTGGCACCATTTTTACTTGTCATTTTTCATTTTTTTCTAATATTATTATTATAGCCACCTAGTGAATGTGTGGAATGGTATCTCAATAAGTTTTTAGGTAAAAGACGAAAGCATAATCAATGAAGGAAAAAACTGTTAAGTTGGGCTTCACTAAAATAGCAACTTCTCTGAAAAAGATGCTGTTAAGAGACTGGAAAGACAAGCCAAAGACTGGGGGGAAAAAAGCTTTGACAAACACGTGTCAGATATAGGACTGTTATCCAAAATAAACAAAGAACTCTTAAAGCTCAGGTAAGAATATAGACAATCCATTTCTTTAAAAATGGGCAATATTTGAACAGACACCTCACCAAACAAGATATGCAGATAACAAATAAGCATATGACAAATAAGGCTCAACATCATTTATAATTAGAAAGCTTCAAATTAAGACAACAATAAGATCATCTATACCAATTTTTTCAGATTCCACATATATGCATTAATATACGATATCTGGTTTTCTCTTTCTGACTTATTTCACTCTGTATGACAGTCTCTAGGTCCATCCATGTCTCTAGACACAGAGAACAAACTTATGGATACCAAGGGGGAAAGGAGGGGGGTGGGCTGAATTGGGAGATTGGGATTGACATATATACACTATTGATACTATGTATAAAATAGAAAACTGATGAGAACCTTCTGTATAGCACAGGGAACTCTACTCAATGCTCTGTGGTGACCTAAATGAGAAGGAAATCCAAAAAAGGGGGTATATATGTATACGTATAGCTGATTCACTTTGCTGTACAGTATAGACTAACACAATATTGTAAAGCAACTATACTCCAAAAAAAAAAAAAGGCAACAATAAGATCCCAGTACATACCTATTAGAATGGTTAAAATCCAAAAAAACTGATAATAATAGCTGATGGTGAGGTTGTGGAGCAAGAGAAACTCTTATTCATTGTTGGTATGGGTACAAAATATATGGCCACTCGAAGAGAGTTTGGTCGTTTCTTACAAAGTTAAACATAATCTTGCTATATGATCCAGCAGTCACACTTCTCGGTATTTAAACTGTTCTAAAACTCATGTCCACACAAAACCCTGTAGCTTATGCTTATAGCTGCCTCATTCACAATAGCCAAACCTGTAAGGAACCAAGATGTCCTTTAACAGGTGAATAGATAAACAAACTGTGGTATAGCCATACAATGGACAGTTTTTCATCAGCAAAAAGAAATGAGCTATCAAGCCACAAAATGACATAGATGAACCTAAAATGCATAGTGCTAAGTGACAGCAGTCAATATGCAAAATGGTATGTATTGTGTGTTTCCAATTAAATGACATTCTGAAAAAGGCAAAACTGTAGAATAAAAAGATGAGTGATGCTGAGAGTTCAAAACAAGGGCATGAGATTTGAATAGGTGAGTCAAAAGTTTTTGTTATACAGCTTGTTAAAAAATCCAAATATCAGTGAGATGTTCTGTTTCAATAACAGTGTAATTATTTACACTGTTATTGAAACAGAACAGTGGAATACACTGTATTGAAACAATACAGTGGAAGTGGCAAATAATGGAGAACCATCAATTGTTGTCCCTCTAAGATGTCAGACTTGACCACAGGCTGTGATCATTGGACAGTGGGGATTGGGGAAGCAGGGAGTTTTTGCTAGGGGCACACAGAGTTCTCTGCCTTCCCTTTCAGTCTTCCTCATTAGACATAAGGAGGATAGAGGAGAGAAAAAGTTCGTTCTTAATAATCAAAACCCCCTTTTGACCCCTGCCAATGCGAGTAGTGATGAGTTAAACCAGAATCCAGATTACATTTTTTTGTTTGTTTGCTTTATTTCTCCCTTTTTTGGACAAATAACCAAAATGTCAACCTTGTTGAATATTTCTATTTTTTTTAAAACAGCATTGACTAAGGTACTTTATAAAGAATTGTGAATTCTTTTTTCATGGTCATCTCTTATGCTTAAGGAAACTGTATCTCAGGTTGAACAGGTGTATCTTAGTAAACCTATACCTCACATAGATGAACACGTTAGGCTTTGATGAAGGAGGATTCAGTACTAGCTTGTAGTTTATAGATGGCATTCAATAAAAGTGGAATTATATTGACACAACCTTCCTGATAATGACATGAAAGGCAGGAGCAGTTCTTTCTGCTAGGGATTAAAACTCAGCATGAGTCTACTGAGGATTAAATTCTGCACTCTAGCCATTTGAATATCTATAAGTTGCTGGTAAAATGAGACTTTACAACTCCTGTGTCTCTGAGGGTCTAGGTTATAGAAAAGAAAAATCTACAATGTCAACATGAACTGAAGACCCTATATGGTTTAAGAATCTAGTACATCAATAAACTGGACATAGCATTTATATGTAAAAAAAAAAAAAGTAAAATATATTTTGCTAAGCTGGAAAAATTTTATTTAAATAATAGATATTTGTTAGAAAGTACTAGTATCAGTAGGAAGGAGAACACTAATAAAATGTTTTTTCATTATGCCTCGTCCTGAGTTTTGCCCTATTGCAATAAATTTTAATAGTAAAAAAAAAAAAAGTAGAGCTAGAATGTCTAATTCTAAAGAATTTCATGAAAAACTTGAAAATTTGAATAAATTTCTAAATTTAAATGTATTATTAGATATGTTATCAATGATAGTCTGTCCTGGATATGTCTGTCCTGGATGCTAAAATAGATCCAACTTAATAATTTTGGTAAATATTACTTAGCACCAATGAAAAGGTTAGATATAAGATACATTTGGTATCCTTCAGTCTTGGTGTAATCTTTTGGACAGTTTCTATAATAAGAAATATATTTATTATAGGGCTTCCACTGTATTCTATATGGGATATGCCATCTACCTAGATAGCTAAATATATAGAAGCAAGTGTAAGCATATATTATTTGGTATTAGAGAATAAACTCTGCTTAAAATTACAAAAGCTGAATAAAAATTTCACAAATACTTCTTTCTGATAAGTTAAGTGTAAATTTGTACTTAATTGGTGCCTTGAATAAAGAACTAGTCTGCAGTGACACTAGCACTAGGAATCTGTCAGCATTTCTCTCATTAACCCTATTTTTTAAATGACGCTTTATACTTTTACTTCAAAAATAATATTTAAATCACTTTGGATAAATTTAAGTTGAACTGAAAACATCCTCGATAATTTCATTTTTATCAAACAAGATAGGAAGGCAATATTCTCTCTTGGGAACAACACAGGACAAAGAGTTCAAACATAATTTTCAATAACTTCAAATGTCAGAGCATGATCTAATTGTGTCAGTAACACAAATATACATAGGTCTCGAAAGGTACGTGTACACACACACACACACACACACACACACACACACACTCAGACTCAGCCTACCACTTCAACTAAATTTATGTACACATATGTGCATGTACAGTGAAGGTCACACAGAGGACAACAGAGTAAAGTTTCCAAGATCCAGAGATTTAGGACTCAACTCCTGACTACTAAAATCTAAGGGTAGATCCTGACAAACTTCTCACACTTCACTCTAAGCCATGATTTATTAACCTGCAAAATAAGGGATTGAACTGGGAGATTTGTTGCCTCCTTTCAAACCAGAAACTCTTCAATGACCCAGATATTTTCAACTTTTGCCTTTATTTTCCCCTGGATACCTCTTATAATAAGCAAAATGAAATATAGCAATAACGCAGCTCTTAACATTAATGGTTGTCTTCCATTTGCAAATAGAATGGAGATTTCTATATATGATTGCTCCTGTCAAGAAAAACCAGATAAAATAGGAAAAGGTAGATAAAAGAGGGAAAAAAAATATATATATATGTGTGTGTATATATATATATATATATATATATGTAGTTTAAAAAATCAGAGCACGTTGAAGGAAAAAGCACTTGAGGGGTAGAGATTTTGGAGTGAGAGAACTACGAGTGATAAATTTATAATCTGAAACCAAATATTTTTCTTGTAAGCTTTCAGTGAGAATCTGGGCTTTGCCTGGACAGAAGGCCACTGCTAGGGCACACAGAAACTTTCAGAACTTTTGGAGATTTTATAGACTAGAGTAGGGGATGATAATTTTTTTTTTTTTTTCTGTCAAGGGCCAGAGAGTAAATATTTTCTCTGTGGCTAATACTCAATTCTGCCATGGCAGCCAAAGTAAAACTAGATAGTATGTATGAACGGGTGTGTCTGTGTTCCAAAACACTATGGACATTGAAATTTTAATTTTGTATAATTTCATATCTCATGAAATATTGTTCTTCTTTGATTTTTCCAACCATTTAAAGTGTAAACACCATTCTTAGCTCATAGGCTATAGAAAAATCAATAGGCTGGATTAGGTTCATGGGCTATACTGACCCCCCGGGCTAAAGAGACAACTTTGGAAACTTGAATGGCTTCAGACATAGTGTCAATTTCTCTTTCAAGACAGTAGACAGATTCTGAATTTGGGTGGACTAGCAGGCACAGTTTTAGCTGGAACATTCTGAGAAGCAGAGAAGTGTTTGCCAAAGTACCCTGGTAGTGGTAAGATAGAGTCTGAATGTTCCAGAGAAACAGTCCTGGTGAGTCCAGTAAACTCTAAATTGAAAACTTTAGAATCTAAGTCCCAAGGATTGGAGTGAGAAGTAGACTGAGCCTTCCTAAAACTTCAACCCTGCCTCCACTAAACTCCATCCGAGATAGGATTAAATTGATTTGCTTGCCACTCTATCTACCTACAAAAGGAAAAGGTGCGCCCCTCTGGAGAGAGACTGTGTAACCTAGAGCTTCTACTATTTTTTTAATACAACATGGCTAGAAACAAAACAAAACAACCAAGAGACAAACATACAAAAAAAAACAAAAACCACCCTAGAAATACCAAGAGTAAGGAAATCAAGATAAAAATCAAGAGAATATTTACATGATCCCTCTAGACCATCCACAGATGATCTAGATAATGAACTTAACTAATAAAGACTTCGAAATAATTATGATTAAAATATTCAAGTAAAAAGATTAAAAAAATTGGAGAATTACTTTAAAAAATTAAAGCTTCCTGGTCAGATTTTGGTATCAAGGTTTGCAGATGTCATAAAATGACTGCTGTACATACACACATGCATACACACACACACACACACACACACCCCACAATCTGGACTACTGTTAAAAGTTTTGCTTAATATCTTTCTTCAATATTTGAAATAAATTTTTGGTGAAGTAATCTTCTTTCTGAGGAAGATTTAAATAATGGATTATGTTTTTCTTAATAGTTATAGCATTATTCATATTCCTTTTACTTATTGTATCAGTCTTGGAATATGCTTTTCAAGGATTATTTTTTCTTCTCAAAAATTGTCAAATGTATGGTGTAAAGGTCAATGTAGGGTCCAGAGTGATATGACTTTTTAATCTGATATTTGTAACTTGTAAATTATTCATTTTTTTCCTTGATAGGTCTTGCTAGCATTTGATTAGAATCATCCATATTTTCAAAGAACCACCTCTTGTGTTAATGTATTCCTCTGTGTGTATTTATCTTTCACTGAGTTCTCTTATCTTAATTGTTTTTTTTTTTCTTTTTGCGGTACACGGGCCTCTCACTGTTGTGGCCTCTCCCGTTGCAGAGCACAGGCTCCGGATGCGCAGGCTCAGCGTCCGTGGCTTTTGGGCCCAGCCGCTCCACGGGATGTGGGATCTTCCCGGACCGGGGCACGAACCCGTGTCCCCTGCATCAGCAGGTGGACTCTCAACCACTCTGCCACCAGGGAAGCCCCTTAATTATTTTTTTCTATTTACTTTGTATGCTTTACTATACATTTCCCAGCATCTTGGGATGGACGCTTAGATTATAGATTTTCAGTCTTTGTTCTTTTCTAATACATCTAGTTAAGGCTATGAATTCCCCTCTAAGCATTGTTTTCGCTATTTTCCACAAAAGTTCATATCCTGTGTCTTCATTTTCTTTCTGTTTAAAATATTTTCTAATTTCTATTGTAACTTTTTCTTTGACCCATGTGTTGTTTGAAAGTATGTTGCTTAATTTCTAACAGTTGGAGACTTTCTAATTATCTTTTTGTTATTTATTTTTCTACAGTCAGAAAATATCCTCAATTTTGTCTATATATACTTTATAATCTCATCCATTGATTTTGTTTAGATATACTTTATGAGCCAAAATAATATCTTGGGCATATATGTAGGAGTGGAATTGCTGGATCATATAATAACTTTATATATAACCATTTGAGAATTATCAGACATTTTTCTAAAGCAGCTGCACAACGTTATGTTCTACCAGCAGCATAGGACATACCTGATTTCTCAATGTCCTTGCTAACATTTATTATTATTTGGTTTTTTGGTCATAATTACGCTATTGGGTATGAAGTGGTATTGTGGTGTTGATTTCACTGAAAGTTAATGATGCTAAGCATCATTTCAAGTGCTTTTGGCAGTTTATGTATCTTCTTTGGAGAAATGTCTATTTAGATTTTGGGGCAATTTTTAATTGGGTGTGTACATAGAGAAAAGGCCACGTGAGGACACAGCAAGAAGGCAGTCATCTGCAGGACACAGAGAGAGGCCTCAGAGAAAGCAATGGTACCAGCACCTTCTTCTTAGACTTCCAGCCTCCAGAATTGTGAGAAAATAAATTTCTGTTGTTTAAGCCATCCTGGTTGTGATACTTTGTTATGACAGCTCTAGAAAACTAATACATATGATTTCTCTTTCTCCCATCTGTTCTTTGTTCTGTTTATTCTTCCTCTTTGATTCCTTTGAATTTATTAAGTATATTAGGGGAGTTTACTCTTCGTCAACTATTAGCTTAGTATTTATATCTCTTTATAGGTTTAAGGATTGTGCTGTGCTTTGCAATATGCATCTTTAACTCATCCCAGTCTACTTTCAAATGATATTCCACTTCATGTATGTAAGAAGATTAAGACATACCTCTTCTTTATGATAGAAGAAGCTTACGGTATACTGTATTTGCCCATTTCCTGTCTTTTATGCTATTGTTGTCATATATTTTACCTCTACCTATAATAGATAGGTATGTGGCACATACTCATTAATTTTGCATTTAACAACCAGTTATCTTTTGAAATTATTTTAAAATGGAATAATGTCTACATATTTATCATTTCTTTTGTTCTCCATTCTTTTGTGAAGATCCACATTTCTGCCTGGTATCATTTTTCTTTGCTTTAAGACCTATCTTTAACACTTTTTGTAACATAGTTTTAATGGTAATGAATTCCCTCAGTTTTTCTTTGAAAATATCTTTATTTCATCCTCTTTTTTTTTTTTTTTTGGCGGTATGTGGGTCTCTATTGTGGCCTCTCCTGTTGCGGAGCACAGGCTCCGGACGCACAGGCTCAGCGGCCATGGCTCACGGGCCCAGCTGCTCCGCGGCATGTGGGATCTTCCCGGACCGGGGCACGAACCCGTGTCCCCTGCATCGGCAGGCGGACTCTCAACCACTGCGCCACCAGGGAAGCCTTTTCATCCTCATTTTTTAATCACATTTTAGCTTCATACAGAATTATGTTTTGGCTTTATTCCCTTTGAACATCTTTAAAGATGTTTTTCAATTATCTTTTGGTCTACAAAATTTCTTATTTTTTTTGTATGTAATGTATATTTTTCTCTCAATGCTTTTATGCTTTTCTTTTTGTCACGGATGTTCATCTATTTGATTATTGTGTGTCTTTTTGTGGTTTTCTTTGTGTATGTCCAGTGAGGCTCATTGAAGTTCTTGGATCTCTGGGTTTATAGTTCTCACACAAATTTGGAAAATACCTGGCAATTATTTCTTCAAATGTTTTTCTACTCCTCATATCATTCTGAGACCCCATTTACACAGACATTGAACTGCTTGACACTTTTCATTTTTCTAGTGTGTCTAATCTGCTTCTAATTTAACCCAGCTACTTAAGATTTTAAAATGTTATTGTTTTATCTAGATGTCCCTTTAGGTTTTCTTATGTCTTTCATTTCTCTCCTCATTATGTTCATATTTGCCTTAAATAGCTGAATTTTGTCATAATTACTATTATAACATCTTTGTCTGTTAACCCCATCATCATTGTGGGGCTTGGTTTTATTGAACAGTTTTTCTTGTTGCCATGGATCTCATTTTTCTGCTTCCTTAAGTAGCTAGTAAATTTTATGAAGATTGTGGATATTTAGAATTTAATATTGGTATATTTCTGGATTTTACTGACTTCATTTTTAAGAAAGCCAAGCTTTATGCTGGCAGGCAGTCAAGGTGTATGAAATTCAGTGTGCTTTTGAGGTCTGTCTGTAAACGCTGTAGAGGCAGTTCTACCGAAGTCTTTACTCTAGGGTTAAGCTCCACCACAGAGGGTGTTTTCCTTCTTTGGTCTGGATTGCATTTCCATAGTGATCAACAACTCTGCAGTCAGGCTGATGGAAAATGGAAAGTCTCCCAACTCTGTGTGAAAGTTAGTAACCAGTCAAGCATAATGTTCCCTGGTCATTTTTTGTCCACCCTAGTTGAGTTTCACATGGCACATTTTAGTACTCATCAAGCACTCAAGGGACCTTTTTGTAGATTTCTGGGACCCTTTGTATACTCCTAAAATTGTTCTACAACTTCAAGCCTCCTCAGAAACACTAAACTCTGATCACCATTCTAAAACTCAGTGAGACCATTCTTTACTTGGAGATCCCCTCCTTCATCAGAGATCTAGAATGTACTTCCATATTAAAAGCCAGAGTAAAATACTCACTTTGTTTCCTTTTTTCCTCAACAGCACAGAACAGCACTACCCATTATCCAGTAGTTGGAATTATTTATACAGTTTTCTAGATGTTTCAGTAGGAAGCACCTTAGACATGTTTACCCTTCATTTTTAGTAGATAAAATTGCTTTTTAATATACAAAAACATGAAAAATTTCAGGTTATTTTTCCTTAAATTACTCGAATTCTATCTAAAAAGTACTTCTACAGTGACACCCAGTCATTTTCATGACAGAGAGTAACATTTTACTCTCTTTTCACAGAGAGTAACATTTTACTCTCTCTTCACAATTCCTCTACATACGCTATGAATATAATCCCATCACAAGCTTCCACAGAGTGTCATTAATCATTTCTTTCCAATATTCATTTTTTTCTGCCCTCTGGATTTTTTTCCCTTGGTCTACAAATACAATTCTTTAAAAAAGGCTTAGCAAGTTATACTCTCCCTGCAGTATTTTTTTTTTTTTCTGTAGCCAAAATATCCTGACATAGTACTCTATTATAGTTGAATTCTCATTTAGTTCCAACCGATGGTATTCTACTTTCTACCTTATTATCCCAGAAAATGACTACAAATAAGGTCACTAAATTCCAAATAAAATGGTGTGTGCTTAATTCTCATATACTTAATGTATTTGTATTGTTTAACACTGCTGTTACTTTCCAAAATTATTTTTCTTTTATTCTCCATGAAACTATTTTGTTTCTGGTTCTATTATTGTAACAGTTCATTCTTTGTCCCTCTTATTAATCTCAAGCAGCAATCTCAGAAGAGAAGCGATAGTTGAAAAAACTGCACTAGTTTAAGAGAAAAAATAATAGGAAAGCAATAATATTCTGGTTGAAATAATAAGGAGTATGAAATTAATTGGTAGTGCCATACAATTACCTGAAACCTTCATGAATATCAAAGAGGAGAAATATCATTTGGTAATTTCACCATAATAAATTTAAGTTAAACCAACTTAAAACTTCATATGTAATATGTATGTATGTGTGACTATTAGTGCCGTTTTCACTGCATATATTTATACACACACACACACACGGGTGTAAGACAGATTAGAAACTAGGACTACATAGTAATTCCTCATTTATAGTTATAATTTCCTTATGTGTTAGATTCAATTCCAAAGCAATAGCTTCTTTTATTACTTCCTGTTCTTTCTAAATAAATCTGTTTCCACTTATATGGCACCACAAAGTGCCCATAATAAGGCTGGTATGCTATATGCCAAACATTTGTGTTTGATGTTTGTGAATGTTTTTGTGTGTGTGTGTATATGTGTATGTATGGTGGATGGTGAGAGAAAGAAATAATGTCATTATAGGAAATGACTCTTTTGACAAAAGAACATCATAAACAAATTGTAGGCTACTGACTAAAAACGTCTTGTCAATCAGTCATGCTGATGTTGTAAAATGTTAACAAGATTATGGAGTGTATGAAAGGAATTCAATGCCCAAGACCCAGGAAGTAATCATTTTGTTATACTTGGCATGCTGCTACAATTATTGAAGTATGATGTCCTCTTATAATCTCTACATATTTCAAGAAATTAAAAACTAGTGAAAGAGTAGTAGAAATGCTAATACAGGAATACTGTGGAGAAGATTGAATAGGTTGAGTTTATTTGATTTTAGAGAATGACAGATGATATAGTCTTTAAGTATAAATCATAAAATTAAAGTCTGTGAATTAACTACAAGTATTTGTTAGATATCCAAAATATTTGATACACGATTCTGAGGACTATGAGAAGATGTAGCAGTCTCATCACTTCTGTCAGTATATTTATCAGATAGAGTGGCAATTCCTTTAAAGGTGAAATATTAAGCAAAATTATAAGCAAATTTAATTATAGCTTAGTAAATCAATGCAAATAGTATCACAAGGCAGAGCATGTTGCATTTCCAAATAGATGGAGATAGAGGTGTTCGAAGTATAATGATACTTTCCTATTCACCAGTATTATCAGTGTAAGAATAAGGCAAAGTGGTTGGAGATTTCTGTTTTCTTCCAAAGAATTAGAATAAGTGATTTCACAAAATGCTCTTCCCCATTTGACAAGCCATATTATGAGCTGGTTAAATAATTAAATAGAACAATCATCTAAGCTGGCATGCAGGACTCTGAGTTACTCTTTAAATATGCTAGATGACTTGTTATCAACATTAGAGTGATAAATAACTAAAATGGTTTGAAAGAAAAACATATGGAGAGGTAAATATGTGATGAGGTCAACAGTCTTCTTGTGTGTATCTACCTAGAGTTTCAGATTTAATGGACCACAAGTAAGAAAAAAAAATTTAAAAATGGGTTTAAAAAAATAAAGTCATAAGCATGGGATAATGGGATAGCTGGGAAGCCAAACTGAAGACATCAGCAGAAAACAAGATCTTTAAATAGCAGTGACTTTCAGTGATTTATAATACATATGTCAGAACAAGACTGATAGAAAACTTATCTCTTCAGTTATGGCTCTGTTTAGGGAATGCTGGGAGAGCAAGAGGTACGATAGAAAGAAGTACTATCAATAAGCGCAAGAAAATAAACTTCAATGTAATCAAACCTAAATAGATTGCAAATATTAAAATAGATTCAAAATATTACACAGGGAGATTTATTGGTTTAAAAACATAGAAAGACTGCTGACAAGGCAGTTTTCAACGTAAGGTCAAAGAAAACAAGGCTATCACAAAAGAACCAACATATTTATAGAAAAATCAGGTAGAAATGCTAGATTTTAATTTGAAATTATAAAAATAATCAAATTTCACATTTTATGAAGTCAACATTTTTATTGTATCTCTAAAAGAATAGGTATGATTAAGGAATTTAAAAATTCAATCTGAAAAAAGTCATTAAAGGAGTATAAAAACTGATATGAAAACAAATAAGAAAATTGAATTTTTAAAAATCAGAAAATCAGTATTTTTTTCAATTGGACTAAACTATCCTTTTACAAGATACAGACTGACAGACTAGAAATGGCAATATTAGTATAATAATATTATTATAATATGCTTTTACCAGATACACAATGAAATAGAGTGGTCCAAAAGGCTGCAAGTAGGAAATATTAACAACAACAAAGATGGCAGAACAATACAAATATCAGACAAATTACACATTCAGGGGAAAAAAAGCTTTACTAGAGAAGAGAGTAACTGCATAATGATCAAAGTTTAGAATCAGTTTATAGCAATTTATAATAATTCTATTGTTCTATGCAGCCAAATTTAAGAATATCTAAAATTGGGAACTAGGGAATAGTTCCCAATTAATAGTTCCGAGAAAAATATATTTCCCTAGCTGTGTAATATTAACTGCCTCAATAATTGATACATTAATCAGACAAAAATTATCAATAAAAATATAGAAGTGACTTTTGGAGATCTCTTAACTGGCTGTAGTTTTGTTCATGTATAAAATTAGAGGTTTGAATAAAGGTTTTTCAAAGGCTAATGAACTATTTTGTGACTCTATTTAGAAAAATAAATTCAACCATTGAATTATGCACATATTTTATAAAATCTGCTGTATGTATGTGTGTCTATTAAGTAAGATTAAGGTTACTCTAAAGCTAAGGGGAGAGTTATCCACTTAGAATAATCCTTTAATAAATTGGTTTATACTATGAAGAATCTTTTTTATGAAGTATTTTATTACCTTCTAATTTATGCCTTAAGACTTTGGCTTT
This sequence comes from Lagenorhynchus albirostris, assembly GCF_949774975.1. NCBI lineage: Eukaryota > Metazoa > Chordata > Mammalia > Artiodactyla > Delphinidae > Lagenorhynchus > Lagenorhynchus albirostris. The sequence goes on along the minus strand of NC_083107.1, from coordinate 46,680,701 downwards.
ATTTAAAGTGAGTTTTATTAAACTGAGCCACACCCATAGCTCAATCTGTTAGAATGTATTTTCACCAAATAATTGACATCAAGTGCACTTTAATGAAGCACAGATTCGTTGGAAGGTATAGTTTTTGCCAGATTCTGTCACAAAATTGCCATATGGCATTGAGATATCCAGTGATGCAGGGAAAAATTTCTTTATCAATATTAGCTATTTCTATCATTGCTATGGAAGAGTGTGTTAGGTTGCCAAGTTGAGTTTTTTCCCACACATCTGGAAGTCACCACTATGGAACTGTTGCTCTTGTGTGGAAAGAAAAAGGAGGTTAAGGTAGTGCCTTCTAGAGGCTGTGTTTTTACTTCTTTCTGATGTTTGACAATATATATACACTTGAACTCCTCTACACTTTGGTTTCTTAACCTCTCTATGCTACGTACTTTTTTCTTTTCTCAAAAATGATGTCTTATCTGCCTAAAAAGGCACCATTAGAAATAAAAGAGATAAAACATAAAACAACAATTAACAATGTGCCTGGTACAAAATATATGCTTAAGAGGTATTATCCATTTTTACCTCAATTATGTTGACAATAATCACTTAGTTCAATGTGCCACAATAGATACCACAAGCACATTAAATCCAACGTCAAGTTTGACCCCCACTGGCAAACTCTGAAGAGATAATTTCTCATTTTCAAAGATTCTTAAATTGTCATGGGAGGGAATCCCCTGGTGGTCCAGTGGTTTGGACTCCGTGCTCTCACTGCCAGGGGCCCAGGTTCAATCCCTGGTCTGGGAACTAAAAACCCACAAACTGAGTGGCCAAAAAAAAAATTGTCAGAGTAGATTACAAATAAACATATCAACCAGCAGGGAAAGAAAAGACCAGCACTATAGTTTAGTGCTTGGTGGCCTCATAGGAGGTTCCTCTCCTACAACACAGCCTACTGCATGGGCAGATTTCGTCTAGCCCACTTGTAGTTGTCTTGTGGGATTCAGGGCTTAGGTAGCTGACACAAAAATTGCTGCTACTCTGGCTCATGCATTTGCTGGGAGTAATATTCTGTCCTCATTTCTGATTCAGTAGTTTCTTGAATCAAAAACGGTTGCAGCCTAACTTGTTAGCTTGTAAATAAAGTCTCATATTTTTCACAGCTCTTGACAAGAACAAGTCAGGTATGTTTTACAAACTTGCAAAAGGGAAGGTATTCCTCAGCTTAAAGTTTAAGAATAGATAAATTCTAACCTTATATCACAGAAAAGATGTGATATATTTCAACCATAGTCACCATTAAAAATAAAAATAAACCGCCTTTCAAGTTGAAGAGTATAGACAATATTAAAATAACAAAAACAGAGGGAGGGGATACATGTATACATATAGCCGATTCACTTTGTTGTACAGTAGAAACTATCACAACATTGTAAAGCAACTATACTCCACTAAAAAAACACAAGTTATTAAAGCCATAAAAAGCAACAAATAGAAACTCAGTGAACTTTATTAAATCAAAGAAAGCTGTAGTATAATATTTAAGTATGCCAGCATCACTTGGGATGAGGAAATTACCTATGAATTTTTTTTCAACTAAGGCCTATAGTAGTTTTGCCCTTTTATTCAATAAGCATCGATTGATGAGTTCATTTTCTCAACCCTTTTCCTCTCTCAGTGCATGGAACATAGCAGACATCTATTGAATTCTGTCACTAGATATTTTAGCTGACATGTGGTATTATATTTGTTTTTCCCATGGAGAATAAATACTACCTAATACTACATGCATTGATAAAAATTTACAATCAGTTATCAGCAACTCTGAATATACTGACATTTCCAAATATGAACATGAACACATACATACATACATACATGAATTGATATACAAATAAAATTTCAAAAGATTCCAAGAACAAATAAATAAAAATCAATGACACATTATTTATTCAAGTGACTCATAAAGCCTTTGCCAAAAGTGGATCTGAAAAAAAAAATCATTTCACAGTTAGTGAAAAAGTAGTATATCATCAACAATCCATCAATTAATGTATTTAAGCTTCTACTAAGCACATTTTATACAATGCATCTTTTTATAAAGTGTATTAAATCTCTATTAATGTAGTATATAGCTATATACTATAGATAAAAAAATAAAAACAGACACATAAAGATAACCATTTTGTTTGCAAAATAATTGATCATGTATTGTAATGGAGAAATGCTGAGGATGCTAAGAGGAAATGTATTCATTCAGCTGGAATATTGAGACTCTACTATTTGTAAAGTTTAGGCTTTGGAAGATACAATAATGAATGAAAGATAAAAATCCTTTCCTTCATTGATCTTATATTTTAGGGTAGAAGACTGGAAAAAAAAAACTATATAAGTTAAGTATAGTTAGATAATATACCAGAAGGTGATAAATGCTTAGAGAAAAAACAAAGGTAATGGGATAAAGAATGACCTTTGGAGGGAGGGTGCTATTTCCTACCAGGGAGAGAGTTCTGAAAAAAGAGTCCTTGAGGAGGGAACTGACCAACAAGAGGAAGCAGGCCATGTGAACACTAGAGAAAAGAGTGTGGTGGATGGAGTAAACTGAGGCAAAATGATGCGTGCAGAAGGCCATGTAATGGCTTTGATTTTATTTAGAGTGACATGAAGGGATGAACATGAAAAATGGCATTCATTTGGCCAATACAGAAATAATTGCTGTCCCTGACAAGAGATTTGTGTTGAATAATGGGAAGGAAACTGTAGATGATCCTATAGAATGCTTAGGAATCTACCCTGTAATGCTAATCATCCCTACATCACATTTTTTTAGATTTTTGACATCCCCCCCAACCCCCACACAACATAACTACAATGGCCAACCTGCATGTGAACCCACATATTTTACCTTCTCTTTTGTTAAAATGAATGAGCTTTTGATGCTGCTATCTAGGACCAGATCCTCCACTTTTGCTTCTCATCCCTGCTCTCCTTCTCCAAGACATCGTTCCTCATCATCTCTCCTTTAGTGTAATTTTTCCCCTTACTACTGCATTATTCTCATCAATATTAAATGCAGTGTAAAGTCCAAACATTAAAAAATTACAATATCATGTTCCCATAATTCCAATTCTAGCCTCATTTATTTGCTCAGCTTTACAGAATAATTTCTTAAAAGAGTTGTCAACTGTTATTTTTTATTTTCCTCTTAGCATCTTACTTTTACTCTCTTGCATCTACTCCTATCAATATATTAAAATTTTATGTTTTATAAATATAATAAAGATGTTGTAGGAGGTTCACAACCTCACCCACACATCTGGGTAGTTAGACCCAGGTCTGTCCAACTGCAGAGCCAGGGCCCAGCCCCTTCCTTTACATGTCATATCCTTTCATCTCTGGAAGTGTCCCAGAGATAAGTTTATCTACAGATGTGGGAAACCTACAAGTTAACTGCCATTCTCTCACATCCTCCTGCAGCACCACTTACTTACGTTTTTCACTGGAGGAAGACTTCCAGTATTACCTCTACTAGAAAGAGGTATTTTTTGCCTTTTAACCACTGGCATAAAATTTTATGTTTTATAAATATAATAAAGATGTTGTAGAGGGATGAGAGAATGGTCACATCCCAGGTTTCTGGCAAATCCCTGGGATGGGACGCCATGTGAGGGTCCTTAGCTTTGAGCAGGAAAGAATTTAAAAGGGAGCCAAAGTAGAGTGAAAGCAGATTTATTCAGAGACATACTCCATAAACAGAGTGTGGGCTGTCTCAGAAGATGATAGGACCCCAGGGTATGGGGTTGTTAGTTTTCATGGACTGAGTAATTTCATAAGTTAACAAGTGAGAGGTTTATTCCAACTATTTTGGGGAAGGGGTGGGGATTTCCAGAAATTGGGCCATGGCCCACTTTTTGACCTTTATGGTCAGTCTTGGAACTGTCATGGTGCCTGCGGGTGTGTCATTTTGCATGCTAATGCATTACAATGAGCGTATAATGAGGCTCAAGGTCTTCTGGAAGTCAAATCTTCCACCATCTCGGGCCTAGTAGGTTCTAGCTAGTTTTTGTTGAATCCTTAGTGGCTATGTCATTATTTTAAAGGTTGTCACTTATTTAAAGGAGGCTCTGCCCCCCTTCTTCCTGTCTAAGAAATACAGAAAAAGTAGAAAGATTTGATAATTGTTAATATAAAATGATATGGTTATGAATTTTTAGTATGAGACGAAGATAAAACCCTATTTAGAGAAAAAAAGGAAAATTTATTTTTGAACAAAAAAACAAACTAGAGTTAAGCAAAGAAAAAATGTTTATCAAAATATCAACTTTATACAGAGAAGATTTTCCTAATAACACTCACCACTTATCTATTTTAGAGAGTGTTTTTTTTTTCAGAACCAAGGTTTTCAAAATGGTGATGGTCTCACTTTTATTATGAATAGAGTACTCAGAATGCAAACTTGATCTTCAACTTGTCTTCCTTTCCTATTCCAATGCTTCCTTTTTTTTATCACCCTCAAATTAATGAACAATAGAACAGACTACACCAAGAGACAAGCTCTAAAGATTTTAAATTTATGAGTTTGCATAATGACTGTAATTGCTGAATGAATATATTCACTTCTTCATTTTTGTTTCTTCTAAATGAAAGTGAAATTGTGGCATGTAAAAATCTTTCTGAGAATTAGGGAGAGAAAGGATTTTTTTTCTGCTTCAAACATGCACATCAAGTGAATTCCTCCACAGAGTCACCAGCTGAACTGCCTGTTTTCCAGTAGGTCAGAATTTCTCTGAAGGCCACACTTGACAGTGCGAATGTTAATGCCAAGCCAAGACATGAAAATCGGTGGGGCTTTCTCAACTTCCTGTAGACTGATGACCTTTTTGAAATCTAATACAAAATAGGATATATTGATGGAAGCATTTGGGGATTGCTCAATGTAACATATGTTTTGAGGCATTTATTTATTAATTTGCTTTATGCAATAAGCAAGGAAAGACATTTTATAGATTTTGCATGTATGCTGTGTTCAATTTGACAGAAGTTTTTAATAAAATCTGAAAAACTAAATTAAAGTAGTAGCAGTATGGCATTGTTGATTTATTTACTTCTTAAACAAACAGGCAAAAACAATTTTGATTTGACTTTAGCTTACCTAATAAAGCTTCCACTAGAAGGATTAGAACAGCGGATTTTGTCTGCAGATGTATAGAGTTTACAAACCAATTTTTCTGAAATGCCATTTTGTTTATAAAATTTTATTTTTCTTTATCAAGATCAGTAAGAACATGGACACACTTTGAAATCAGTGAAATGTTGTGCTAAGGCAAAGTTTAGGAAATATTTCACTTAAATTTTGTCTAAAGCAAATCCAGCATTTTGAATAAATTCAATGAAACATAAAGAATCAAAGCTTCACCAACATCAGTCATATAGTTACATGTGTAGTATGTGTGGTTGTCCATGTGTGCATGTATAATTTATTCTTTTTATTGTTTCATGTGGCCTAGATGAACAGAGGCATTGTAAATCATTATATGAATTATGGTGATTGAGTAAAATGTGTATGAACCTTTTTTCGAGGAAAGGAAATATGGGATAAAATAAGAAAACATTTTAACTTCCATAATCTTGACACATCAGAAAATAAGATAAACATAATTTAAGTCAATTAAATTATATACAATTTAAAATTCCAGTTCTTAAATGCAGCAGTCCCAAGAGACTACCACTACTATATTGGAGAGTGCTTATTATATAACATTTATACCATGGCAGAAAGTTCTATGGGACAGAGCTACTCCAGAAGTTGAAAAAAATCTTTGATGAAGTTTGGGTTTATTTTTTTCTCTGCTGTTTTTGACCTTTAAGTGCGTATTGCTGGGGGTATCCAAATGTCATATTTTTGCTAAATTTATCACACATTTATAGTAAAAACTTTATTATGAGATTTATTTGTCATTTCTTTATTATTAAGAAAACTAGGCATACAATTTTTGTCATATTTCCTTATTATATTTTCAAAATATCTAGGTTCTCTTCATTCCTTATATTGGTAACGTGTGTCCTCTACCTTACTTTCTCAACTACCTACTTAGAAAACTAGCTTTCACTTTGTAGATTTTCTGTATTGGTTTTATGTCTTCAATTTCATTGATATGTTCTCATCTTTATTATTTCCTGCTTTCTGCTTCCTTTGAAGTTAATTTACTTTTCTGTATTCTACTTCTTTAAAGTAGAAGGTTAGATTATCTTTTGGAAAACTTTGGGAAGAGGGTTGCTTTGGGTGAAAGCTAAGAGGAAAAAAAGTAAAAATCAAACAAAAGAGATACTCCTCGATTACCTCTTTGTGTACAGAGGAGGTTCCTGTAAACCTCAGAAAAATGAAGTTTCTGCTGGAGTTTTATCTGATTATTATTTCATGGAAGCTCTGTCAGGGTGCCTACCCTCAGCTCAAAGTTAAAAGTTAATATTAAAAAAACTAAAGTTAAATGGATAACTCATCTCTGTACTTACTGTCTCTTCAAGCTTTAGCTTCCTTTTGCAATTCACTTGCTTATTGCTTATTTTTCAGAAACCTATGCTAATTACTCTTTTGTTTTGTGCAGAGATTTTAATCAGTAGCAAAAAAAGGCTCTAGCCCAGGGGTCCTCAACCCCCGGGCCATGGACGGTACCGGTCCATGTCCTGTTAGGAACTGGGCCGCACAGCAGGAGGTGAGCAGCAGGCGAGCGAGCGAAGATTCATCTGTATTTACAGCCGCCCCCATCCCTCCCATTACCGCCTGAGCCCTGCCTCCTGTCAGATCAGTGTCAGATTCTCATAGGAGCGTGAACCCTACTGTGAACTGCGCATGCGAGGGACTTAGGCTGTGGGCTCCTTATGAGAATCGAATGCCTGATGATCTGAGGTGGAGCTGAGATGGTGACGCTAGTGCTGGGGAGCAGCTGCAAATACAGATTATCATTAGCAGAGAGGTTTGACTGCACAGAGACCATAATAAATCAATTGCTTGCAGACTCATACCAAAACCCTATCCGTGAGTGGCAAGTGGCAAGCTGCATCTCATGGAGTAGACTGGACATAAGCAACACACTTCAGGTGTCACTGTCTCCCATCAGACCCCAGATGGGACCATCTAGTTGCAGGAAAACAAGCTCAGGGCTCCCACTGATTCTGCATTATGGTGAGTTGTATAATTATTTCATTATGCATTACAATGTAATAGGAATAGGAATAAAGTGTGTAATAAATGTAATTAGCTTGAATCATCATGAAACCATTCTCCCCTCCTGGTCCATGGAAGAATCGTCTTGCACAAAACTGGCCCCTGGTACCAAAAAGGTTGGGAACCACTGCTCTCGCGGACTTACTCTAACTTAACTGGCATAGTAAGATTTTGTTGTTTTTCAAAGAAATCAAAAAGAGAAAAATACAGTGATATGTTTATATTTAAGCACACATTTTCCATGTCCACTGGTCTTCATTCCTTCATGTAGATCCTATTTTCTGTCTGCTTTCACTCTAAAGTATGACCTTTAGCATTTCTTGTAGTAAAAATTTTTTTACATTGAAATCTTTTAACTTTCATTTATTTCAATTTTTTAAATTATTTTGCCTCATTTTTGAGGATATCATCTCTAGAACTAGAATTGTTGATTGACATATCTTGTTTTTTCTTTCTTTGTCTTTTCAACTGTGCCATTCTCTTGTATTTTGGCCTCCAATGTGCACGTTAGTTTCTCTCTTTATAGCATGTCCTTCTCTGATTGATATTTTAGGAGTTTGTCTTTATCTTTGCTTTTCAGTAGCTTGATGATGATATTCCCAGGCATGCTTTTCTTTGTATTCATTCTGCTTAAGGTTCATTAAAGTTCATATGTCTCTAAGTTGAAATCTTTTTCACCAAATTTGAGAATTTTTTTAACCACAAGTTCCTCAGATATTTTTTCTGCCCTTTTGTGTATTCTGCTTCTGAGACTCCAATTACATTTTACACTGCCTGGTAATGTGCTCCCTGTCACTGTGGCTCTGTTTATTTATTTTTCAGTCTATTTTCTCTGTTATTCACTTTATATTATTTTTATTGATTTGTTTTCCAGGCCACTGACCCTTTCCTCTGGTGTCTCCAATCTGATGTTAAGCTCATCTAGTGAATTTGTCATTTCCTGTATTTTATAATTTAGTTCTTAAATTTCAGTTTGGTTCCTTTTTAAATAGTTTTCATTTCTCTACTGAGAGTCCCCATATGTTCGCTCAATATGACCATGCTTTTTTCTAAATCCTTGAACATATTTATAATAGACGTTTTAAATTCCTGTCTGCTAATTCTAACATCTGGGTAATTTTGGCATCTGTTTCTATTGGCTCCTTCATTTTTTTCATTACAGGTCACATTTTCCTGCTCATATACATGTTTTGGGGTTTATGTTCCACCTTGTTGATAATACACTATAGTCAGTTATAAAACATTATCTTACTTTAAAGAAGGTTGGTTTTCCTTTCTGATAAGCAGTTAAATTATTTTGGAATATTTTTTGATTATCACACTTGAATGTATTATTTATTAGGATGGACTTATTTTAGTTTTACTCTTAGCCTTATAGCATAGATCTTATACTGCTTATAGAGGTTGGCAAACTAGAACAGTGTGACAAAATCCAATGTCCTGTTTTTGTCCATAGCTAAGAATTTTTTATATTGATAAAGATTTGCAAAAAAAAAGAAGGAATGTCTGACAAGAATATTTACTATTCGTTCCTTTGTAGAAAATGTTTTCCAGAGCTTGCTCTAAGGCATAGTCCTTATAGCCCTTTTTGCAGTGTCCTGGTCTTTCTTTCATTATCTTATCTGAATGCCTGAGAGGCTCAGCAAGATCCCTCACCTACTAGGCAGGAACTCCAAAGTTTCACAAAAATACAAGACCTCTGGTATCTGTGTTCTGCCCTCCGCCCCAGAGCATCTGCTCTCTACTAGGCCTTATGGTATTTTATCCAGTGTATCTGAAGCTATACCCTCTGCCAAAAATCTGTTATTGAATGCCACTTGCAGATTTGTAGTTCATCCCTCCACCTTCCCTAACCCTCCTGCACACCTATTTCCTACTGACCTTTGTACTTTTCAGCCACTTCAGCAGCCCTAAGCTGTGATATTTGCCTTCTCAACTTAGTAAGATGGCCACTTTGATTGGGTTCCATCACCCTGCACTGCAGTGAAGAAAGGGCTCCCAGTCACATATCCTTGGTGAACATGGGGCACAGCCTTATATCACCTGATTTCCAACACATGGAAGCACTTACTCTATGGAGTTTGTCCAATTTATAGTTGTGTAGACTAGGAGGGCAAGTTGCTGTGTTATTATGAACAATAACACATTGTCCCCATGTTTTATATATCCTTTCCCTTATATCGCTCCCACAGGTTTTTTAGCCACACTGACATTTTTCCTTTTACTTTAAACAGCAAACTCATTCTCATATCAGAGACTTTGTTTTACTTTCTATATCCTCTACCTAAAATACATTTCCTCTCATCCTCATGAGGCTAGCACTTTTTACATCCCAATTCAAATATCATTATCTCAGAGACCTTCCACAACTACTGTACCAGAATCTGCTTGATAATCACCCCTCTTCAATTGGCCCTAGTCTATTATATCAACTTTATATTATCTGCACAGTACATGTCAGTAGCTGATGTTATTGTTTTACTTATTAGTTAGTTAACTTGTTTATCGTTTGCTCACCCTCCCATGTGAATGTAGGCTTCTTTTCATCAAAGTCTTTGTCAGCCTTCTTACTAAAATATCCTCAGCGTCTAAAACATAACCTGAAACATAATAATACAGAGAACAATAACAAACATTTATATAATGCTTATTATCTACAGGCAAGAAATTACTTTTATTTTATTATTTATTTATTTATTGTAACATCTTTATTTCAGTATAATTGCTTTACAGTGGTGTGTTAGTTACTGCTTTATAACAAAGTGAATCAGTTATACGTATAAAGATATTCCCATATCTCTTCCTTCTTGCGTCTCCCTCCCTCCCACCCTCCCTATCCCACCCCTCTAGGTGGTCACAAAGCACCGAGCTGATCTCCCTGTGCTATGCGGCTGCTTCCCACTAGCTATCTGTTTTACATTTGGTAGTGTATATATGTCCATGCCACTCTCTCACTTTGTGCCAGCTTATCCTTCCCCCTCCCCGTGTCCTCAAGTCCATTCTCTAGTAGGTCTGTGTCTTTATTCCCGTCTTGCCCCTAGGTTCTTCATGACCATTATTTTTAGATTCCATATATATGTGTTAGCTTACAGTATTTGTTTTTCTCTTTCTGACTTACTTCACTCTGTATGACAGACTCTAGGTCCATCCACCTCACTACAGATAAATCAATTCCATTTCTTTTTATGGCTGAGTAATATTCCATTGTATATATGTGCCACATCTTCTTTATCCATTCATCTGTTGATGGACACTCAGGTTGCTTCCATGTCCTGGCTATTGTAAATAGAGCTGCAGTGAACATTGTGGTACATGACTCTTTTTGAATTATGGTTTTCTCAGGGTATATACCCAGTAGTAGAATAGCTGGGTCATATGGTAGTTCTATTTTTAGTTTTTTGAGGAAACTCCATAGTGTTCTCCATAGTGGCTGTATCAATTTACGTTGCCACCAACAGTGCAAGAGGGTTCCCTTTTCTCCACGCCCTCTCCAGCATATATTCTTTGTAGACTCGTTGATGATGGCCATTCTCACTGGTGTGACATGATACCTCACTGTAGTTTTGATTTGCATTTCTCTAATGATTAATGATGTTGACCATGCTTTCATGTGTTTGTTGGCAATCTGTGTATTGTCTTTGGAGAAATGTCTATTTAGGTCTTCTGCCCATTTTTGGATTGTTTTTTTTGTTTTTTTGATATTGAGCTGCATGAGCTGCTTGTAAATTTTGGAGATTAATCCTTTGTCAGTTGCTTCATTTGCAAATATTTTTCTCCCATTCTGAGGGTTGTCTTTTCGTCTTGTTTATGGTTTCTTTGCTGTGCAAAAGCTTTTAAAGTTTCATTGGGTCCCATTTGTTTATTTTTGTTTTTATTTCCATTTCTCTAGGAAGAGGTAGGTCAAAAAGGATCTTGCTGTGATTTATGTCATAGAATGTTCTGCCTATGTTTTCCTCTAAGAGTTTGATAGTGTCTGGCCTTACTTTTAGGTCTTTAATCCCTTTTGAGTTTATTTTTGTGTATGGTGTTAGGGAGTGTTCTAATTTCATTCTTTTATATGTAGCTGTCCAGTTTTCCCAGCACCACTTATTGAAGAGGCTGTCTTTTCTCCACTGTATATTCTTGCCTCCTTTATCAAAGATAAGGTGACCATATGTGCGTGGATTCATCTCTGCGCTTTCTACCGTGTTCCATTGATCTGTATTTCTGTTCTTGTGCCAGTACCATACTGTCTTGATTACTGTAGCTTTGTAGTATAGTCTGAAGTTAGGGAGCCTGATTCCTCCAGCTCCATTTTTCTTTCTCAACATTGCTTTGGCTATTCAGGGTCTTTTGTGTTTCCATACAAATTGTGAAATTTTTTGTTCTAGTTGTGTGAAAAATGCCATTGGTAGTTTGATAGGGGTTGCATTGAATCTGTAGATTGCTTTGGGTAGTATAGTCATTTTCACAATGTTGATTCTTCCAATCCAAGAACATGGTGTATCTCTCCATCTATTTGTATCATCTTTAATTTCTTTCATCAGTGTCTTACAGTTTTCTGCATACAGGTCTTTTGTCTCCTTAGGTAGGTTTATTCCTAGGTATTTTATTCTTTTTGTTGCAATGGTAAATGGGAGTGTTTTCTTAATTTCTCTTTCAGATTTTCCATCATTAGTGTATAGGAATGCCAGAGATTTCTGTGCATTAATTTTGTGTCCTGCTACTTTACAAAATTCATTGATTAGCTCTAGTAGTTTTCTGGTAGCATCTGTAGGATTCTCGCTGTATAGTATCATGTCATCTGCAAACAGTGACAGCTTTACTTCTTTCCTATTTGGATTCCTTTTATTTCTTTTTCTTCTCTGATTGCTGTGGCCAAAACTTCCAAAACTATGCCCAAATAGCATTGCTTATTAAATATCCATAGTTTTTAAAGACCTATAGGATTTTCATCTTGATTCTTTCCTCTTGTTACCATCAAATCAATATATGTTTATATATATATTAAAATATTAAATTATATTATTTCAAATAAACATTTAAGGAAAAAAATTTTTTTCAATAGCTTGGTAGTGTTTAATCAGGTAGCTCTTTTATTATTTACAAATAGCAAGGGTGCAAGCCAAATCTATATCTAAAGTTTCATTTTAAGGGAAAAATGGGTATTTGCCTGTTTCATGGGGTTTGTGTGTAGAAATTGCTAAATGCATCCAAATTGAAATGATGCCTGTGCTTTCTTAGCATGAAAATATTAGATATTATGCAAATTAATCTCAAGAGAGTAACAGCTTCATCTGTTTGCCATGCAGACAAGGACTTCTCTTAGTAAAATGCCATGTCAAACTCTAAATTCCATGGTTTCTTTTGGCTCTAGAACTTACTTTAAATTAAATACTAATGCACTCTTGAAAATATTGACAAGCTTAATATTAGCACAGAGAAAGATTAATCTTCATATTTAATTCATTAATGACCCTCAGCGTCTTGAGCATTTTCTATTGTCAAGACAAGAAATGTTTTCTGCAACATTTGAAAAAGATTATTGATTTAGTTTAAGAGAGCTTTCAGTGTATGTAACTAGAGAAAAATTCTAACAGGAAAGGAAAGGAGAATAACCCTTTATTTGGTGATTCTATGGGATATGGAAAGTACCATGAAAACTAGGTAATCCATTACTACTCCTAAGTAATTAAAATGATCTGTGATGTAATTAAATGTGTAATGAAAAGTTAATTGGAAATTAGAATATATTAAATGTAAAAACAATTCATCTAATTTATTACATAACATGGATATTTTCTACAGTACCCATTATATGAATTATATAATAAATTGGAAGTAAATATTGTTTTTTATCATTTATTTATCTGATATTATTTGTAATAGCATTAAGAATTTACAAAATTACTTCTTTCTTGTCAGAAAAATTATTTGGTTATCCCCTAATCATTCTTCAACAGATACAATGTGCTTTTTTTGCTGTGAAAAAGACATTTGTGGAAAACATTGTGGTTAGTTTTAGAAAGCCATCATTTCAGTTGAGAAATCAAGGTATCTATCCACATAAAGTCAAGTAAAAAAAATCCAGAGCGCACAAAACTCTCAAATGAGTAACGTAACAGACTCTTTAATATTTTTCTAAAGAGCATGATCTATTCATTCATTAACATTTATTGAATATTTGCCAGTTTTAGACACTCTGCCGGGCACTGGGACAAAACCATCATAAAAAAGTGGGACATCCTGATCCTTAGGTATGTTATTCCTTAGGTATGCAACTATACTCCAACAAAAATTTTAAAATAATAATAAAATAAATAAATGCTGGTAAGCATGTGCAGCAACAGGAAGCCTCATTTGTTGCTGAATTCAAATTCGTATTCAAAATAGTATAGCCACTTTGAAAGGTAATTTGGCAGTTTCTTACAAAAGTAAACACTCTTACCATACAATCCAACAACATGCTGTTTGGTATTTACCCAAATAACTTGAAACTTTATATACACATAAAAACGTGGACAGAAAGCTTTTTAGCAGCTTTATTTACAATTGCCCAAACTTGGAAGTAACCAAGATGTCCCTTAATTGATAAATGGATTAACAAACTGTGGTACATACATACAATGGAATATTATTCAACAATAAAAAGAAATGAGCTATTAAGTTACAAAAAGACATGGAAGGAACTTAAATGCATATTGTTAAGTGAAAAAAAAAGCCAATGTGGAAAGCATTTTTACTGATTTCAACTATATGACATTCTGTAAAAGATGAAATTATTGAGACAGTTTTAAAAAATCATTGGTAGTTAGGACTTTGGCAGCAGAGAGAGAAGAATGAATAGGTGGAGTACATACGGGGGATTTTTAGGGCAGTGAAAATATTCTGTATGATACTATAATAGTATTGTAATGGTGGATACACATCATTATACATTATATATTATACCTATAGAATTTCCAATACAAGAGTGCACCCTAATATATACTGTGGACTTTGGTTACTAATTATGTATCAGTTTGGCTTATTAATTATCACAGGTGTACCACACTAAGTCAGGATGTTTATAATACAGGGAATTGTATGTGTGGTGGGGTAGTGCATGGGAAGCAGAGGAGCTATTGCATATGGGAAATCTCTATGCTTTTTGCTCAATTTTTTAATAATAAAACTGCTCTAACAATAAAGTCAATTAATATAAGAAAGGTAAATCCAACACAGAATAGATTAATACTGTATATTTTTAACTAAAAGTCATTTTACATTGCAAAAAAAAAGGCTACCTATAAACAGTTTTTTTTTTTTTTCTTATCTGTCTGTTTTTTTTTGTTTATTCTGACTTCTTAGTCCTTTGAAAGTATACTCTTCTTCCTGTTAGATTTTGGGCAGTCATTTTCTTTCTTCAAATAATCAAACAATTTAGCACATCTTCTTTTCTAATATAATTTTTAAGAGCATTTGGTCCTAGGTATATGCATACTTCCTTCATCTCTGTCTAGCCTAACTGTAAATATCTAATTTTTATGTTGAAATGCTTTTTTTTTTTTTTTTGGCGGTACGTGGGCCTCTCACTGTTGTGGCCTCTCCCGTTGCGGAGCACAGGCTTTGGATGCGCAGGCCCAGCGACCATGGCTCACGGGCCCAGCCGCTTCGCGGCATGTGGGATCTTCCCGGACCGGGGCACGAACCCGTGTCCCCTGCATCGGCAGGCAGACTCTCAACCACTGCGCCACCAGGGAAGCCCGAAATCCTTTTTTTCTTAATCAAAAATATTTTTTCTAAGAATTTTCTTTTAACTTTCTGCAGCTTGTTTCATTAATCTTTTTCTTTTTATTTACTCCCACTAATCCACTATTACTATTCTGATAGAAAACTTAAGGTCATTTTTCAAACTGTTCAAGTTTTTCTTTGATATCGTAAGCAAACCTGATTACTAAAGTTAGAGCTTAAGGGAGTCTTATCCTTTGAGCCCTCAATATTAATCTATATCAACCCAATAAAAGAGTATATACATACTCTTATATATAGCGTAATAACCACCTGGTTTTTTTTCCCCTTTTCTGTTAATTAACATAATCCATCAGCTTTCCATGGGTAAAGTCTCTCACAGTGTGGGTTCTGCAGTCTAAAGCCAGTGTCAGCATTTCCTAGTTAGCAAATCTAGAGTCAGTCTGAGACCATGGGCATTGGTAGATGAAATGACCCATAAAACCTGTGAATAAGACAAATAGTATGAAATTATAGCCCCTCTAGCTTACTCCTTTATTTCTAAATGCAGTTATTATTATTTGTGAGAGTTGATTCAGCGTTGTCTACCATAGGCTGGCATTAGTGAATAAAAGAATTTTTCACATGTACACATGGAACATAGATAGCTATCTTTCTGTTATGAGACACTACCTGAAAATCTGGCTCAGAGTTAAAGGTAGAAAATACTGTACCTCCCAAAAATGTCTAAAAGGACCAAATCTCTGTCCCAGGCTCACCTGCAATACCAGGTCTAGCTGAATCTGAAGCTCAAGGTCATGTAAGAGCCTGAATGCTAATGTCTGTTAAAAGCTCTTAACTATATGAAGGCAACCATTTGCCTATGCACAAGCAGACATAAAATACAGTGACTTAACAAGATAAAAATTCCTCATGGCTCGTACTTTGGAGAGTTTAAAGACTCACCTTTCGCCCTAGCTATGACAGTTAAAAGCCAGCAACAAAAGTGAAAAACAAACCTCCTAGCACAATATAAGTCAGTGAACATCATTAAAGTAAAAAAATCTGTGTGGTCACTAATTGCTAATGCCTAAGGCCTTAATTAGAATCTTCTATGCACATCAAAAATGCCTCTTCCCTGTGTTTTTTTTCCACCAGATCCAATTTTATGTTGCCCCATATATAATGCATTTCTCTTTTCAACTTGTTTTTTAATAAATTATTGGAAGATATACACAGGACTTAGACAAATGATGATAAAAAATCAACTTTATTATTGAATAAAAATATTGGAAGATGTGACTTAGGCATGAAGCCAGATGAATTTTCTGACATCTCTTTGAAATGAGCACGTCCACCACTATTTTAACCTGGCCCACTGAGCTCACTTATTAGACCAGAATGCAGCTTTCCTGTACACAGGCCAGTCCCACGGAAGGAAAGGACCAAGCTCTGGTTATACAGATTCTTCCTCCCATGCCACCTATCAATCGATCAGAAAGCTCTCTCTTTCTCTCTTTCCTTATTTATCCTGCTTATTTTTATTTTATTTTGAGAACTAGTAACATGCATATTCAGAAAAGTACATAGAATTTTATAGGCTATCACTCAAGATTTTAGCAGGAGATAAAATTTACCTCTGATGGTTCAAATAAAAATATTATAGTAAGTGACTAATCAAAGAAGGATGCAGAATTAAAGGACAGACAAATGACATTGAGAAACCTAGGGACCAAAATGTGTTGAAAGCCATTACCAACCCTTGGACTGAAGAAGGAGGGAGAAGATATAGAGAAGATGGAGCTCACTCAGAGCTGCAGCCATAGGGACAAGGCTTCCTGGTGGGAGCTGTAGTCATAAGGGACTGAAGCCATGGCCAGAGATGCACTTTTCCCTTTCAAGCCCATGTATCTTTCTTCTCTACCAAGGGTTTTCTCCAGCACAACACACATAGGAACTTGCTGAATCAGGCAACCATAACTCTGAATGGAGTTGGGAGAGGGGAAAGGGAACACAGGATTAAGCAATCAGAGCAACCCTAAACATAATGGGGAAGGAATTCAGCTATCCTGTCCACTGAGGGAATAATTTTGAAACATGTTCATGTATCTTTTTAAATTATAGTTTTGTCTGGATATATGCCCAGGTTTGGGATTGCAGGATCATATGGTAATTTTATTTTTAGTTTTCTGAGGAACCTCCAGACTGTTTTCCATAGTGGCTGCACCAAGTTACATTCCCACCAACAGTGTAGGAGGGGTTCCCTTTCTTCACACCTCTCCAGCATTTGTTGTTGTAGACTTTTTAATGATGGCATTCTGGCTGGTGTGAGGTGATAATCTCATTGTAGTTTTGATTTGCATTTCTCTAATAATTAGCGATGTTGAACATCTTTTCATGTGCCTATTGTCCATCTGTATGTCTTCTTTGGAGAAATGTCTATTTAGGTCTTCTGCACATTTGTCAATTGGGTTGTTTGTTTTTTTGTTATTGAGCTGTATGAGCTGTTTGTATACTTTGGAAACTAAGCCCTTGTCAGTCACATCGTTTGCAAATATTTTCTCCCATTCCATAGGTTGTCTTTTCACTTTGTTTATGGTTACCGTTGCTGTGAAAAAGCTTGTAGGTTTGCTTAGGTCCCGTTTGTTTATTTTTGTGTTCATTTCTGTTGCCTTGGGAGACTGATCTTAGAAAATATTGGTACGATTTATGTCAGAGAATGTTTTTCCTATGGTTTCCTCTAGGAGTTTTATGGTGTCATGCCACAAATGAACCTACCTACGAAACAGAAACAGACTCACAGACATAAAGAACAGACTTGTGGTTACCAAGGGGGAGGGGGGAGAGATGGCCAGGGGGGATTTGTAGATGCAAACTATTATATATAGTTTGGATAAACAACAAGGTCCCACTGTATATAGCACAGGGAACTACATTCAATATCCTGGGATAAACCATATGGAAAAGAATATAAAAAAGAATGTATATATGTGTATAACTGAGTCACTTTGCTGTACAGCAGAAATTAACCCAACATTGTAAATCAACTATATGTCAAAATAATAGTAATAAAGGAGAGTTGCTTAGAAAAAAAAAAGCAAAAAAGAACACGTTCATTATGGTTTCTTAGGAATGATTTCTAGTTACCCATGGTGGTACACACCAGCATTGCCAAATAAAAACACAGAGTGCCTGGTTAAACTTGAATTTTAGATAACCAGCAAATAATTTTTTACTGTAAGTATGCCCCATGCAAAATTTGGCACATACTTATAAGTAAAAAGCTATGTACTGTTTATCTGAAATTCAAATTTAACTAAGCATCCTGTATTTTATCTGGCAACCCTCTACTGCACTCATTAACATACTCTTTTGGGGACCTTTTTCCTTTCTCTGTCTCACTTTCCCCATAATCTAATTTATGATCTTTGGCTCACCTCCCAAGTAAAATGACACTCAAGTTATCATTTTAAGGTCTAGTTTTGGGGAAATTTTGCTGAACATGAGACTAGCTGATAACAAATGAAGCAAAAGGAAATTGGAGGGAAAACAAAGCTTATAGTGAAGAATGGGATAAAGAAAATAGTAAAAACTGTATAAATTTGGTGGCTAGTTTCGTGAAATGGAAAAATAAGTTATTGATAGTTGATCTCCCAATGTACTGGTGCTGCCTTACATGAACTAGAGGAGAGAGTGCTCTCTGTAAATATTACTCTGTCTTTACTAAAACTTGCTTACAACACATAACCTAATTTTGACAATGACGAAGAGAAACAGCAAAGGACTTGGGAACAGAAATATCAACAAATGAAACAGAGTTTCAAACTCCTGTATAGAGAAAATAACATTGGAATAAGGATAAAATACCAGTTGATGGCAGGACATGTAACCTGGTGAGATCCCTTGTGAGACATCTCAGGCCGTGTACTAATTCATGATAGAAGGGCTCATGGTGGGAAGCTTTGACTTCTAAATATTGAAGTTCAATTTGTATTATTTTATTAGATGCTCTAACAAATATTCTGTAATATTTTTGGCAGAATAAGGGGATGGAGTAATAAAAAGATGGTGGCAATATAAATATTGGTGACATCTCCATTTTGAGAGATGTGATGTTTACTCTAATACCAGAATGCATCAGTGATCTAGGTATTATAAGTGAATAGGAAACCCAGCCACTACTGATCAGGTGGCTAGGGTACAGCAAAATCTGTAATTAACCAAATTTTAATTGAACCTGCTAATTGAAAACCTCTAGAGTTACTGAAGTGGAGAGCTGTGATAAAATTCAAATAGCTCAGACTCCCTGAAGGACAAGAGAATATTGGATTCGTTCATTAGAGAAATGATACATGTAGGTATATTGATACTTTCAAACTCTTGATATAATAAGCCTGTCTGGCCATTAAAACCAACAGCTGATAAGCCTTGGTGATTCTCAATGCTGAGGGAAGTCATTTCCTAATCACGTCACTGTCAGTCACTACAGGAGAGGAAATGTAGCAAGGTGGAGAAAAGTTGAACAAGCTACTTTATTCCACTAATGCTTTCTTTTCTATCTGTTTTCAAGAGATATCCAGAGAGAGCTTACTTTACATAAGAAGTAATGAAATATATTTTTTCCCTCCCTGCTGGCCAAAGTTATTGTAATGTCCTGCTTATTGTCCTAATCTAATAAAAAAATGACTGGAAAATCACTACCAGAGCTAAAATTAATTATACTGATGATTTTGTATTAGTAAAAAACAGTTTCTAAGGAAGAGTACATTTCTTTACTATTTTAATCTATTTTTCCAGTTTTACTGAGATATAATTGACATATATCACTGTGTAAGTTTAAAGTGTACAGCATAATGGCTTGACTTATATATAGTGTGAAATGATTATCACAGTGTTTATTTAGCATCTATTATCTCATATAGAGACAATAAAAAGAAAAAAGAAAAAAATGTTCTCCTTGTGATGAGAACTCTTAGGATTCACTCTCTTAACTTTTATGTATATCATACATGGGTGTTAACTATAGTCATCAGGAACAGTACATTCTTAATTGGAGAATATGGTGTGCAACTTGATGTCCCTGAGTTGGCTGATAATATCAGGTCAAAATACAAAAGAAAAGTTGAATTTTTGTATTTTTATGAAATTAAAGGTATTGTCAATAGAAACCTATGTTGTTTGGAGTTTCTGGTAAAATCCAGAAGGAGAATAAAAACAGTGGCATTTAGAGTATGGCACTCAACAGTTGACTGACGTATCTGCTCAATACTTACCTTTTGACAGTTACTCCAGCTTCACCTTTAACTGACTTTGTGAGCTTGTGCAAGTTATCTACTCTTTGTGTCTTAGTTTCCTCATCCATAGAATAAGGAAAATACACCCCCAATATTGTTATGAGCAACAAATAATGAATATATGTGAAGAATTTTGAACAGTGGCTGGTACCTAGGAAACGCTCAGTAACCTAGGAAATGCTTAGTAGCTATCAACTATATGCTTTTGGGGCATTAGTTGACACTCACCAAACAAAGACATTCATTAACTTAAAGCAGGGATTCCAATAATACCTTGAGTGATGTCAGAAACAAAAAATGAACTGCTAAGGAAGAAGCAGCTCAAAAAATTTTGCTGATTAAATATGCAGACGATATCTTCAGGACCATGAATAATGAATAATGGTGGATACAAAACTATCCAGAGAACTCATAGGCAAGACATAGCATATGCCTTAGTCTGACCAAATCTCTAGACAGTTTATCTCCAGAAATGAAGTATGAGGATCATGGTAAAAATAATTTTATTTTTTTTGGAAGGTGAAGTAGCTAGGGAGTCAGTTTTATTGAAGTATAATTTACATATAACAAATTTCACCCTTTTAGTGTAAAATCAATGGGTTTAAATATATATATACAGATATATAACTGCTATCTCATATAAGATATAGGATATTCCCATCGCAAAAAGTCAGTCATTTATAGTCAGTCCTTTCCCATCACCCTTGGCCCCTAGCAACCACTAATCAGCTTTTTGTCACTACAGATTTGCTTTTTTCCAGAATTTTTTATAATCTAAATCATGCAGAATATAGTTTTAGTTTCTGGCTTTTTTTTTTCTCATAGCACAGAGTTTCCACAATTCATCCATGTATTGCATGAGAATGAATATGGTTTCTTTTAACTGAGCAGGGCTATGTTTTAAAGACTGTAAACAACCGTCCAATTGAGGCAGATATTCTCATAGGAAAAAGAAAATTAAGGTTAAATCAATATATTTCATTTACTATAGCTTTCAACTCATAAAAACTAAAATAATACCCACTTTTATTCACACATACACAGACATACACACACAGATTTGAGGACTGTTGCAATATCTTTCAATACTGGATAGTACAGATGGGAGCTGGCAAAAGTTTGTCTGAGATGTATAGGCATATATTGTACATAAAAAAAGCACAGTTGCTTAAGTAGACACAATCTGGGGTTGGTAACATTAAAAACACATTTAGAAATTAATTGGAGCTAAGATAGGTACAAGATATATGTAGAAACAATGTGGTTTCAGGATCTCATAATATTATTCAAAAATTCCAATTTATTACTATTTTTGTTTTACAAGCTATTATATTTTAGAGAAAATAAAGAAATAAAAATAATTACCTTTTATGTGTACACACATTTACCACTTCTGGCATTATTCATTAGTATGTGTAGACGCAAATTTTGATCTAGTGTTATTCCTTTTTTCTGAATGTGGAGGTCTAAAGGTCATGTGTTTCTGAATGTGGAGGTCTAAAGGTCATGTGTTCTCTCGGCTTCTGATTGTTTTATAGTCTTTATTTTGCCTTTATTTCTGAAATGTATTTCCACTAGTTATAGACTTCTAGGTTGAGAGTATTCTTTTTTCTACTAGTACTTTAAAGATGTTCCATTGCCTTCTGGTTTGCATAGTTTTTAAGAAGTGTGCGTCTCTTCTCTGTGCGTAACATTTCTCCCCTTTCCCTGGATGCTTTTAAAATTTTCTCTTTTATCATTGGTATTCAGCAATTTGATTATGATTTGTTCTGATATGGTTTCTTTTATATTTCTTTTGTTTGGGATTCATTTAGTGCCTTGGATCTATAGTTTTAAAACTTTAATCAAATTTGGAAAATTTCAACCATTCTTCTTCAAGTATTCACCACCACCACCACCCCACATTAGACTGGTTGATACAGTCCCACAGGTCATTAATATTCTGTTTGTTTCCATTAATTTTTCTCTCCTTGGCTCATTTTCAATTGTTTATATTCCTCTGTCTTCATGTTACTCTTTTCTTCTGTATTGTGTAATTTGCTGTTAATCCCATCCAATATATTTTTCCTTTCAGGTATTATTATATAT
Organism: Lagenorhynchus albirostris; assembly: GCF_949774975.1. Lineage (NCBI taxonomy): Eukaryota > Metazoa > Chordata > Mammalia > Artiodactyla > Delphinidae > Lagenorhynchus > Lagenorhynchus albirostris. The sequence goes on along the minus strand of NC_083107.1, from coordinate 46,658,420 downwards.
TTTATATCTAGAATTTTAATTTGTATCTTTTAAAAAAATCTTCCATTTCTTTCTTCATTATGGTATCATTTTCCTTTACATACTGAATATGCTCACAAGATTTGCAATAGCTGTATTAAGAACACTTCCAATTCTTTCATTTCTGGCATTTTTGAATTCCTTTTAATTGATTGATTTTCACCCTATCCCCAACTCCTGCATGAGTTATGGGTCATATTTTCTTTCTCCTTTTGTTTGTCTGGTAATATTTATTAGACGTCAGACATTGTGATTTACCTTCTTACATATTGGATTTTGTTACAATACTTCAAAGAATGTTGGACTTGTTTACGCATGCAGTCAGTTATTTTACACCTGTATCAATTTGATCCTTCCAAGGCTTGACTGTAAGGTTTGTTAAGCCAGTTCCAGAGCAGCATTTGTTTTATGGAATAAATTAGCCCTAATACTCATCCCAGGTCTCAACTACTTTTGTGTGATACTGTCTTCTCTCTGACATTGTATCCCATAAGTTCTAGCCGTCTTGATATATTTAAGCTCTGATATATGTCTTCTCAACTTAGACTACATAGTTCTGTTTGGGCTTTCTTTTCTATCCCTGCTCTGCAGCAAGGAAGAATGCAAGAAGCTAGGATAAGCATAGAATTTTTGTTTTCATTTGTTTCCTTCCAACACTGCCTGCTATCTGAAAACATTTGTACAGTTTTCTGGTTTCATGCAGCAGGAGGGCAATTCCCATAGCAGTTAATCCTTCTCTGGCAGATGTAAAAGGCAAAACATTGTTTTCTGAAAGCTGTAGTTTTTCTATATTAATCAGCCTAAAGCCAATCCTGATTTTTAACTTCTAATATGAAACTGTATACAAACAGGATTTTTGTGTGATGTCTTAATTTTGGAATTAGAAAATAACAATTTATTGTAATTATGAATATATAATTTACATAAATATTACCCATGAGCAAGATTTCCAAAGTAATAATAATTATACATATAAATGCATTTGTGTATAATTACATATAATTATATGTAATATAAATGTAAATATAAATAAATATATATGTGTATATATTATATATATATGTGTGTGTGTGTGTGTGTGTGTGTGTGTGTGTGTATTTGAAAATTGAATTCTAGCCATTGACTAAAGGAGTCAGCATAGAAACAAACTGATCTGAGGAGAAATTACTAGGTAGAAAAGTAATAATAATAATTAAAAATTACAATTACTCTTAAATCATCCAATAAGTGAATAAGAAAGGCACAAATTAAATTTGGAAGAAAATTATTAATAAAATTAGAGCCTATAATTTATTATGTAATGGTATATAGATGTTTTATAAATCATCTCCTGCATATATTGGGTATTATATATGGGGCATTATACAACATAAGAAGGACCACTTAGGTGAGATGGTCTCCTGCACATATACAGATAAACCTGCAAACATAAATGCTCCAGGATTATATTTATCATATATTTTAAGCTTGGTTTGTAGGAAAAGAGTTATGCATATGGAAATCCTGATGTGTTTCTCACTCCTCCAAACATTATCATCTGTAATTGTTCACATGTTCACATGCAGGGGAAGATTCGGGGCCATAAAGTTGTAATCTCTGTCTTGGAAAATTTTGCTAATTTTTTTGCCTTATGTCCTAAGTGTTCTAACTTTTTTTCTATATCTTGTGCATTAGTTAATCCTGTTTAATTAACTGCACATGGCATTCTAGAGTCAGGGTTCCCAACTTGAGCACTGATTGCGTATATGATACTAAGTAAGTTGAATATTACTGTCTCTCAGTTTCACAGTCTTTATTGTGGAATACGGGCTATGGCTTCCAAGATAAATTCTAATGGCCATTCTGACTCTATTTTATGTCTATTCCATGCTTTTTAAAATGTTAAAATGATTCCCTTTTTGCATTGGAACATATAGCACATATATAAAAAGCACCCCAAACATAAATGAACAGTTTAGTGAATTATCACAAAGCAAACACCAACACAGCTACCAACTCAGGTTAATATAGAAAATCATTAACAGTTAGAACATTCCTCATAATCCTTTACAATATTGTCCTGTTCTTCATCCCACCAAAATCAAGTATTGGCTCAACATTTTAATAGTATGTTACATGGAATTATATAATAAACATGTTTTGTGCCTAGCATTTTGCTTAACATTATGTTTATAAGATTTGTCCGTGTTGATCTTTTCTTTCACAAAATTTTCCTAGCTATACTTATGTCATTATTCATCCAGAGGTTTAAAATTATTTTGTCATGTTTAAAAAGGTTTGCTTTTATTTAAACTCTTCTATTTAAACTCTTTTATTTACTAGAGTTTAGTCACAAAATCATCAAACTTGCTTATGATTGACTTGGTGCAATAAAGTTCCTTTCTAACCATTTCTGGTTTAGAAACCATTCAGCCATCCTAGAAACTAGCAATATTTATATATGCCTCATTTATTTTACCTTAGTCTTTCACTTATGGGTACTAAGCAAGGTCCATTTTAGTGTAGCTGAAGAGACTACATATTTGCATATTTGGCTACACTGTTTCTGTTTACTGTATTTTGCTTTCTATTTAATGTCTAAATGCTACTGTGTTGTTTCAGATGTAATGGCTCAGTTCCAATATGTCAATTTCAAAGAACTAAGGTTTTGCTACTAGTGGCAGCCACTTACTCTCCCACTAATTAGGATTTCCCACTAATTTAGGTTTTTTCTCCCCTGAAATACAAGTTTTAGAAAAATCCTGCAAGAGGGGTGGGTGCATGTCTTAATTCTAGGAAACAATGACTTTGGGGTTAAATTTACTTGAATGGATTAAAAATTGCATTGTTACAGAGCTAGAAAAAAAATGTATGTATGAAAAATGATAATAGTCTTACACTGAGTACAAATAATACTTAAAGCATGTGAAGATGTGATCATTTGTGATGTTACTTGTAAAAAAAAGTATATATACATCTTTTGAAGAGTTGAAGAAAATAGTACTTTATATTCTTTATCATATCACTTTTGTAAGTGTTGAATATATTCCTGTTTATTTTTCTATATTCTGTTTTGTAGCATTAAAAAGTGTTTCAAACATATCTGAATGTATAAAATAAGAGTAAATGCCCTACATGGTGTGATGCTGCATTATATATAAAACTGGGTGCATATATTAAACTTTGTCTCTTGAAAAAAAAAAGCGCTTAATTAAACTTTAAAATACTGACTTAAAATCACTTAATTTTTTGTTATACATATTTAAAGATCTCTTGTTGACATACTTATATGTTGATGCTTTATGATATATTATGTTTGTGCATAAAAAAGAAAATGTAAGTGTAACAAATTTATTGAGGTGTTTCTCGTTTCTTAATAGGCAGAATTTTATGCTTCTTAATTTTTTTAACTTAAACTTAACAATAGCCAAAGGGTTTTCATGTGGGATCAAAGTCTCTCTTGCCTATACATTTTGGATGTAACGTTTCTTTAAAGAGTATATACTGCCATTATACTCCAAGGTTAGATGCTGAGAATTTTTTGATCTTACAAGATGATCTCTGATGGTATTCAGAGAACAACCAGTATTCATATTTTTCCATAACTGGTTTTTAGTTTTTAAACTTAAGAAAAATATCTTGTTGTGTAGCTACTTCATGTACAAGATCAATTTTGCACGTTTTGTAACAGTAACTGTAATATCTATATTCTGACCAGTATCACTTATAATATGCCTTCAATTATAAGGAGCATCCTGATTTCATAAAGTTTTAAAAAAGTGAAATAAAAATGCATCTCAGAACCACTGAAATATGATTTAACTGACTTTAAGAATATGGAAGTAAATGGATACTCATGTTATGGCTTGAGAGTTTCTCAGCTGTCTCTAATGATAAAACATGCCCCCAAATTATTTACAATGGCTCCAGTTCTACTCTTTGTTAGCTCAAGGTTTTGCATTCTCCAAATGTTTTTAAATTATATATAAAGCCTGTATAACATATACAATTTAAATTTTATCTTGTTTATCTAAATAGTAGATTAATTATTCAGTAAAATGTGATATAAAAATAAGTTTCTAGAAAACAAGACAATTTCTAGTGTTAGAGTCTTCCGTAGTTAAAAACATTTCTTATCCTCACCAAGATGCATCTGTTAAATAAGGATAGCAATAAATATCTACCTCATAACTTTGTTGAGATGATGAAATGGAACAATCCATGTCAGGGACTTAACTATAGTGTCTACTAAGCATTCATCATATGCTGGCCATTATTTTATATATATATATATCATATATATATATGTGATATATATATATGATCTTGAGCAAATCGCTTCCCTTCTCTGAGCCTCAGATTCATTTTGGGCAAAACAAGAATGGTAGTAATGATAAGTTCTAAGTTACTTTCACTATTTCCAAGACTTTTTAAAAATGATTTTAATCTTTAGGTGGTTTTTGGTTTTATGGTAGTGGTTATTGCTATGGAGCTCCCAAATGATATATCAGAACCTGCATGTGAGAAAAGAGTGCCGTAATGTGTCAAATAATTTTTTTCCTTAAAAACGGCTTGGAGGAGTCACCATCTGAGGGGTGGAGTACCATGTTGAATATTTTATAAAGCATGATCAATGAGAATATGATTATATTTTTAGAGGTTGTCCTGAAACTGGGTGATTCCTTTTGAAATTGGCTACCTGAGCAAAGAAAATAAAAATCTTAACCTGAAATGTTGAGTTTTAGAGACATGTAAAAATTTCTGACATGTATGCCTACATCTCAAAGTTTGCACTCTGTTTTATTCTTTTAAGAAATACAACAAAGAATGTAATCTGGTAGGACTCTAATGAATAAATTCATATCATATTCAGCTATTTGTCTAAACGAGTCACCTACCTGTCTCCTACCAATTAATTAACTGAGAAGGCAGGACTTTTCTAAGTACTAACCTTACCTCCTCTTTATCATCTTTTTATGCTAATCTCTAATGCAAATCCAATATCATACTGTTTATCATTACAACCCAGCTTTAGCATAGAGTAAGAACTTAAAAAAGGATTTGTGGTGTCAGAGAAGCTTCCAAAGCAAATAAAATTCTTGTTCTTATAAGAACTTATCATAGGCTTTTCATGTGAAATTTCTTCAAAAGTTGAAATGAATCAAAATAGAGTCTTGAATTATCCATACAGTAATATCTTTGATTTAGCATAATATGTGAATAATCTGTTTTAAGAAAGTAATTTTCCATATAACTAAAGCTTATTGGTTTAAGAGCCAACACCTTTCAATTTTGCATATTTTTGGATGAGAATATTTTTGTATGGCATTATATACTTGCCTGCTTTTAAAGATATTATATGGAATATCATCAACCTTTTCTTAATGACTCCAGTAACTAATTATTACTTTCACTTTTTATTCTCTGCCCTACCATTGGCATTTTATTTTGATGCTTGTTTTTTGTTTGTTTTTTTTCCCTCTGCTCCTCTTCCTTTTTTCAGTGGCTCTGGTGCTTGTGTCTAGCTCTGTTAGGGTACCACTTTTAATTAGGTGTGAGAAAGAGAAAGAACAGTTTATCACATTTATTATAGTTTTATATTAATTTAATTTGGACAATAATATGCAAATCACTGAGGTCAGTATTAGGTGGTTAATAAAGATGTATAAGACATACTACATGAGATAGTAATCTTTGGATACACTATGAATTTTTTTACACTGTAATTTCAACATTGTTCCATTCTCCTAGGTGACATTAAATTGAATAGAGTTTTACTACTAAGAAATTTATATTTTAATGGTATAAAGATAGAGAATAAATCAATGACTATAAGTAAAAGTGATAAATGCTATCACCGTGATGTGGCCAGAGAAGAGGCTTGAATACAGGTTAAAACATGTTAAATATACACTTGTTGTGATTACTATTTAGCAGCTCATAATTTTTATTTTACTTGATTGTTTTAGTTGGTGCTTGTATGCTATGTTCCAGAGTACAGAGGTTGCCATAGAACTGATTTGGGGATAAGCAGGGTGTTACATCTTAGAATATTCAAATCAACATTTTTTCTTGTTCTATTGGCAAAATTTGTTTGATTTTCTGTGGTCCATCAATGATGTCCCTGAAAGATATC